>NW_025766614.1:972500-1382158 GCF_003918875.1 Haliotis rubra
TCGATGTAGTCAGTAGTGGCACTAGATTCATTGTACGGTGTTCGATGTAGTCAGTAGCGCCACTAGATTCATTGTACGGTGTTCGATGTAGTCAGTAGTGCAACTAGATTCATTCTAAGGTGTTCGATGTAGTCAGTAGTGGCACTAGATTCATTGTACGGTGTTCGATGTAGTCAGTAGTGGCACTAGATTCATTCTACGGTGTTCGATGTAGTCAGTAGTGCCACTAGATTCATTCTAAGGTGTTCCATGTAGTCAGTAGTGGCACTAGATTCATTCTACAGTGTTCCATGTAGTCAGTAGCGCCACTAGATTCATTGTACGGTGTTCGATGTAGTCAATAGTGCTACTAGATTTATTCTAAGGTGTTCGATGTAGTCAGTAGCGCCACTAGATTCATTCTACGGTGTTCGATGTAGTCAGTAGTGCCACTAGATTCATTCTACGGTGTTCGATGTAGTCAGTAGCGCCAGTACATTCATTGTACGGTGTTCGATGTAGTCAGTAGCGCAACTAGATTCATTGTACGGTGTTCGATGTAGTCAGTAGCGCCACTAGATTCATTGTACGGTGTTGGATGTAGTCAGTAGTGCCACTAGATTCATTTTACGGTGTTCAATGTAGTCAGTAGTGCAACTAGATTCATTCTACGGTGTTCGATGTAGTCAGTAGCGCCACTAGATTCATTCTATGGTGTTCGATGTAGTCAGTAGCGCCACTAGATTCATTCTACGGTGTTCGATGTAGTCAGTAGTGCCACTAGATTCATTCTAAGGTGTTCGATGTAGTCAGTAGTGGCACTAGATTCATTTTACGGTGTTCGATGTAGTCAGTAGCGCCACTAGTTTCATTCTACGGTGTTCGATGTAGTCAGTAGCGCCACTAGATTCATTCTACGGTGTTCGATGTAGTCAGTAGCGCCACTAGATTCATTCTACGGTGTTCGATGTAGTCAGTAGTGCCACTAGATTCATTCTAAGGTGTTCGATGTAGTCAGTAGTGGCACTAGATTCATTCTACAGTGTTCCATGTAGTCAGTAGCGCCACTAGATTCATTGTACGGTGTTCGAAGTAGTCAATAGTGCTACTAGATTTATTCTAAGGTGTTCGATGTAGTCAGTAGCGCCACTAGATTTATTCTACGGTGTTCGATGTAGTCAGTAGCCCCACTAGATTCATTCTACGGTGTTCGATGTAGTCAGTAGCGCCACTAGATTCATTCTACGGTGTTCGATGTAGTCAGTAGCGCCACTAGATTCATTCTAAGGTGTTTGATGTAGTCAGTAGCGCAACTAGATTTATTCTACGGTGTTCGATGTAGTCAGTAGCGCCACTAGATTCATTGTACGGTGTTCGATGTAGTCAGTAGCGCCACTAGATTCATTGTACGGTGTTCGATGTAGTCAGTAGCGCCACTAGATTCATTGTACGGTGTTGGATGTAGTCAGTAGTGCCACTAGATTCATTTTACGGTGTTCGATGTAGTCAGTAGTGCAACTAGATTCATTCTACGGTGTTCGATGTAGTCAGTAGCGCCACTAGATTCATTCTATGGTGTTCGATGTAGTCAGTAGCGCCACTAGATTCATTCTACGGTGTTCGATGTAGTCAGTAGTGCCACTAGATTCATTCTAAGGTGTTCGATGTAGTCAGTAGTGGCACTAGATTCATTTTACGGTGTTCGATGTAGTCAGTAGCGCCACTAGTTTCATTCTACGGTGTTCGATGTAGTCAGTAACGCCACTAGATTCATTCTACGGTGTTCGATGTAGTCAGTAGCGCCACTAGATTCATTCTACGGTGTTCGATGTAGTCAGTAGTGCCACTAGATTCATTCTAAGGTGTTCGATGTAGTCAGTAGTGGCACTAGATTCATTCTACAGTGTTCCATGTAGTCAGTAGCGCCACTAGATTCATTGTACGGTGTTCGAAGTAGTCAATAGTGCTACTAGATTTATTCTAAGGTGTTCGATGTAGTCAGTAGCGCCACTAGATTTATTCTACGGTGTTCGATGTAGTCAGTAGCCCCACTAGATTCATTCTACGGTGTTCGATGTAGTCAGTAGCGCCACTAGATTCATTCTACGGTGTTCGATGTAGTCAGTAGCGCCACTAGATTCATTCTAAGGTGTTCGATGTAGTCAGTAGCGCAACTAGATTTATTCTACGGTGTTCGATGTAGTCAGTAGCGCCACTAGATTCATTGTACGGTGTTCGATGTAGTCAGTAGCGCCACTAGATTCATTCTAAGGTGTTCGATGTAGTCAGTAACGCCCAAGTCTACCAACTTTTCGAAAACATTTAAAGACACATCTATTTGAAATGAAATAGACTGATCTGCACAAGCGCCTGTGAGCAGCCTAGCTGGAACTCGGTGCTATAGAAGTAGAGTATTATTATTATTATTATTATTATTTATTCTACGGTGTTCGATGTAGTCAGTAGTGGCACTAGATTCATTCTAAGGTGTTCGATGTAGTCAGTAGCGCCACTAGATTTATTCTAAGGTGTTCGATGTAGTCAGTAGCGCCACTAGATTCATTCTGCGGTGTTCGATGTAGTCAGTAGCGCCACTAGATTCATTCTACGGTGTTCGATGTAGTCAGTAGCGCCACTAGATTCATTCTACGGTGTTCGATGTAGTCAGTAGCCACTAGATTCATTCTAAGGTGTTCGATGTAGTCAGTAGCGCCACTAGATTCATTCTACGGTGTTCGATGTAGTCAGTAGTGCCACTAGATTCATTCTACGGTGTTCGATGTAGTCAGTAGCGCCACTAGATTCATTCTACGGTGTTCGATGTAGTCAGTAGTGCCACTAGATTCATTCTAAGGTGTTCGATGTAGTCAGTAGCCCCACTAGAGTCATTCTACGGTGTTCGATGTAGTCAGTAGCGCCACTAGATTTATTCTAAGGTGTTCGATGTAGTCAGTAAGCCACTAGATTTATTCTAAGGTGTTCGATGTAGTCAGTAGCGCCACTAGATTCATTCTACGGTGTTCGATGTAGTCAGTAGCGCCACTAGATTCATTCTACGGTGTTCGATGTAGTCAGTAGCGCCACTAGATTTATTCTACGGTGTTCGATGTAGTCAGTAGTAGCTCTAGATTCATTCTAAGGTGTTCGATGTAGTCAGTAGTGCCACTAGATTCATTTTACGGTGTTCGATGTAGTCAGTAGCCCACTAGATTCATTCTCACGGTGTTCGATGTAGTCAGTAGCGCCACTAGATTCATTGTACGGTGTTCGATGTAGTCAGTAGTGCCACTAGATTCATTCTAAGGCGTTCGATGTAGTCAGTAGTGCCACTAGATTCATTCTACGGTGTTCGATGTAGTCAGTAGCGCCACTTGATTCATTCTACGGTGTTCGATGTAGTCAGTAGCGCCACTAGATTCATTCTACGGTGTTCGATGTAGTCAGTAGCCCCACTAGAGTCATTCTACGGTGTTCGATGTAGTCAGTAGCGCCACTAGATTTATTCTAAGGTGTTCGATGTAGTCAGTAGCGCCACTAGATTCATTCTAAGGTGTTCGATGTAGTCAGTAGCGCCCAAGTCTACCAACTTTTCGAAAACATTTAAAGACACATCTATTTGAAATGAAATAGACTGATCTGCACAAGCGCCTGTGAGCAGCCTAGCTGGAACTCGGTGCTATAGAAGTAGATTATCATTATTATTATTTTTATTATTTATTCTACGGTGTTCGATGTAGTCAGTAGTGGCACTAGATTCATTCTAAGGTGTTCGATGTAGTCAGTAGCGCCACTAGATTTATTCTAAGGTGTTCGATGTAGTCAGTAGCGCCACTAGATTCATTCTACGGTGTTCGATGTAGTCAGTAGCGCCACTAGATTCATTCTACGGTGTTCGATGTAGTCAGTAGCGCCACTAGATTCATTCTACGGTGTTCGATGTAGTCAGTAGCGCCACTAGATTCATTCTAAGGTGTTCGATGTAGTCAGTAGCGCCACTAGATTCATTCTACGGTGTTCGATGTAGTCAGTAGTGCCACTAGATTCATTCTACGGTGTTCGATGTAGTCAGTAGTGCCACTAGATTCATTCTACGGTGTTCGATGTAGTCAGTAGTGCCACTAGATTCATTCTAACGTGTTCGATGTAGTCAGTAGCCCCACTAGAGTCATTCTACGGTGTTCGATGTAGTCAGTAGCGCCACTAGATTTATTCTAAGGTGTTCGATGTAGTCAGTAGCGCCACTAGATTTATTCTAAGGTGTTCGATGTAGTCAGTAGCGCCACTAGATTCATTCTACGGTGTTCGATGTAGTCAGTAGCGCCACTAGATTCATTCTACGGTGTTCGATGTAGTCAGTAGCGCCACTAGATTTATTCTACGGTGTTCGATGTAGTCAGTAGTGGCACTAGATTCATTCTAAGGTGTTCGATGTAGTCAGTAGTGCCACTAGATTCATTCTACGGTGTTCGATGTAGTCAGTAGCGCCACTAGATTCATTCTACGGTGTTCGATGTAGTCAGTAGCGCCACTAGATTCATTGTACGGTGTTCGATGTAGTCAGTAGTGCCACTAGATTCATTCTAAGGCGTTCGATGTAGTCAGTAGTGCCACTAGATTCATTCTACGGTGTTCGATGTAGTCAGTAGCGCCACTTGATTCATTCTACGGTGTTCGATGTAGTCAGTAGCGCCACTAGATTCATTCTACAGTGTTCGATGTAGTCAGTAGCGCCACTAGATTCATTCTACGGTGTTCGATGTAGTCAGTAGTGCCACTAGATTCATTCTAAGGTGTTCGATGTAGTCAGTAGCGCCACAAGATTTATTCTAAGGTGTTCGATGTAGTCAGTAGCGCCACTAGATTCATTCTAAGGTGTTCGATGTAGTCAGTAGTGCCACTAGATTCATTCTAAGGTGTTCGATGTAGTCAGTAGCCCCACTAGAGTCATTCTACGGTGTTCGATGTAGTCAGTAGCGCCACTAGATTTATTCTAAGGTGTTCGATGTAGTCAGTAGCGCCACTAGATTTATTGTACGGTGTTCGATGTAGTCAGTAGTGCCAGTAGATTCATTCTACGGTGTTCGATGTAGTCAGTAGTGCCACTAGATTCATTCTACGGTGTTCGATGTAGTCAGTAGCGCCACTAGATTCATTCTACGGTGTTCGATGTAGTCAGTAGCGCCACTAGATTCATTCTACGGTGTTCGATGTAGTCAGTAGTGCCACTAGATTCATTCTAAGGTGTTCGATGTAGTCAGTAGTGCCACTAGATTCATTCTAAGGTGTTCGATGTAGTCAGTAGCCCCACTAGAGTCATTCTACGGTGTTCGATGTAGTCAGTAGTGCCACTAGATTCATTCTAAGGCGTTCGATGTAGTCAGTAGCGCCACTAGATTCTTTCTACGGTGTTCGATGTAGTCAGTAGCGCCACTAGATTCATTCTACGGTGTTCGATGTAGTCAGTAGCGCCACTAGATTTATTCTACGGTGTTCGATGTAGTCAGTAGTGGCACTACATTCATTCTAAGGTGTTCGATGTAGTCAGTAGTGCCACTAGATTCATTCTACGGTGTTCGATGTAGTCAGTAGCGCCACTAGATTCATTCTACGGTGTTCGATGTAGTCAGTAGCGCCACTAGATTTATTCTAAGGTGTTCGATGTAGTCAGTAGCGCCACTAGATTCATTGTACGGTGTTCGATGTAGTCAGTAGTGCCAGTAGATTCATTCTACGGTGTTCGATGTAGTCAGTAGCGCCACTAGATTCATTGTACGGTGTTCGATGTAGTCAGTAGCGCCTCTAGATTCATTCTAAGGTGTTCGATGTAGTCAGTAGCGCCACTAGATTCATTCTACGGTGTTCGATGTAGTCAGTAGTGCCACTAGATTCATTCTACGGTGTTCGATGTAGTCAGTAGCGCCACTAGATTCATTCTACGGTGTTCGATGTAGTCAGTAGCGCCACTAGATTCATTCTACGGTGTTCGATGTAGTCAGTAGTGCCACTAGATTCATTCTAAGGTGTTCGATGTAGTCAGTAGTGCCACTAGATTCATTTTACGGTGTTCGATGTAGTCAGTAGTGCCACTAGATTCATTCTACGGTGTTCGATGTAGACAGTAGTGCCAGTAGATTCATTCTACGGTGTTCGATGTAGTCAGTAGCGCCACTAGATTCATTCTACGGTGTTCGATGTAGTCAGTAGCGCCCCTAGATTCATTCTACGGTGTTCGATGTAGTCAGTAGTGCCACTAGATTCATTTTACAGTGTTCGATGTAGTCAGTAGTGCAACTAGATTCATTCTACGGTGTTCGATGTAGTCAGTAGCGCCACTAGATTCATTCTACGGTGTTCGATGTAGTAAGTAGCGCAACTAGATTCATTCTACGGTGTTCGATGTAGTCAGTAGTGCCACTAGATTCATTCTAAGGTGTTCGATGTAGTCAGTAGTGGCACTAGATTCATTTTACGGTGTTCGATGTAGTCAGTAGTGCCACTAGATTCATTCTACAGTGTTCGATGTAGTCAGTAGCGCCACTAGATTCATTCTACGGTGTTCGATGTAGTCAATGGTGCTACTAGATTTATTCTAAGGTGTTCGATGTAGTCAGTAGCGCCACTAGATTCATTCTACGGTGTTCGATGTAGTCAGTAGCGCCACTAGATTCATTCTACGGTGTTCGATGTAGTCAGTAGCGCCACTAGATTCATTCTACGGTGTTCGATGTAGTCAGTAGCGCCACTAGATTCATTCTAAGGTGTTCCATGTAGTCAGTAGCGCCACTAGATTCATTCTACGGTGTTCGATGTAGTCAGTAGCGCCACTAGATTCATTCTACGGTGTTCGATGTAGTCAGTAGCGCCACAAGATTTATTCTAAGGTGTTCGATGTAGTCAGTAGCGCCACTAGATTCATTCTAAGGTGTTCGATGTAGTCAGTAGTGCCACTAGATTCATTCTACGGTGTTCGATGTAGTCAGTAGCCCCACTAGAGTCATTCTACGGTGTTCGATGTAGTCAGTAGCGCCACTAGATTTATTCTAAGGTGTTCGATGTAGTCAGTAGCGCCACTAGATTCATTCTAAGGTGTTCGATGTAGTCAGTAGTGCCACTAGATTCATTCTAAGGTGTTCGATGTAGTCAGTAGCGCCACTAGATTCATTCTACGGTGTTCGATGTAGTCAGTAGCGCCACTAGATTCATTCTATGGTGTTCGATGTAGTCAGTAGCGCCACTAGATTCATTGTACGGTGTTCGATGTAGTCAGTAGCGCCACTAGATTCATTCTAAGGCGTTCGATGTAGTCAGTAGCGCCACTAGATTCATTCTACGGTGTTCGATGTAGTCAGTAGCGCCACTTGATTCATTCTACGGTGTTCGATGTAGTCAGTAGCGCCACTAGATTCATTCTACGGTGTTCGATGTAGTCAGTAGCGCCACTAGATTCATTCTACGATTTTCGATGTAGTCAGTAGCGCCACTAGATTCATTCTACGGTGTTCGATGTAGTCAGTAGCGCCACTAGATTCATTCTACGGTGTTCGATGTAGTCAGTAGCGCCACTAGATTCATTCTACGGTGTTCGATACTGTGTTATGCTGTATTGGTACCAGTTCGTACTACTGTCTTCTTCAATGTTCACATTACAGTCACTATTGTACCCAGTACTGCCACAAGTTTCACATCACAGTGTTCAATGTGTTCAGCAGCAGGTCTTCGCTATGCACAGGATAACCTCTCGTTTCTTTTACTTTTCTCTTTCACAGTGTGAGATTTCTTAAACACTTTGGAAACAACGTAGATCGAGTGAGTGAGCTTATATTTCAATTATACCGTGAATGTCAGTTTGATGTGAAATCCAGTAGTGTTTAACAAACCTGAAAACTTTGGCAAACCGGAATTCAAACCCGGGGATTCAGGGCTTTAGATGCAAGGACAAGCCTCAATGGTTCCTCGGTGCAACAGAGCTCTTGGGAGCATCATGATTATTGTAGTCATTATTACGCTGACGACGACGACGATGATCATGACGCCATTTTAATGGTGCCCCCAATAACATACTACTCAACCACTTAAAATAATTTTCAAGTTGCATATATACATATGCATTAAATCCTTTCCATTTCCAAGGCACTTGTATATTGGTAAAAGTGCATTATCGTAACAAACCAATTCATCAAGACAGAAAGAAATATATATTTTACAATGTCTGTTGGGAGCGAGAGGTTACTTTCCATCGTTTTACTGTCAGCCAAATGTGCCGCCACGGAAGAAACCGATCATTTACAAGTGTGATTATTATACTTTATTATACTTATAATTTGTCTCTGTCGTGCCCGGGACTCCCACAAGCTCCAGTCTGGCCACGTATGTGTATCTACGGCGGTTCAACACGTGCGTACTGGCAATAATTGCCAGCTAAGTGTGTTCACCACATGACAAAGAATGGAACTGAAATCACTTCACCTGTCACAATTTAACCAACATTGGGTTTTGCCCAGCAATTTGTGCTCAGTGAACTCTCTTGAACATCTCCGTATATATGAGCGGGCGTCTGAGTAAATATTCTTTGCAATATTTGTCATATGAAATTCATCATCTATGAGCGCGACTGATGTTTTCTTGATATCATCGACCATAACATATATATCAATACAGAAGTTTTTACATTTGTATTTACCGCAGTGTAAGTAAATATTAGAAAAGTAATCAGTCAGGGTATTTTCAGCTTTTATCCGGGGATGTTTAGTGGACGGACGTTTATTCCAAATCACAAACCTTTGAGGGGCTAGCCTCTAACGTCCCTACAAGACATTCTTTATTGCTAATTAATACGATGTGTCACATTTCTTTCAACACTTACTTTTGTCTCATATAACAAAGTAGCATGATTCATTACCAATCAAAGGGAAAATTACGTCACCAAAACATATGTGGGGATAAAATAAGTGATATAATCAAATAAGAAATCTGATTGTCACAATGAATCAATATTTACCCCGATTTATCGCCCATAAAACTCCAAGGAATCCACATAAAGCAAAAACAAGCCCTTTGCGAGATTGGAAGTGATAAGTAAGGCGACATGTTGTATACCGAGTATTGACAATAATTGTATATCAGACATTTTCAGTAATTTCCTGGCTCTGGCACCAAGCAATCTCTGCCATGTCCTGGACTCGAATACTCGTGAGATATGGTTTAATTTCCATATAGTCTATGCACCCTCGTGATGGAGCGACTTGCTATTTCCTTTATTGTAGTTGGGTGTTGGGGATAACTGCCATAGGGACCAGGCAGACCGAGCTGGTGATACTGGGGATATATATCATGGTGGCAGCAGCTTGCTGATCACGGCTCTACGAGATGCATCATCGATTCGCAATCAAATAAACTCCCCTTGTTCACAGAAACAGCCCATTAAGGAGTACATCAGTGTGCAGCTGGCTGCTTGACTTCTTGTTCAGGAGTAGTGTAGACTTTTTATCTGAACAACCAAATAACGTTATCGACGAGTTCATATATCTTTAAATCAACATACATGTTCTCTTGCAACGAGCACGAGTTCCCGAGAAAAATTGTTAATCAATGGTGACAAAACCACCTTAGATATTTCTATGGCGTCTTGTATTAATCGTATGACTTGGCATTCAGTCTCCGATATTGTAAGCGCACTTTGTCTAACATGAAATCCATTTGGTCGCGACGACAGCACTACGCAATTAACACACATGAAATAGTGTCCAATATCCACAGAGTGTGTCTTTAAACATAACTTTACAGAGACGCAAAGTGAAAAAGAGATTTTGAATACTTGGGTACAACGGTGTCTGGTTTAAATATCCTTGCGCCGAGAAGGAACGTAAAAGACTTAGTCAGACTGGTATATAGTGACATCATGCTCCAAATTAGAACTAGGCGTAATGATGCTTCATCTTGGATGTCTGTACACCGCACTCAGTTGTGAAACAGCGTCCGTCCGTCACTGACCACGTCCTACAGACTGTCTGTCTAACAATAAACGGACGATTCATTGTTAATTCTTTCGTAAGACAAAACTTGTGAATCAATTTCGTGTAGCTGACATTTTCCCAACATAATTCAATTTTATTGAACGCCTAACTTAATTAAGGCTATCTTCCACCACCACAAATGAGGCTGGTTTGTTTTCATTGGCCAGCTAAACACTAGAAGGGCGCTGAAGGTCGTACAGGAAGTGTTTGTCGGGACTGAGGCACTCCATTACGTCGTTACTGATGACAACGTCATATTGACGTAAGGGGAAAGGTATGCACCCCTGAAAGGACAAAGTCGAAGTTTCCGATATTATGACAAATGACTGTGTGTTGTAGGGGCTGCACGGCGACGTGTTACTGCAAATCAAACACATTGTTGAGGCGACGCCGGTGTTATGTCACCATACCATGTGTACGTCGGTATTAACGCAGTCGCTCGGGTCAACGTCAAGCGACATACCTGCACTTCAAGGTCACTGTCAGAATGTGAGAGAAAACAAAAGCAAAGGTTCATTTTGTCGATAAAATGTTATTTTTAAAACCTTTTTTCAACATGGGGCAAGCTTCAAAGCTTAGATGCTTCTTTACACCAGAATGCTTAAATCAGATGACATTGAAACTAAATTGCCACTACAAGATATGAATTTGAATTTTGCCCTTTCGTTGGTACTTTTTATGTAGAATAGCTTCACATCTATAGTTTATGACGTCATCTCCGTTTGTTTGAGTCGCACTGCATCACTATCAATATTTAATCTCCATATTTTAACTTACACTCCTGGGCCCAACCGATGGAGCGCGTACTATTGCCTACCCTGTTTCATCCACATGGAGACAAATGTATTGAAATCGGGAAACACCGTCAGCACTATCTACAGCAAAAGGGCTCATTAGCAGTTCTGTTAGCTGTATATCATGAAAGTCTTTTCCTAATGCTAAGTTGTTCACAACATGCACCTTGTAAGAATCTATCTAGTGGGAAATAGATAGTTCAATGCATCAATATGGATATATCTTCAAATTGAAAAGAAATTCAGTATGACAAAAATGTCACTTTCATGCATACTTCGTAATTTGTGTAACACATTGGACGCATAGATAGACATGATGATCATTATAGCAATTAATGCGTGTTACAAACAATTGCCAGTTATATGTATTTGACAGTTTTCAATCCTAATTGGTCACTTTGTCTACAGTCCCACTCAACAAACAGTTCACAAAGGCTGAGGATCTACGGAACTCTACAAAAATAATTTATGGCTCCAAATTTCGATGTGAGTGTTAAGTGCAGCCTGAAAACTTGCTTTCTTACAGATAGTGTTAAGTGCAGCCTGGAAACTTGCTGCTTTCTGTATAGGTAGTGTTCAGTGCAGCCTAGGAACTCGCCTTCTGTGCAGATAGAGTTCAGTGAAGCCTGGGAACTCACCTTCTGTACAGATAGAGTTCAGTGAAGCCTGGGAACTCACCTTCTGTGCAGATAGAGTTCAGTGAAGCCTGGGAACTCACCTTCTGTGCAGATAGAGTTCAGTGAAGCCTGGGAACTCACCTTCTGTACAGATAGAGTTCAGTGAAGCCTGGGAACTCACCTTCTGTACAGATAGAGTTCAGTGAAGCCTGGGAACTCACCTTCTGTACAGATAGAGTTCAGTGAAGCCTGGGAACTCACCTTCTGTGCAGATAGAGTTCAGTGAAGCCTGGGAACTCACCTTCTGTGCAGATAGAGTTCAGTGAAGCCTGGGAACTCACCTTCTGTGCAGATAGAGTTCAGTGAAGCCTGGGAACTCACCTTCTGTACAGATAGAGTTCAGTGAAGCCTGGGAACTCACCTTCTGTACAGATAGAGTTCAGTGAAGCCTGGGAACTCACCTTCTGTACAGATAGAGTTCAGTGAAGCCTGGGAACTCACCTTCTGTACAGATAGAGTTCAGTGAAGCCTGGGAACTCACCTTCTGTACAGATAGAGTAGAGAAGCCTGGGAACTCACCTTCTGTACAGTAGAGTTCAGTGCCTGGGAACTCACCTTCTGTACAGATAGAGTTCAGTGAAGCCTGGGAACTCACCTTCTGTGCAGATAGAGTTCAGTGAAGCCTGGGAACTCACCCTGGAACTCACCTTCTGTACAGATAGAGTTCAGTGAAGCCTGGGAACTCACCTCACAGATAGAGTTCAGTGAAGCCTGGGAACTCACCAGATCAGTGAAGAGTTCAGTACAGATAGAGTTCAGTGAAGAACTCACCTGTCTGTACAGATAGAGTTCAGTGAAGCCTGGGAACTCACCTTCTGTACAGATAGAGTTCAGTGAAGCCTGGGAACTCACCTTCTGTGCAGATAGAGTTCAGTGAAGCCTGGGAACTCACCCTGGGAAGTTCAGTGAAGCCTGGGAACTCGCCTTCTGTGCAGATAGAGTTCAGTGAAGCCTGGGAACTCACCTTCTGTACAGATAGAGTTCAGTGAAGACTGGGAACTTACCTTCTGTACAGATCGAGTTCAGTGAAGACTGGGAACTCGCCTTCTGTACAGATAGAGTTCAGTGAAGCCTGGGAACTCACCTTCTGTACAGATAGAGTTCAGTGAAGCCTGGGAACTCACCTTCTGTACAGATAGTGTTAAGTGCAGGTCCATTGTCTTTAATAAGTGGCCATATAGACACAATACAACTTGTGTAGTAAGATGCCATCTTGTGGGAAGATGTACAGTAGGCAGTATCAGAGCAGAGTACACCAGTCTGAGCCAGGCGTGCGACTCCGCTACAGATGTCAAGTTAAACCTGGTGTTGGAAATGTTTGTTGGGAACTTTAACTGACGTTATCTCTGTAATTTCGTGCAAAGGTCCTTCACTGTACAAATGCAAACTGATTTACCCCAGTGTAATGTAAATCTGTTGTAGACATACTATATCCACCATTGATCTATTCCCCATACTGACTCATCTTAACTCCAATGGCAATAAACGCTTGTTTCTACCATCCTTACCAGTAAATTCCCTGTCTACGTGTCAAGAAGTGGGTTTGCCGATAACTGGATTAAACTGTGTGCCCTGCTTTCTGTAGTGTGACCATCAAACTTCATCATAACCACCAGATTTACGGCCAGAGTGATCTCTCCAAGACAGCTGGGCAGATTCCCCAGACAACTTTAATTCCAAAGTAGCTTTCACATCACACAGATATTGTTGCTTTTCGTTCTTTTCCATTAGAAAACTCGTTTATAGTAGGCAAATCTTCCAAAATATCCCATCGTCTTGTCCACTTAATTGAAATAAGATACAGGAGGTTGGAGCCCACCTTAACCTCTCCGTATGTGTCTCGACATCTATCATCTTCAATCTAACATAGGCTAAAACATGGCTGACTTGGCGAAATACGACCTGGAAATTGCGTGCTATATGCATCAGCTTCGTGACAAGAAATTCACCGAGTTTGGCCCTGAATGACAAGTGGATGATTTGTGCTCCCGCTGGTCCGTCATAGATTACTTCTATCGACAACCTAACTCACTCCACACCATCGCTACATACACGCCATGGCTTCACCTCCACCAATCAAAGGTCACAATCAATACGTACATATGTATGGAAACGCTGTCTGGTCATATTTGCAGGGGATAAACTAATCCTGGCAATTCCTATATTGCAAATATTTTTGCAATGAGATAATTATTCTAATTATTTGTTTTCTATTTAAACTCATTTAGCGTAGTAATTTGCGATTTGGGAAAGTGAAATTTATGAATTTATCGAAATCTGCCACGATATCCTTCGTCTGTTTGTGCCACCATTGGGTGTGTGTGGTTGTAATTGTGCATATCAAATAATTATTGTGTTTCGGTAAATCATTCATCTGTTGTCTTATAAATGGCATTGTACCGTGTAATGTCCAAGTGTTCTGTTGTCTTCGGATAACATTCAAGGGTCTGAGGGACTCGAGCAAGCACAGTTGACTGAGACTAACACTAAGTCTCTGAAAATACTTGATATTTACAGAAACAGTCAACACCATTTAAATCTGAAAGGAGACCCACTGGTATGGAAGATTCAGAGCCTGTCGCAAATCTACAGGTACTTTATTTTGGGTGGTAGCATTACAGTAAGGGAGCGACAATAGTGTGGCTGGGGGTATGTGAGACAGACCATAACTAACTATTGAGTGGTCATTATCTAGTCGTGAAAGTGCAGGAGATGGTTCGAACAGCTCACCGTACTTTTGTTAATCCTGCCCTCCTTCAACGATTGTTCCGCTCTAACTTTATCATCTTCAGCGAGATGGCATATAGGTGCAAATAACATTGATCCCAACGGGCATCCATAACTGGCTGTATTTGATTTGACACGACAACCACTTGTTACACACTGTCTTGCATGACTGCTACAATTAACACTATCTCTGAAAATCAATATCACCATCAAAAGTGAAGACTGTGGTGGTGACGATAATATAGAATGACATCGACGGCACTGACGATAGAAGATAGAAACAATAATGAACATAACAACAAAGACGGAAGTGATGATAGATGATTATAACTACAATAAACATATTGAAATCAACATAAGTGATAATAACAGTAATAGCTTTAATCACGACAGGTG
This sequence comes from Haliotis rubra, assembly GCF_003918875.1. NCBI lineage: Eukaryota > Metazoa > Mollusca > Gastropoda > Lepetellida > Haliotidae > Haliotis > Haliotis rubra. Next base: position 987,087 of record NW_025766614.1, read on the forward strand.
ATGATAGACAATAACAACGGCAATGAACATAATGACAATGACAGGTGGTGATAGATAACAACAACAGCAATGAACATAATGACAACGACAGGTGATGATAGATAATAACAACGGCAATGAACATAATGACAACGACAGGTGATGACAGATAATAACAACAGTAATGAACATAATGACAACGACAGGTGATGATAGATAATAACAACAGGAATGAGCATAATGACAACAACAGGTGATGACAGATAATAACAACAGTAATGAACATAATGACGACAGGTGATGATAGATAATAACAACAGGAATGAGTTTAATGACAACGACAGGTGATGACAGATAATAACAACAGTAATGAACATAATGACAATGACAGGTGATGATAGACAACAACAACAGCCATGAACATAATGACAACGACAGGTGATGATAGATAATAACAACGGCAATGAACATACTGGCAACGACAGATGATGATAGATAATAACAACAGGAATGAGCATACTGACAACGACAGGTGATGACAGATAATAACAACAGTAATGAACATAATGACAACGACAGGTGATGATAGATAACAACAACAGCAATGAGCATAATGACAACGACAGGTGATGATAGATAATAACAACAGCAATGAACATACTGGCAACGACAGATGATGATAGATAATAACAACAGCAATGAGCATAATGGCAACGACAGGTGATGATAGATAATAACAACAGCAATGAGCATAATGACAATGACAGGTGATGACAGATAATAACAACAGTAATGAACATAATGACAACGACAGGTGATGATAGATAATAACAACAGCAATGAACATACTGGCAACGACAGATGATGATAGATAATAACAACAGCAATGAGCATAATGACAACGACAGGTGATGATAGATAATAACAACAGCAATGAACATACTGACAACGACAGATGATGATAGATAATAACAACAGCAATGAACATACTGGCAACGACAGATGATGATAGATAATAACAACAGCAATGAACATACTGGCAACGACAGGTGATGATAGATAATAACAACAGCAATGAGCATAATGACAACGACAGGTGATGATAGATAATAACAACAGCAATGAGCATAATGACAACGACAGGTGATGATAGATAATAACAACAGCAATGAACATACTGACAACGACAGTTGATGATAGATAATAACAACAGCAATGTACATAATGGCAACGACAGGTGATGATGGATAATAACAACAGCAATGAGCATAATGACAACGACAGGTGATGATAGATAATAACAACAGTAATGAACATAATGACAACGACAGGTGATGATAGATAATAACAACAGCAATGAACATACTGGCAACGACAGATGATGATAGATAATAACAACAGCAATGAGCATAATGACAACGACAGGTGATGATGGATAATAACAACAGCAATGAGCATAATGACAACGACAGGTGATGATAGATAATAACAACAGCAATGAACATACTGGCAACGACAGATGATGATAGATAATAACAACAGCAATGAACATACTGGCAACGACAGGTGATGATAGATAACAACAACAGCAATGAGCATAATGACAACGACAGGTGATGATAGATAATAACAACAGCAATGAATATACTGGCAACGACAGATGATGATAGATAATAACAACAGCAATGAACATAATGGCAACGACAGGTGATGATAGATAATAACAACAGCAATGAACATACTGACAACGACAGATGATGATAGATAATAACAACAGCAATGAACATACTGGCAACGACAGATGATGATAGATAATAACAACAGCAATGAACATAATGGCAACGACAGGTGATGATAGATAATAACAACAGCAATGTACATAATGGCAACGACAGGTGATGATAGATAATAACAACAGTAATGAACATAATGACAACGACAGGTGATGACAGATAATAACAACAGTAATGAACATAATGACAATGACAGGTGATGATAGATAATAACAACAGCAATGAACATACTGACAACGACAGATGATGATAGATAATAACAACAGCAATGAACATACTGGCAACGACAGATGATGATAGATAATAACAACAGCAATGAACATACTGACAACGACATGTGATGATAGATAACAACAACAGCAATGAGCATAATGACAACGACAGGTGATGATAGATAATAACAACAGCAATGAACATACTGGCAACGGCAGATGATGATAGATAATAACAACAGCAATGAACATAATGGCAACGACAGATGATGATAGATAATAACAACAGCAATGAACATAATGGCAACGACAGGTGATGATAGATAATAACAACAGCAATGTACATAATGACAATGACAGGTGATGATAGATAACAACAACAGCAATGAGCATAATGACAACGACAGGTGATGATAGATAATAACAACAGTAATGAACACAATGACAACGACAGGTGATGATAGATAACAACAACAGTAATGAACATAATGACAACGACAGGTGATGATAGATAACAACAACAGCAATTAACATACTGACAACGACAGGTGATGATAGAAAATAACAACAGCAATGTACATAATGACAACGACAGAGGATGATTGATGACAACAACAGCAATGAGCATAATGACAATGACAGGTGATGATAGATAATAACAACAGCAATGAACATAATGGCAATGACAGGTGATGATAGATAATAACAACAGCAATGAACATAATGACAATGACAGGTGATGATAGATAATAACAACAGCAATGAACATAATGATCTTCATGTGATCTTCATAATGCACGTCATATAACTCTCGTACAGACACAGTACTACACTATTGCACGTCATATACCTCTCGTACAGGCCCAGTACTACACTACTGCACCTCATATAACTCTCGTACAGACACAGTACTACACTATTGCACGTCATATACCTCTCGTACAGACCCAGTACTACACTATTGCACGTCATATACCTCTCGCACAGACACGGTACTACACTATTGCACGTCATATACCTCTCGTAGAGACACAGTACTACACTATTGCACGTCATATAACTCTCGTACAGACACAGTACTACACTATTGCAAGTCATATAACTCTCGTACAGACACAGTACTACACTATTGCACGTCATATAACTCTCGTACAGACACAGTACTACACTATTGCAAGTCATATAACTCTATTGCACGTCATATACAGACACAGTACTACACTATTGCACGTCATATAACTCTCGTACAGACACAGTACTACACTATTGCAAGTCATATAACTCTCGTACAGACACAGTACTACACTATTGCACGTCATATAACTCGTCATATAACTCTCATATACAGACACAGTACTACACTATTGCATGTCATATAACTCTCGTACAGACACAGTACTACACTATTGCACGTCATATAACTCTCGTACAGACACAGTACTACACTATTGCACGTCATATAACTCTCGTAGAGACACAGTTCTACACTATTGCACGTCATATAACTCTCGTACAGACACAGTACTACACTACTGCACGTCATATACCTCTCGTACAGACCCAGTACTACACTACTGCACGTCATATACCTCTCGTACAGACCCAGTACTACACTACTGCACGTCATATACCTCTCGTACAGACCCAGTACTACACTACTGCACGTCATATACCTCTCGTACAGACACAGTACTACACTACTGCACGTCATATACCTCTCGTACAGACCCAGTACTACACTACTGCACGTCATATACCTCTCGTACAGACACAGTACTACACACTGCACGCCATCAAGGAGATCACTCAGGGATACCCAATACCCGGGTCGGTAACAGCATAATCAACCACACGTTTCCAGATATTCAGATTTATTTGGTAAATAAAGGTGACCGGGTGATGGCATCCCCGAGGGCGTAGCACGCCGGCCAAGGGTCAGTTGGATGACGGCATCAACTTGCTGATACTCATATCACGGCCCTTAATCCCTTAATGTCATTGCTCCAGGGAAGCCAGTTGTTCATGAACAGACTCTTAAAACTTAAAGCTGGTTTCTGCGTTTGACCACAATTCAACCAACCGCTCATTTGGACCCGTAAAGACCTTTATCCCCCGGGCTCAGTGGAAGTCTTGGAGCACGGAAGCTTCTTAAGAGTGTCCACTGAGTGGTCAGGCCGCGTCTTAGTGGTAGCTACTGTAGCACTTGAAATACATCCAACAAAGTCAATTTGTTGAGCGTTCCCATAAACACCTAACACATGTGGCTGAGTCATCGGTCGTGATTACAGGGAATCGCTGCTAGCCGCTATACTTCATTGTCTGGACTGTTGCAACCACGAATGAACTACGATAAGATCCTAAACACAGATGACTTAATAGGTATACAGATACACATATTGCATAGTAACTAGCACCAATACCTTAATCATACTGTGTACTGTTATGATGTGACAGCATTTGATGCCATGGAGAGGAGACGACCAACACCCCCTCTTTGAATGGTATCTGTTATCGTATCGAATGTGTCACGAGCAGTGAAATGCATGTCACCCTGATCATTTACAATTGACGCATTACTGCAATTGCGTCACCGCCTGACCCCGAACGCACTCAAATGGAGCCTCCATGGTTTCCTGGGCTTTTTTAGATTACATTTGCAATGCTTCACATTAAATTCTGTGGCATCGTATAAATCTCTTGACTTAATGCATATATGTCATCGTATATGTTTTGGTTTGGCATACTTACTAATTGAACATAGGGCATCATTTTTATGTGTTTCACGCAGCCACCAAATTCTGAACATGGGTCGGTCGGTCGGGTAAAAATAGATCAAACAAAAAACCCAACATAATCAAGACAAAAGTACCTGAATAATGTTCTTGATTCTCATCTATTGTTATTCTTATTACAATTTCTTGCGTTCTTTTGACTTGTGGCAGCGTCTGATTAAGAGATATTGTATTTTATAACATTTTATATGACGAGGCGGTACTTTATAGGTTCGAATCGACATTGTTGGAATGAAAATAAAAAGGGTTTTTTATGGGGTCAGCAATAAAATTAGAAGGGTCGGTCGGGTGATGAGAAACATAAAAACTAAAAATGCTACCAATATCGCCATTGATGCGGCACTGTCACCCAAAGGTAGAGAAGGTGAAAGTGTCGGTATATTGTTACCACCCAAAGGTAGCGGAGGTGGATGTGTCGGTCTATCGTTACCACCCAAAGGTAGTGGAGGTGGATGTGTCGGTCTATTGTTACCACCCAAAGGTAGTGGAAGTGGATGTGTCGGTCTATTGTTACCACCCAAAGGTAGTGGAGGTGGATGTGTCGGTCTATTGTTACCACCCAAAGGTAGTGGAGGTGGATGTGTCGGTCTATTGTTACCACCCAAAGGTAGTGGAGGTGGATGTGTCGGTCTATTGTTACCACCCAAAAGGTAAGAGAGAGTGTTACCACCCAAAGGAGGTGGATGTGTCGGTCTATTGTTACCACCCAAAGGTAGTGGAGGTGGATGTGTCGGTCTATTGTTACCACACAAAAAAAAGGTATTGTGTAGAGAGAGATGTGTCGGTCTATTGTTACCACCCAAAGGTAGTGGAGGTGGATGTGTCGGTCTATTGTTACCACCCAAAGGTGGAGGTGGAGTGTCGGTTCATTGTTACCACCCAAAGGAGAGGTGGATGTGTCGGTCTATTGTTACCACCCAAAGGTAGTGGAGGTGGATGTGTCGGTCTATTGTTACCACCCAAAAGTGGGTGGATGTGTCGGTTCATTGTTACCACCCAAAGGGGAGTCGTAGTGGAGAGAGATGTGTCGGTATTGTTACCACCAAAGGTAAGGTAGTGGAGGTGGATGTGTCGGTCTATTGTTACCACCCAAAGGTAGTGGAGAGTGGATGTGTCGGTCTATTGTTACCACCCAAAGGTAGTGGAGGTGGATGTGTCGGTCTATTGTTACCACCAAAAGGTAGTGGAGAGAGATGTGTCGGTCTATTGTTACCACCCAAAGGTAGTGGAGGTGGATGTGTCGGTCTATTGTTACCACCAAAAGGTAGTGTAGAGGGAGAAGTGTCGGTCTATTGTTACCACCCAAAGGTAGTGGAGGGAGATGTGTCGGTCTATTGTTACCACCCAAAGGTAGTGGAGGTGGATGTGTCGGTCTATTGTTACCACCCAAAGGTAGTGGAGGTGGATGTGTCGGTCTATTGTTACCACCAAAAGGTAGTGTAGAGGGAGAAGTGTCGGTCTATTGTTACCACCCAAAGGTAGTGGAGGTGGATGTGTCGGTCTATTGTTACCACCCAAAGGTAGTGGAGGATGTGGATTGTGTGTCGGTCTATTGTTACCACCCAAAGGTAGTGGAGGTGGATGTGTCGGTCTCATTGTTACCACCCCAAAGGTAGTGTAGAGGGATGTGTGTCGGTCTATTGTTACCACCCAAAGGTAGTGGAGGTGGAGTGTAGTCTATTGGAGGTGTGTTGGTCTATTGTTACCACCCAAAGGTAGTGGAGGTGGATGTGTCGGTCTATTGTTACCACCCAAAAGGTAGTGGAGGTGGATGTGTCGGTCTATTGCTACCACCCAAAGGTAGTGTAGAGGAAGGTGTGTCGGTCTATTGTTACCACCCAAAGGTAGTGGAGAGAGAGATGTGTCGGTCTATTGTTACCACGAAAAGATAGTGTAGAGGGAGGTGTGTCGGTCTATTGTTACCACCCAAAGGTAGTGGAGAGAGATGTGTCAGTATACTGTTACCATCCAAAGGTAGTGTAGATGGAGGTGTGTCGGTCTATTGTTACCACCCAAAGGTAGTGCAGAGGGAAATGTGTTGGTCTATTGTTACCACCCAAAGGTAGTGTAGAGGGTGATGTGTCGGTCTATTGTTACCACCCAAAGGTAGTGTAGAGAGAGATGTGTCGGTCTATTGTTACCACCCAAAGGTAGTGGAGGTGGATGTGTCGGTCTATTGTTACCACCCAAAGGTAGTGTAGAGAGAGATGTGTCGGTCTATTGTTACCACCCAAAGGTAGTGGAGGTGGATGTGTCGGTCTATTGTTACCACCAAAAGGTAGTGTAGAGGGAGATGTGTCGGTCTATTGTTACCACCCAAAGGTAGTGGAGGAGATGTGTCGGTCTATTGTTACCACCCAAAGGTAGTGTAGAGGGAGATGTGTCGGTCTATTGTTACCACCCAAAAGGTAGTGGAGAGGAGGTGTGTCGGTCTATTGTTACCACCCAAAGGTAGTGGAGTGGAGGTATTGTACCACGTAAAAGAGTGGATGTGTCGGTCTAAATTGTTACCACCCAAAAGGTAGTGGAGAGAGATGTGTCGGTCTATTGTTACCACCAAAAGGTAGTGTAGAGTAGAGGATGTGTCGGTCTATTGTTACCACCCAAAGGTAGTGTAGAGGGAGATGTGTCGGTCTATTGTTACCACCAAAAAGGTAGTGTAGAGAGTGTGTGTCGGTCTATTGTTACCACCCCAAAGGTAGTAGAGGCAGATGTGTCGGTCTATTCTATTACCACCACCAAAAGGTAGTGTAGTGGAGTGAGATGTGTCGGTCTATTGTTGCCACCCAAAGATAGTGTAGAGGGAGAAGTGTCGGTCTATTGTTACCACCCAAAGGTAGTGTAGAGGGAGATGTGTCGGTCTATTGTTACCACCAAAAGGTAGTGTAGAGGGAGATGTGTCGGTCTATTGTTACCACGTAAAGGTAGTGTAGAGGGAGATGTGTAGGTCTATTGTTACCACGCAAAAGTAGTGGAGAGAGAGATGTGTCGGTCTATTGCTACCACCAAAAGGTAGTGTAGAGGGAGGTGTGTCGGTCTATTGTTACCACCAAAAGGTAGTGTAGAGGGAGATGTGTCGGTCTATTGTTACCACCAAAGGTAGTGTAGAGGGAGATGTGTTGGTCTATTGTTACCACCAGAAGGTAGTGTAGAGGGAGATGTGTCGGTCTATTGTTACCACCAAAAGGTAGTGTAGAGGGAGATGTGTCGGTCTATTGTTACCACCCAAAGATAGTGTAGAGGGAGAAGTGTCGGTCTATTGTTACCACCCAAAGGTAGTGTAGAGGGAGATGTGTCGGTCTATTGTTACCACCAAAAGGTAGTGTAGAGGGAGATGTGTCGGTCTATTGTTACCACGTAAAGGTAGTGTAGAGGGAGATGTGTTGGTCTATTGTTACCACGCAAAGGTAGTGGAGAGAGAGATGTGTCTGTCTATTGCTACCACCAAAAGGTAGTGTAGAGGGAGGTGTGTCGGTCTATTGTTACCACCAAAAGGAAGTGTAGAGGGAGATGTGTCGGTCTATTGTTACCACCAAAAGGTAGTGTAGAGGCAGATGTGTCGGTCTATTGTTACCACCAAAAGGTAGTGTAGAGGGAGAAGTGTCGGTCTATTGTAACCACCCAAAGGTAGTGGAGGTGGATGTGTCGGTCTATTGTTACCACGTAAAGGTAGTGTAGAGGGAGGTGTGTCTTTCTATTGTTACCACCAAAAGGTAGTGGAGGTGGATATGTCGGTCTATTGTAACCACCCAAAGGTAGTGGAGGTGGATGTGTCGGTCTATTGTTACCACCCAAAATTAGTGGAGAGGGAGGTGTCGGTCTATTGTCCGCCAAAGTAGTGGAGAGGGAAGTGTCGGTCTATTGTTAGCCAAAAGTAGGTGAGAGGGAAGTGTCGGTGTAATGCTGTTACCCAAAGGTAGAGGGAGTGAGGTACACTGGGTGTCAAGACCAATCCTAAGGACTGTACGCTGGTACTAGACTGAGATTCGAATGACGTGTCCCAGAATCCTCCAAAGGAGGATCGTTGGATTAAAGATTGAAGCAGATGTTTGTGCGTTGAACATGCATGTGGATGCATGTTGGGACAGCTTTCTGAGGAGATGAAGATGCCATAGTGTTAAAACTTTGTGTTTACCGACAACATACAAGTCGCACCATTTCCCATATAGTTAATACACTCAGTTCAGATTAATGACTTCATAATCAAGGATATGTCTGATCTCAGGAAAGTAAACAGACAGTATTTGCTGAGGATGAATTGCCCCTATTAACGGAGGCATGCTGTATGCCGGGAGCGTTCGGCACTCCGCTGTCACCGGATATTCGTTGCAGTGTTCTCCATTAAAAACTTTTCCAATTGTTCACTTTCCTCAAATCACTCAAAACGTCAAACATGAATCCTCTTGGTGATCAAACATTACTAAGGCATTGAAAATCAACGGACGTTTGTTTTGTGATTAACCCAGGTCCATCATCTAAAATCATTCATTGTCCGCTCCCTGCCCGACGTCTGAACGTGCAGAACAGACCGATTGCAGGTGCAGATCCTGTAATGGAGGTCCCGTGTGTTTGTATGGCTGATGACATCGGCTCAGGTTCGACATTGGTCAGAACGTTGTCAACCCGCTGATCACAACTCGGGAAAATGTAAACATATTGTAAAAATCGAAACTGGGATTTCTGCGGAAGATGGAGATATGCATACAGCCTCACGGAACTCAAACATAATGTTGCCTGGCTGGTTTAGTCGTGTTTGCGTTACATGCCTCGGGGCCTGTGTTGATCAGAATTAATTAGAACTTTTGAGATGATACCCAAAACACCGGAAGGATGAGACCTTTGTCGGTACAGCCCTCCATGTCGACAATATTGGTGAAATTGGATGCGATCGTGAGAAACAAGCTGTTTTGAAATGTAATTGGCACTCTGGCTGTTGACAACGTCAATGGACAGCAACTAGATAGCTAATATCGTACGTCAGATCGACGTGGCTTTTCCGCTACATTCACTGCACGTTGATTAACACTTTTCTTAACATGAAGTACCTGAAAAAATGTATTTGATCAAAATTAGTAGGTTGCATTGCAACCCATTGCTATCCCCAAGTTCATATAATCTTTAGGTTTTCTTCGTCAATAGTTCATCGAACGTCCTTTCAAAACTCTACTTCAGCATATTTTGTTCCTGAAAAAGACACACTTGTTTAAGATTGAACTTGTGCATTCTCAACTGAGTATGGCATAGTGCAGTCAGTGAAATCCGGTGCCTGTATACAAAACACATCGCCAGTCAGTCACTTTAGCTCTTCAGATTAATGAATTTGTTTGTAAATAATCACCACCTGCAGGTGTGAACTAAGTACACACTGTACTACAGCACATGACATGACTGGAAATAATTGTAATGTAATCGTATTTACACAAATCCATAGACGAACTGACTTGTAATTTCCAGATCAATGGAGTTGAAACTGGACGTAATGACAGCCTAGTTTGAATGGCCCAGATGGCGGTTGTGGAACCCTGCTGCATAAATGTGTGGCTACAGGCTGCGAATGTTCACCTTTGTCTCTCCAGGAAATATAACATTTTCCAACTGACACGAATGGACACCGTTCTCATCAAAGAGCGGTTTCTAAACGATAGCTCAACTTTCATTTTAATAGATCCACTTTTTTCCCCGAAAGGCTACTTGTAAATATCCAAAATATCTGGGTTGTGTCAACCATTTGACAGTTCCGCTAGATTGACTTGTGTAGTATTCCAAGTGTAAGTTCACCGGCATTATTTCTGTCATCAGCTTTGCTATCTCTACTGAGAACAAATTGGCTTGATGTTCCTGGCAGGGGATGCAGCGCTGCATTGTTTCTACTACATCCACTGCCGGGCAGTTCTGGACAGCAGCCTGAAGTTAGCAGCGGGTAAGTTTTTCGTCATTCGTTTTCCGAATAACAATTAACGTGCCAGCAGCGCGTTCGTTATTCACTCTACGCCCATCAGTTCCATCAAGTACAAGATAGTCTATATCCCAACAACTGTCTTATTTACGTATTTATTCAGCAGTTATGAATAACGAAAAACTAACCAGCATCGGTTCGTTATTCATTGTATGTCCATCAATTCTTTGATAGCCTATAGCCTCCAAACAACCGTTTTGTACTTCAGTACTTTTGAACAATGAAAAACTAAAAATCCACGGATTAGTTATTCAGTCTTGGGACAACAAATTTAACATACAGTATTTTCATTATTGTTTTCTCTAATAACGAAAACATGGCAGCAGCTGATTTGCTATTCAAACGCTGAATGTTACCAACCACAGTGTGTCATTCAAATGACTCCTTTAAATGTTTTAAAGTAGATGAGGGAGACTAACTTATACCTAGTTACTGGATCTCGCATTTCCTCTATCTGATGCAAACATTAAACCGGGTAGATGCCAAGTTGACGACCTTTGAGGTACTAAGAAACGACCGGGCGTCTAATTGAGCAATTTCGGTAATGAATAACGATCAACGAATAACGAAACACGAACCTGCTGGAAAAAATACATGTTGTATTTCTTATGCTATATTCGTTAAAACTGAAGGATATAAACTGAATAACGAACACAGTGCTTTTTCGTTATCCATTAGGGCTGCACATCTCTTGCACAGTGGTACACCTATAAAGGTAACCTGCTGTCTTCCATTACATGGGTTTCAGTGTATATGACCACACCACTGTAGATGTACCATGTACAGCCTTTGAATAACCAAACTGTTGCTGGCACATTTTTCGTTATTGAAAAACGAATAACGGAAAACGAACCCGCTGCTAACTTCAGGCTGCCGTTCTGGACTGGCTTCCATCCAAAGGTAGTGGAGAGGGAGGGAAGCGTGACGTAAATGAAGCTAAACTTTAATGGTTTACATTTTGAACAAGGAAATTGAATTTGATTCTGTTATTTAAAGGAATGCAAATGTAGATTTGCATTTGCATGTGCAAAGTTAGAATGTGATACGCTTGGGGAATTGAGCCAGCTGACTTAGACCGGCGGTGGACTACTTAGACAGGAGAAACTATATGCCTGCAAAACGAAAGGCAGCATGAAGAACTTTATGTTGGTGATAATTACAATAGAAGGTTTTTGAAAACGGGCAACCTTGCATACAAATATCCCAATGAAGAATGTGTTGAGAGTGCATCACGAACAAAGAGTCCTTTACCTCCTTTGATACGAAGAAAGTGATGTTTCCACGAGTCATGAAGTAAATAAGCTTCAATCACAAACAACCAATCCCCACTTAACAAAAGTCTCTGGACGCCTATTTCAACGTCTAAACACAAGTGCGAATTCCCCGGTTTCATCATCAATCAACGTAACGCGTTGTTGGGACGTGATAGTTGTATTGACGACATGCAACTGAGGCGTGTGTCGTAAGTCGGATACACCATTACCTGTCCAGCGCTAGTGCTTTGTCACTGTCTGACCAGGGACGAGGGACTTTGTCGTGCCTATCCCGTATATAGTCACGCAATTGCCTGTAAGGTGTTACTGTGCTGGCATGTTAGTCTAACACAGGTGATGTCCACACAGTCCAAGGTCACCCTTCCCGGCCTGTTGAGAGCCTCACGGAGAACATTCCTTCTGAGAGACAGCGATACAATGTGGCAACGCGGATATATTAAATAAGCATAAACGTGTCTCCATTAAACACAGACCAAATGTGACATTTCCGCTTGCTTTATACTTGATTTATCATAGACTGTTATTATACCAATCAGATACATCTTTTTGTTATGAAAATCAACCTTCTCCTTACTCGTAAGATTTACACTGTTCATAAACCGTTTTAGGTGAGTACTGACTCTCTATGCTTAGGTTCCGATGTCCCCCGTCGTGATATTGCTGGTATTTTGCTAAAAGTGGAGTAGAACTAAACTCAGTCACTCACTTAGTCACTCACTCTGGGCTTAGGGTAATTCAAGATTAGATGTTTTCAAACAATATACGAAATATAATTGACGTGTTATGACAGATTGCAGCATGGAAATCTGGAGACGTCATTGACTCATTCCCTTACCGATGTCGTTGTACAATGTTACACTGGAAAACTTGTGACCACGACACACCACATCCTTATCTACAGAACATCAATGATAAAGTTACCGCCCAGATAATGAGAAACATCCTGATCAGGCTTCATCGCAGAACGCCGCAAAAAGCGCGCACGTGCGGCAGTATTCCTACACAAATACCCTAATTTGTAACAGCAATGTGTCTCTCGTCGTTGCAGTTATGTAGGAGATGTGTGTGTTGGTCCGGTCGTTGTTGTAGTATACAAGAAAGGGTAGCTGGTCCTTGTAGTGAGTTAGTGAATAAGAGAGTTTGGTTTTACGCCGCTTTTTGCAATATTCCAGCAATATCACGACGGGGGACATCAGAAATTGGCTTCACACATTGTACCCATGTGGGAAATCGAACTCGGGTCTTGAGCTTGAAGAGCAAACGCTTTTACCACTAAGCTATCCCACCGCCCCGCTGGTCCTTGTAATGGTGTAGGAGAACGACGTGTATATGAGGCTGGTCCTTGTAGTCGTGTAGGACAAAGATGTTTGAGAAGGGCTGGTCGTTGTAGTCGTGCAAGACAAAGATGTTTGAGTGGGGCTGGTTGTTTTAGGCATGTAGGACAAAGATGTTTGAGTGGGGCTGGTTGTTTTAGGCGTGTAGAACAAAGATGTTTGAGTGGGGCTAGTCGTTTTAGGCGTGTAGGACAAAGATGTTTGAGTGGGGCTAGTCGTTTTAGGCATGTAGGACAAAGATGTTTGAGAAGGGCTGGTCGTTTTAGGCGTGTAGGACAAAGATGTTTGAGTGGGGCTAGTCGTTTTAGGCGTGTAGGACAAATATGTTTAAGAAGGGCTGGTCGTTTTAGGCGTGTAGGACAAAGATGTTTGAGAAGGGCTGGTCGTTTTAGGCGTTTAGGACAAAGATGTTTGTGTGGGGCTAGTCGTTTTAGGCGTGTAGGACAAAGTCTTGACGTTACCATAAAATACAAGAATAACGTCTGTTGATGTACATGTGATATAGAAGATATGGTGTGCATGTGTGTTTGTATGTGAGCGCGCGCGCGTGTGTTGGGGGTGGTAGGAGGAGGAAGGCATAATTCTATTCGACTGTCGACAGTGTTAGATACTTTCGATGACACTAATATATGTACTATATAGGAATATATTTGGCGGTCGTCAATTTGTTTTATCCTTTTGAGACCAGTGTCGTACGACATTGGAAGCGCAATTCAGTATTTGATTTGTACACATTTCAGAAAGTTATGTTCTAATAAACGAACCCACTCCACCCAAGGGACATGCTTTACTGACTTTGTCTGGGGAAATAATGAAGCAGTCACGTTTACTATCAGTCACCGAGACAGTCGTTTAGGTGAGACCTACATACACGCATGTTGAATCCCAGCCCACGCAGATACACGGCCTCAGTGTAGTCGTCAGTACTGATCTCACCTACTTTTAAATGTTTTGTTAAACGTTGGTATAAATGCAATTTAAGGATTCCCTCAAATCTTCGTCACTGCTATTGATACTCTACAAAATGTATTTACTTGTACATAAATACAATAGCACTTCGTTTGCTTACTGCTAACCGTTTTGACATCAGATAAGGTTTTACGACCCGAGAGAATAGATTAATAACGAATCCAATTCAAGTCTAAAATAATAGGCAAGTGTAGATTGTCTCAACTCTAGACTGAAATTAAGTACTGTTCTGGGTCCCATCTTTTTTCCAATGTTAATCTCACCCTTGAATTGAAGGTATTATTGTAAATAGAAAAATGTTCTATTTACAAATGTGTCGTGACGTTTAATGACATGCCACAAACCCAGGATTCCTGGGTGCTTCAGCTTATAAAACGGCCAATCCCGTAAATGGCGAAATTCAGAATCCAGCCTTCGTTCCTTTTGTTCTTTTATCATAATATAATATGATTAAATAACAGTTTGAAGACCCTTTGTCTCTGTTAGTGACAGCGCCTGCATGGCTACAGATTTAATTAAAACTTAAGCGAAAAAATGTAGAAAAATGTAGAGGGGTTAAGTGCCCTTGTGTAGCTCTTCTGTCTCGGAGATACACATCTTCTCTCGTCATGTGACCAGTTCTCGCGAGACAGAAGGAGATGAAGCGGGACAACAGTGCGTCAACAGTTCCGCAAATATTTATTTTATAAGATTAGTCTAAAATTTTGCCACATCTGCTTCGCTTTCTTGAAATCTAAGTCTTCGTCAGTCCAAGCCAGCATGGGACTAGGACAATAGTGGTTTGCAAATAGACAAGCCGCCTCGAATGGATTAAGTGCACTTTGAACGCGATAGGGGGCACTGGAATCGAGCCCGCTTGCGAATGAATCATATCGGAAGAGAAAGAAAATATTTTAGCTGTCTTCGATACGATTGTATTTGTTCAACTTTTTTTCAATCACAGTGGATGAAAATCTGACCGAAAAAAATACGAGGTGACATGACATAAAATATTGACCAAATATGATGAAAATCACGGTCAATATGTTAGTCTCCTGCCAGGGAAAGATCAGACAGACAAAATGCATGGCATAATGAAATTGTAAATGGTGTTTGTTACACGCTGAGCGGTATGTGTTTGAGGATGATTATCCTATTCTTCAGCTGAGATATCAGAAACAGATTGAGAGAACTCCTTAATGAGTCAGGGTCCTTAGAAAGTCATTTTAGAGTAAGAGGGGCAGAGGAAGGAGGAGGGGTTCTGGGTTCATCCTCATAGTTGATTCGCTTTAAAATTGTTCGATCATCTAAACTATTAATATTAGAAAGTGCCTATATTCCTGAATGATGACACAACGAGTGACTTGGACAGTATCTACGCCGTTTACCCACACCACGCCGAACACCCAAGGCAATGTTAACTTGATAAAGAACCATGAGTTTAGACTGGAAATCAGTTTTAACATTACATCGTTTGAATACCAACCATTCCATCATGATTTTGAAAGTAAAATGCTCACCTTCCTAATTTTATTCAGCGTTGTCATGGAAACAAAATACCAGAACTGTTTCTAAACGACTTCTGGCCCCAGTCTCCCGATGAGTCTTGGCAGCAGCATCTTATCCTACGATCACCACGGAGAGGCATACCTACATGAAATAATACATTTGTCAACCACACTCAACCTACTTAGCGACTTACCTCGAATTACTGGATTTCTATCAAAAAGAGCACAGACAAATTGTTTGGAAAAACTGCCACAAACACAAAGGAAGGTGGTGATGAAAAACCGGAAAGCTTGTCTTTGATAAATTGAAAATGACAGAGTCTCTACTTAGACACAATTGTGTGATGGAGATATATCAATCCAAACAGATGTTTGGACGAGTTTCCCGCGGGGTGATGCCACCAGGGCTGATGCAGATTGCTGACTGAATGGTCGATATGGAGATAATGGCGCGCTAATGACGACTAGGTAAAACAGTCAGAGAATTTTGATGAGTTAAAAAGACAGAACATAACGTACTCGATGTTAGGTTAGATGTGACAGCGATGTCTAAACACGCCAAGTGACGCCACGTACACAGCAACTGGGCAACTCGTCCCACGCTAAATAAAACAATGTTTTATCTTGTTAAGTTGTTCGAATAATAGGCATTAAGGTTTTCAAATAACGGACATGCCAGTTACAAGCGTATGTGTATGACATAACAGTTAGAGCCCAGCCATCGTCACTGACATTTAGTGCTTCCAATGAATGTAAAATTTTCGTGTAGTTTCCAACACACAGTTTACTAGATCCTCGCTGTTGTTCGCACATCTAACTCATCACTGTGGATGTTTAAGTATAGGCGAATCCTTGCTTGTGTTAACAAACTCTCATTACATATTCTATCACCAATGCTTAAATGATACAAACAAGCGTGGCCGTGTTCAGACGAGTGTTTTTAGACTGCTGTTTGTATGTAGGCTGTAACTGTATAACGCCATTGTGCCATGACCACCAACACACCAGTAGCTTGTTCAAGTTGGCACCGCTTTGAAAAACATAATTCTTCATCTACCCGTCCTTGTTGTTCCTCACCCTGTTGTTCCACCATCCAGCAATGACTTGGCCATCCCAGGCCCAGTCTGATGAAGTATCTCCACTTCTCGGGTGTTTGTTTATGCTCGACGTAACAGTTATTTTGGTAAACTTCACAGATATGTGCGAGTAGCGCATGTTCATCCCAGGGGGTGCAGGCGCGGGGTTCTGTCGGGAAGTGTCGACAGGGCATGGCTGGAAGTTTATTAGGAAAACAGCCCATGTTGAGGGGAAATACTGGATATGTTGACAAAAGTAGCAGATGTGTATTTTTCTGAACAGTCACCCATTGCATTTGGCCAGTAGTGTCCTGAAGACATGGTAAATCCATTAACTGTGGAGATAGTAAACGTCCTTTCAATTTCGCACTCAGAACCGATAAAGATAACTTTCACCATTTCACCACTGTAATCTATATTCCAGCACTCACTCGTTGTCATATAACACCATTGTTATCTATATCACACCCTAACAATACTAGTTCAGATGTGAATATTGCTGTCACACAACACCATTGTTATCTATATCACACCCTAACAATACTAGTTCAGATGTGAATATTGCTGTCACACAACACCATTGTTATCTGTATCACACTCTAACAATGCAAGTTCAGATGTGAATATTGCTGTCACACAACACCATTGTTATCTATATCACACCCTAACAATGCTAGTTCAGATGTGAATATTGCTGTCACACAACACCATTGTTATCTGTATCACACTCTAACAATGCAAGTTCAGATGTGAATATTGCTGTCACACAACACCATTGTTATCTGTATCACACCCTAACAATGCTAGTTCAGATGTGAATATTGCTGTAAAACAACACCATTGTTATCTGTACCACACCCTAACAATACTAGTTCAGATGTGAATATTGCTGTCACACAACACCATTGTTATCTGTATCACACCCTAACAATGCTAGTTCAGATGTGAATATTGCTGTCACACAACACCATTGTTATCTGTATCACACCCTAACAATACTAGTTCAGATGTGAATATTGCTGTTACACAACACCATTGTTATCTATATCACACCCTAATGATACTAGGCCAGTAGTGAAGATTGCTGTAAAAAAACACCATTGTTATCTATATAACACCCTAACAATACTAGTTCAGATGTGAATATTGCTGTCACACAACACCATTGTTATCTATATCATTCCCTAACAATGCTAGTTCAGATGTGAATATTGCTGTCACACAACACCATTGTTATCTATATCACACCCTAACAATACTAGTTCAGATGTGAATATTGCTGTCACACAACACCATTGTTATCTATATCATTCCCTAACAATGCTAGTTCAGATGTGAATATTGCTGTCACACAACACCATTGTTATCTATATCATATCCTAACAATACTAGTTCAGATGTGAATATTGCTGTCATACAACACCATTGTTATTTATATCACACCCTAACAATACTAGTTCAGATGTGAATATTGCTGTCACACAACACCATTGTTATCTGTATCACACCCTAACAATACTAGTTCAGATGTGAATATTACTGTCACACAACACCATTGTTATTTATATCACACCCTAACAATACTAGTTCAGATACTAACGGGATCGGGTGGTCAGGCTCCCTGACTTGGTTGGCACCTGTCATCGGTTCCCAATTGCGTAGATCGATGCTGATGCTGTTGATCACTGGATTGTCTGTCCAGACTCCATTATTTACAGACCGCCGCCATATATCAGGAATATTGCTGAGTGTTGCGTAAAGGTAAACTCACTCACTCACAAGTTCAGATGTGAATATTACACTCACTAACTCAAGAAACCTAGTTTACCACAAGGATGATTCAAGTAAATGTATTTGTGGAAGACAATGTCATACAGCCTATGGGCCGAGGTGTTTGTACAGAGTGCAAGGAACCACGTAGGCTACAAGGAGGCACCGCGACAAGTTACGTTATGTCTGGTAACCCTGGAAATGACATATGTATGGCGTTAGTTACCAAAGACGAATATCAAAACATAAGGTCTGCCAAGACAAACTCGCAATATCCTCTTTCCGTTTAGTTGTAGCCGAATGTTTTCTTGACTTATTTCGGTTCACACTTCTATTTCTATTCAAACACAAACACGCAAAGTTAAAGAATTGTTTACATTTGGTTAACGTCTGGCGTAAAACTTCAGCCACGTATTTGTTTATCAATCAATTATGTGTAATCTCTCACTGACTAAATATATAGGGTAAGACAAGTCATCCATGTCTCCCACGTGAACAGAGCTGAGACTTGGCTGTCGACAAATGTACATTGTCTGCAGTATTGTCTTCAATACATATAGGGGCCAAGAGGCTATCTCTATATACTGAAGATATCTAGACTTGCTCAACTTTTATAAACTTTCATTGGAAATTTTGGAAATTATATTTTAGGCTTTGTTCCATCGCGCTGGCAAAACAATTTTATCACCCTTGTTAAGGGCTGCACAAATATAAAGCAACGCCCTGGTTGTGTGTCTATTCACTTGCAATTACACAACTAACACATTTCACATCTGCTCTTAAACGACAATCCACATGGAACTCCTGCGCGTTGTAGCTTGTATATGTTCTGGAATCCGAACAGCACTAAATTACATCAGTGCCGATTGTTGTTAGCCATTAGTTGACTGTTTCACGGGTTCGCGCTTGGCATTATATTGCTCTGTTCCACCTCAACAAATCTGATTTTATTTGTACCAGTCGGATGGGGTAATCTTGTAGCTGCTGATCACTTTCGTCTACAAACCCGACCTTACTTCCCCGGGCTCGAACATGTGGGAATATCAGACTCAATGGAATGTATTTTCCTGTCGGCTATCTATGGTCAATAGAGATGCAATAGAGCGCACATGGTGAACAAAAGTACTGGAACTTGCACCAGACAAATATGGTTCCTTTGTGTCTGGGGATAAAGGAATGGCCAACTGGAGCCAGTTTGAGCCTCTTCAAGACGCTTCCACTCTGGTACGATCCCATTCTGACAGAGATTTCCTGGGGCTCAGCACTGATAAGACATCGTTTTGGAACAGTTGTTTACTCTACGTGGGCTAAAGAATAGCGACTTAGAACACATCCGTGCGTGATTCATTAATTATATTGATAATTTCGTGTTTAATTTCTTTACGCAAACGCTCTTATACAAGACCCATTTTCATTTTGTGTAAATTTCAAGGCAATCACTCGAAGCGGGACAAAGGGATGGGAATTAGACATGAGACAATATTATATCCCGTGTTGACATAAGCCACGCCGGTAATGACGGGCCGAGGATGAAGACGGCGATAATTTATCGAGAAAGAGTATTGTTATTCAGGCACTGAAGATATTCACTTTATCTGCTATTTTGTCTTTGCAGCCTCGCTGGGTGACAATCGAATACATAAAAAGGAAATTATCATTTTTCAATTGAAGCTGATGACACGCGTCCAATCCTCTCAGACAGGCCACGTGGTTTGAGGTCAAACGAGGGGTCAGTCGGAAGGAGTTCTTTGTGTATGTTCCATGACCCTCGCGACCCATTGTTCGTGCAAAAAAGCGAAATCGAAAATTTTCGGCCCAAATAAAGGGATGAGCCATCTTTAATTTGTAAAAGATCCTCAAGCTATTCCTAATTTTGTGAATCTCAGCCTTTGGCTATCACTGATTGCAGCGAGTCATAACTTTACAATAATATTTTCCCTGAATTTTTCGCTTTGCTTTTGTGTGAAGTGTGCCATAATGTAACGAGATATCAAAAATGGTGAATCACAGGGAGAAAAAATCTTACAAAAATTGACTGGAGAACAAACGAACAATGATTCTGTTTGCAAAGTCTGCGTTAATTTCTTAGAGGTTGTTCAGAAGTCAATGCCCGTGGCCCCATCCAAAGCCAATATTTGACAGAATGGCTAGCATTGCCCAATAGCATGGACTGCGAGAAGGAGCCACGCTATGATCAGTGGTCAGCTACCTCTGAGGAACTACTATCTCTGTCACTTAATCACGGGCCACATCGGAACAGGTTTTATATGCCATCCATCAAGCAAGTTTAAGCCGTTACTACCCGTTCTTTAACTCTGTTACGTTTGACTGTATTTAAATTATAGATATGATATATGCTTGTAATTATGTGTGAAGATAGAGTGCACGTCATTCCTGCACTGTGTTATAATGTCCCACTTTGTATCATGAGGGACATTTCTATCAGAACTGACAACTCATATCAGCGCTTCCATCATTTGATAAAGAAATACATGTATTACCGAGAAAAAGTATTTCCATGAACTTCTCACATACTTTTTAAATTTTCGATCGAAACCACTCATAATGTCTTCTAAAAGATTACGTTATCGGGTCAATGATGTTTCGTGTCAAAATCTTTGGCATACAAAGAGGTATTTATTCTTGATATCAAGTGCCAATTACAGAAAATCTTTCCTCTAAATATTTATTCTGTTAAAACCTTAAAAGCGCTTTGAAGTCTAATGGGGAAAAAACTATTTTAGGAATTGGTCCGATATGACTTAACTTGGTGTCATAGTACCAATATTTGGTGATTAGGCTGCTCAGACTTAAGCTTATTGCAGCCGCTGATCAGACCAAGCCGCTATTCAGGAAGGGCGATTCCTGGGTTACCAAACTCTTCAGTGTTATTAGGACGAATGTTTCGTTGAAGATCTAAATGTCTAGACAAAGTTGCAGTATTCATGATCTTACACACATTAAAGCATCGCGACTCTGTGCTTTTGGTTCCTGTAATGCCCTTTTTGTTAAGTAATACCTCGTAAGATCTTAGGGGATAATTGTCCCCGTCCTGCAGATTAACGCGTGTCCGACGATATGGAAACCATAGCAAAATACATGTTGTCTACTTCAAGTGCTGATTTGAGCTGAAAACATCGCTCCACCAATTTCTTTTACATCCAGGTGGCTGAATCTATACAGTGCCAGGACGCTAAGAACCTCATTCAGTTGACTATTGGTGATGATCGGTGCAAGGCGTATCACAATGTGATAAATAAATGTACTAATAACTAACTTCCTTTTCTCAATAATTGACCCCTATCCACACTTCATTATATATTTGCTAAATATTAATAAATTATGTACAGAGGTGCAATGAGTAGTAAACAAATAGTGTAGAAAATATTTTGGAGGTAAGTCAGTCAGGGCTCCAGATAATTTTTCAACATCAGGAGTACGTACTCCTTATTTTTCAATATAAGAGTACTGGAAAAACTTAAGAGTACATTTAGAGTACTGAATGGAATTAAATGGCGTATCAATAATCTTGTGTTTCGTTTCATATATGCACTACAACATTGTTAGTCTTGAGTAAATAAACAATAAAACAATACTTTTTTCAGATAAAAAGTCCTGTAAATGATTCTAAGACCGTACACCATTGCTGTGGTGCGTATCTGCTACGTTTCCTAAATTATTTCCTATCGTATCGTGCATATCTTTTATCCGTATATACGCCGATACGGCCTTTATCTGGAGCCCTGCAGTCAGTACGTACAGAAACAATCAAGTGAGACTTTGTTACGTATATTTTATTCTTATGCCCTTAAATCATTCCAAGTAAATGCTTTGGAACATATCTAACTGGTATGATAAAAGGCAACCTTTGTGACGTGCGTTCTATCAGTGTGCCAAAAATAAAACATGTCAATTATGGCATGTCAATTGAGGTGTGTTGTATTTACATGTCATGAATAAAATATGTCAAGTAAAACTTTATAACAATTATCTTATCCCAATGCAATGAATAAAACCTTTGTGACGCGTATCTGAAGTTCACAAATAAAACCTGTGTGACGCGTATCTGAAGTTCACAAATAAAACCTTGTGATGCGTATCTGAAGTTCACAAATAAAACCTTGTGATGCGTATCTGAAGGTCACAAATAAAACCTTTGTGACGCGTATCTGAAGTTCACAAATAAAACCTGTGTGACGCGTTTATGAAGGTCACAAATAAAACTTTTGTGACGCGTATCTGAAGTTCACAAATAAAACATTGTGATGCGTATCTGAAGTTCACAAATAAAACCTTTGTGACGCGTATCTGAAGTTCACAAATAAAACCTTTGTGATGCGTATCTTATCGTATGCCGCGACGAAAAACCATATCAAGTAAAGCTTTGTGCAGTTTATGTTACGCGATGCCATACATACGACATTTCCATGTAAGCGCAGTAGTGGTCATCTGACTTGCAGAAATGCACACGTGACCTTTCTCTAGACTGACGTAGAGAGGATATATGATCTGTACCAAGTAACACGGCGCCGCTGTATGAACACAAACTCCCATGCCAACAGTGACTCTTTGGCTAACATTCTCATCGGTTGATATGACTTCTCTTCTGCCGCCAATTGCACGTATTTAAGATGAGATGCACATGAAAGCCTCGTCTGTGTGTGGGAAGTATGCAGGATACACTTAATGGGTAACTTGAACATAAACAAAGCAGACATACAATGTTAGGACCTCGGTACAAGAGACGAGATGAACATTCTGCACTGTACCACGGTTCAGACTGGGAGAGCCACTGGTCTCCACCCGTCCCCGGGCCGGTTCCCACACTGCCGCGGGAGTTGAAGTATGCCAAATTGTTACAATGTGCTCAGTTGTGACATGGGACCGTCGGTTTATTCCAAGTATTTACAGAATATTTCCACGCGCACTTTCTTGTAGCGGCAAATCAAGATGGACGTTTTTTGATTCTGCCAGTTCACTTTGAGGTGAAATTGAAACGGTTTGAACAAACAATTCTTGAAAATTTTGAAAGGGATTGCTCTGTCTTAAACTGATTCTGAACATGTTGTTTCTCTTTGTCATTGAAATCTCGTTTTTCACCTGATCCCGGCAAGGATGATGGAGTGAGCTAGCTGAAGCTAGTTACAGACCATTGCAGGGCGCGCCAACACTGACTCAACAGGAAGCTAAAACTTGCAGCAGAAACCCAAACTTCAGTCTGCCTCACAGTCCCTGAACCATAATACTTACCTTCCGCCCGACCCTATCTGTAAAGCAAGGACTCTACATGAAGCAAGTCTAGATTGTCGACAGGTTCTTATCTCACTTGGGATCCTTATCGATTTTTAAATACAATATTAAACAGAATAGAATTAATGTATTTCTATCAAAATGATATATTTTCAGAGACTAAGTGCTAGTATTCCATCCTTCTATACAAGGTTTTTGCAGGTCGCTGGCGACACAGACTGCATTCGTCACACGTGTTTTGAACACATTGGAGAAACAAATGTTTGGTAGTGTATTGTTTCTTATGTATATTTACAATTATGTGTTTTTAGTCGAATCTCTTTGTCCTGTGTAGAGTTTGAAGACGACAGACTCCTTTAGCACACTGTACATGCTTTCTCCTTTTCTTTCCCTACAACAGCGACATATCGCTTTCCAAGACCAACACCTGATGGCAGAGACACTGCGAACCCTCCGAACAAAGCCGACCAGACACTACGGTTGTTATGAAAACAGAAACTTTTCATCATACAAAACTCACATAGGAAAACTGATCCGAACATTGACATTGTTTACAGAGAGATTGAGGGTTAAGGCACACTTATGTTTTCGGTAGAGCTTATTTTTCTAACCTAAAAACATTTTCCCAAGTTATGCGTAACATGTATGTGTCTAAACACTGCAATACGTGACTGTTATCTCAGGACCTCTGGGGATCGTTTTGGCACCTTTTCCTGTTAAACTCGATAGCAACATAAAGCCAACAATGCCTCTCCCCCTCCTCCCAAACCCGTCACCCGCTGTACCCCTGTCATCATCATCATCATCATCATCATCATCATCATCATCATCATCACCCTACACACTTACTCACCCATTCACGTACACACACGCACACGGACACACACATGTACACACACAGCCATAAAGGGGTTTACAGCCAGTTGTTTATACGAGTAAGCGTGCTTATATTTCGTTATATAGAGAACATAAAGGTTATCGGAGCTGTACAGAGAACACAGTAGAGTAGTTCCTACTTATCACAGTACATTATAAATGAAAGCGAAGTGAAGCGAGGTTTAATCGCCATGTAGTGACACAAATGTTCGTGTCATAGTTGTAAAAACCAGTTCGGCAGCTACATTAGCTATATTTTGTAAAAGTGTCTTTCCTTGCCAGCTTAAAAACTGTATTAATGAATAAAACTATTTTCCCTTTTCTCTGAGTATGCTGGAGAAAATAAAACAGTTTTGTGTTTGAATTATCCACATATACTTCACAATAAAAATACAGATTACAGAGAATTATGGTATATTTTTCAAATATTTTCAAAGAATTGCTGAAGAATTGTTTTTGTCAAACGCTTAATTCAGGGAAGTGTTTTAAGTTTCAAGTTAACATACTTGTAAATGTTGGATCGTGGGAAGGAATGTGGAGCTTGGTGATTCTTCTCACTGACGAACCGACAGTTACTCCAAACTGGTGTCTTCTCTTTTAACACAAATCCAGCAACTCCACTGTCCCATACTCATGTTGATTGTTGCATAATCACAACTTAACCATTGATTTTAGATCGGAAATAGAAACCTAAAGTCCATAATTTGAATGACCAACATATTTAGAATTGTCTTTAAATACAAACATGTACAGAATCAGACAGAGTGTTTATAACCTAAACATAGATATACTTGGGATTAATGTATACACATGTCAGTATATGAATATTTGTGAACCCCAAATTATTTAGATTTCTGTTGAAAAACTGATATACCCTGAATGCATTTACAACTATGTTAAAAATAGATATACATGTCCCTGAAAATATTAAGAATTGTGCTCAAAATGTATAAAGTCATGTAAATGATATTAACGTTTGAAAGCTAAATGTATTTAGAAATATTTTTTAAATCTAAATACATATCAACGATACTGATATGGTTGTATCCTAATCATATTAAAATTGTGTTTAAAAAACTAGGCATAAATACCACCATGTTAATACCATTTACATATTTCGAATTATTTAAAAGTATATGCATACGTATGATGTCTGTGTTTCTACCTTGTGAATAGACATGTATATAAGCATATCCCCCATATTACCCCCACATATATTTTGTTCCATGCTTTGTTTTGTTTGTTCTAGATTTTTGCCACAGCGTTTGCCACATACAGGTAATTATTTGCTGGACATGCCTAGTTGTCCTCAACAAATGGGCTGTGAAAACAATTGTTCGGCCTCTGAGATCCTTTCTGAAAAACAAATTGTGAGTTGCAGCGGTAACAGGAAAACGTTTCTTTCTCGGAAAAGAACTCTATCACCGCACACAGGTTTCCGTCTCAATCTTCTTCAGTAAATTGTATTAGCTAAATACGGGAGCAGATATTTAAAACGGAATGCAGTTTCCATCACAGTTATCTCGAAAATATTTATTATTGTTAAGACAGACGAACTAACCAAAACCTGACACCAAACCATCTAGGTTTTAAGTATCTTAATTCTCGTTTGTGTTGCAGATAAAGGGTTTTATTGCATGGCATTTCGCCAAACAGTTCATGTATCTGTCTTTTCAACTCGTGTGATGTGTGTATTCACCACGCCTCCCCTGTACAATAGCGCTCAGACTAACGCTTCCCTGAATATATATATATATATTGGTGGTAACGTAACAATTTATGATAAACCCATTTAAATTGGAAAGGAGCCCCAGTGAGTTGGGAGATTCAACTTGGGGAAATCTAGACTTACTTCATTGAGAGCTTTAGCATTGCAGATAGGGCTGTGTGGGAGAGAAAATAATGTGGTTCAGGGACTGTGAGACAGACTGGTATGACTATACTGCCAGTTCCCGGGTAGCATGTCAAGGTCACCACTATTACGACATTCAGTAAACACGTCTAACGGAACTGAAAGGGAAGAGTTGTTGTAGCGAGTTACTATTGTGTGATCAGGAGTAAACAGTGGACATTGTCCGTCAGATCCAGTGTCAGTGTAGCTGTGTATCTACCTGTCAACCACCAGAGTCAAACACGGCAGTAATCTGTCTCACATTGTCATATCATCCAAAAGACCAAATTTCTTTATAGAATAATTAAACATCTTAACATTTTTCCATTCCATGTGACAACTTTCATCGAACGGGCCAGAGCAAGGGTGTGGAAATGTAGAACACATAAAGTGCCATTTGTTACCATGTTTACATGTTTATATTTTCTGATGTTAGAATGTTTGTAGGCTGTTTATTTGCAAATTTGCATGAAATACCATTGAGAGTGATTCAGTGTATGCACGCACCTGTTTTCTGCCGGTTGTTGTCTTGCTCGGTATGTCGAAATTGCGTACAGTTATAGCATACATTGAAATGTGGGTGAACATCATTGATACGTGTTACAAATTATGTTTTATTAATCGGACGGACTTTGCTCTGTCTCATAATTTAAATATTGGTTCGGAGTCGTGTACACAAGCTCCGTCGAGATGTTGACATGTACCACAGCATTCCCCGCGTCCCGACGTGCCTACAGGGGTCAACATTCACGCCACAACAGAAGAAAAGACGTTTATAACACGGGGTAAGGGTCATTACCGTCAACAAGCAGCGGGACTTGTCAATGTTTGTGTTGTTAAAATATTTAAAACTATTTGTTAGAAGGGAATCTAGAAAAGGTCACGAATCATATCATTCGTTGAATGCAAATAAGCCCAAGTCAATTCAACTGATGTATTTGAAAAAGTTCAGAGAATAAATGACATTGACTAGAACGATATCATTAATGCGACACGTTGCATTAACACAGAGAAGTCACAGTTTCCTCATTGCGCTAAGTCTAGTTTGTAAATTGTTTTGGAGAGAAAAAAATTAAACTTTTTACTTCACATGACATAATGTGATAGTTTACCAATGTGTCAATGTAAAGGCTTGTTTTATTGCCGTCAAATTAATTTAAATTAAGCAAATAATTCTGGGGAAAACAATCCATTTGTCTGGCCGCCGGAGATAACTAGAGTTACTTCCCTTTGCATGCTGCCTTTTCTTTGTGCGTTGAGAAGAGTGGGTTTCTTACATCGAGATTGTGGAGATGCTTCTTGTGTTCCTGTTTGTTTGCCATGTATTCCTTTGTGCCAGAATACGTTATGTTTCTTTTTCCTTACATCATTGAACATGAAGTTGTTCAATAAAGATGGAAAACTTTCGGGGCGAGGCGGTCAGAACATCAAGTGGGGATCTGGTATTGCAAAATAGTTTTCTTTATTGAACCTTTCTTATAATTATCTCAGAAGCAAATTAATAAATTATTCAAACCCGTGTGCGCTTGAATCAGGGGCTTGTTAAGAAAAAATCTTATAAGGGGCTCCAGTTTCTGCCAAATAAGGCAGCCCCAGCTACTCGCTTGATCAACACTGTGTGTGTCTGCTGATTGAATAAAGATGTCCGTCTGACAGGTAGCGATTCATGTTCAGAGAGACCAAAGGCGGGTTTGGTTGTTGGTGGCTAGGCAGGGAGGCGAGGTGAGGGGCTGGCTGGTTGTTGGTCGCCAGACAGGGAGGCGAGGTGAGGGGCTGGCTGGTTGTTGCTCGCCAGGCAGGGAGGCGAGTAGACTAAGGCTTAGTCTCTGAATATATATAATTTTGATAGTAACAAACAAGCCCATTTATATTGAAAAGGAGCCCTAGGGACACCAGAGATTCACCTGAACCTGAGGAAATCTAGACTTGCTTTATTTAGGGCTTTAGCACTGCAGAGAGGGCTTGGCAGTGGGGAAATTAATGTGGTTCAGGGACTGTGAGACAGACTAGGAGGCGAGGTGAGGGGCTGGCTGGTTGGTGGTCGCCAGACAGGGAGGCGAGGTGAGGGGCTGGCTGGCTGGTGGTCGCCAGACAGGGAGGCGAGGTGAGGGGCTGGCTGGTTGGTGGTCGCCAGACAGGGAGGCGAGGTGAGGGGCTGGCTGGTTGTTGGTCGCCAGACAGGGAGGCGAGGAGGCGAGGTGAGGGGCTGGCTGGTTGGTCGCCAGACAGGGAGGCGAGGTGAGGGCTGGCTGGTTGTTGGTCGCCAGACAGGGAGGCGAGGTGAGGGGCTGGCTGGTTGTTGGTCGCCAGACAGGGAGGCGAGGTGAGGGGCTGGCTGGTTGTTGGTCGCCAGACAGGGAGGCGAGGTGAGGGGCTGGCTGGTTGTTGGTCGCCAGACAGGGAGGCGAGGTGAGGGGCTGGCTGGCTGGTTGTTGGTGGTCGCCAGACAGGGAGGCGAGGGCTGGGTTGTTGGTCGCCAGACAGGGAGGCGAGGTGAGGGGCTGGCTGGTTGTTGGTCGCCAGACAGGGAGGCGAGGTGAGGTTGTTGGTCGCCTGGCGAGGTGCTGGCTGTTGGTCGCCAGACAGGGAGGCGAGGTGAGGGGCCAGACAGGGAGGCGAGGTGAGGGGCTGGCTGGTTGTTGGTCGCCAGACAGGGAGGCGAGGTGAGGGGCTGGCTGGTTGTTGCTCGCCAGACAGGGAGGCGAGGTGAGGGGCTGGCTGGTTGTTGGTCGCCAGAGGGAGGAGGCGAGGTGAGGGGAGGCAGAGGGGAGGCGGAGAGGGCTGGCTGGTTGTTGGTCGCCCAGGGAGGCGAGGGGAGGAGGCGAGGACAGGGAGGGGCTGGCTGGTTGTTGGTCGCCAGACAGGGAGGCGAGGTGAGGGGCTGGCTGGTTGTTGGTCGCCAGACAGGGAGGCGAGGTGAGGGGATGATTGGTTGTTGGTCGCCAGACAGGGAGGCGAGGTGAGGGGATGGCTGGTTGTTGGTCGTGACAGGGAGGCGAGGTGAGGGATGGCTGGTTGTTGGTCGCCAGACAGGGGAGGCGAGGTGAGGGCTGGCTGGTTGGGGGTCGCCAGACAGGGGAGGCTGGTGGCTGTTGGTGGTCGCCCAGAGGCAGGGTGAGGCCAGACAGGGAGGCGAGGTGAGGTGAGGGGCTGGCTGGTTGGTGGTCGCCAGACAGGGTTGAGGAGGGGGGAGGCGAGGTTGTTGTTGGTCGCCAGACAGGGGAGGCGAGGTGAGGGGCTGCTGGTTGTTGGTCGCCAGGCAGGGAGGCGAGGTGAGGGGCTGGCTGGTTGTTGGTCGCCAGACAGGGAGGCGAGGTGAGGGGATGATTGGTTGTTGGTGGCCAGGCAGGGAGGCGAGGTGAGGGGCTGGCTGGTTGTTGGTCGCCAGACAGGGAGGCGAGGTGAGGGGATGATTGGTTGTTGGCAGGGGAGGCGAGAGGTGAGGGGCTGGCTGGTTGTTGCTCGCCAGACAGGGAGGCGAGGTGGGATGGCTGGGTTGGGATGATTGGTTGTTGGTTGTTCGCCAGGCAGGGAGGCGAGGTGAGGGGCTGGCTGGTTGTTGGTCGCCAGACAGGGAGGCGAGGTGAGGGGATGATTGGTTGTTGCTCGCCAGACAGGGAGGCGAGGTGAGGGGCTGGCTTCTTCCGCAAGTCTATGCGGTCACCCCATAAAGAAATAGAAACTTTGAAAAGACGCGTACCTTGCTCCGTATAAAGATCTTCCCTCGACAATTGTTGATCAAGGAGCTACTGCGGCATTTGGGAGCTGGACTAGTGATCCACAAAGCGATCGTAACGTTAAGGCGATCGCAACTCCCACGTGTTAACACAATTTTACGACAATAATCCGCTAAAATGTCTTTATGAAACGGGGCCCAGATGTTTTAAGAAGTAAGTAAAATTTGTCAAACTAATCTCAGATCGAAGTCAGAGCGCTTGGCGTGCGTGCATCCGGACTGCATCTGTTAAGAGCTGCTTAATGACGGGAGTCGTCACCAGGACTGCTGCAGACATCAGTGGTGTGTTCATTGCAGGGTGTCGATGACTTAAGCATTAAACAGATTCCTTATAATTAACACGTTGACGTGGGCATGTATAAAATAGCTTGCATGAAACGATTATAGAATTGATGACTCATGTTTTGTTAAAGATATAACCCAATGGTATAACACTAAGAGTTACTGTCAGGCAGGAGATGCAACACATTGATGTAAACCCGGTAGTCAGTAGCAGAGAGAAGTCACAGAAGGGGACTTGAGGAAACACACTGATGTAAACCCGGTAGTCAGTAGCAGAGAGAAGTCACAGAAGGGGACTTTAGGAAGATGTGAAACACACAGGTTCCAGAAGAAATACTGAAAGAGGTTAAAAAAGATACAGAAATACATAACAGAAAGAGGGTCCAGAAAGAACTTACAGAAAGAGTGAGTGAGTGAGTGAGTATGGGTTAACCCCGCTTTTAGCAATATCCAGCAATATCACCAGAAAAAGGCTTCAAACATTTTATCCATGTGGGAATCGAACCAGGGTCTTCAGCATGACGAGCGGACACTGTAACCACTATGCTACCCCACCGCTACCTTACAAAAAGAAGCTACAGAAAGCGGTTACACAGAGAAGTTATAGAATGAGGTTACATTTTAATATTCTTAGAAGAACACGTGCATGTACTTACACCAAAGACATCACAACTGGATATACCAAAGTATTCTACTATAAATCCAAGAGGGGTCATGTTTTAAACCAGTACATGCAGTGTACCCTTTAGTTAATAATAAATGTCACCTATTGTATTTCCCAGTATGAATGAATGAATGAATGAATGAATGAATGAATGACTCTTGCGTCATCCAGTAAGTTGAAACCTTTGTACATATGTATGAATAAAATGAACATGAACGTCTTGTATTTGTCGCCTTCATCTGGGATAAGGGTTCTTCTATAAACACCTGAACCCTTTGTTGCAAATTCCCACCCTTTCAACGAAAAACGGCCCATGTTTTCACATGTCAAAAAAAGTCGCCTTCCTTACGCCCCCGCCCAAACACTTCACCCCCTACAAACATCCCCCTTCCTGACATGCACGACCCCCGCTGACCGTGATGGCTAGTTAACGGACAGGTCATGATATGAGAGACTGACACCCTCTCAGACGAGCTGCAACAACTGTACGTCCGACTTCTTTGTCCGCTGTTACTGACCTCAGATCCTTGACCGATCTTGTTATTCCCCGCTTACCGACGGACGAAACCGAACAGGGATTGTCCTTTAATGTCATATTGTTCAAATTCTCCCAGCCGTCAAATTTTGATTGACGGACAAAAGTTGTCAATTTCTGAAGGCGCGGATTGGAATGTTTCCGGCTTGGTATATCCGCGTCCTGTTACATACTGGAATGGTGAAATCAATTATCTGAAACATGATATGTACAAATTGCTTCTTACTGTCGCTTAGCGGTAGCAAAGACTTAGTAATTGAATTAAATCAGACAACTTTGTACGCGGTATGCTGCTTGGAGGTTATAGAGTTCATTGGCAATGAACACGATTGTCGTTATCAATATCAGTGCAACTGCAGTTGACAACAGGGATTAGGAAGATACGACCAAGCGTAAACACAATTATCACATACAAAGACGTGGATCCGCTTCTCTATGTAGACAGGGAATATGCTCAAATAGAAACATACATTACACATTTTATCCAGGGATATACAACTCTGAAAGCATCACAAATAGGACTTTACTATGCCTTCGTCTGAGCAGAGGCAATGTATGGGTTTATGGTTTCGGGTCTGAATGAGCCACGGTGTTTTTGAAGTGATTCTACTCTGCTGGATTTTCATGTACATTTCTAAATGTTTTTATCATGCCCATGTCTGTGTAAGGAGACCGGAACATCACCCGTTGTACTGTGTGCACGATTCACGACGGTGGCTACCAAATGGTACTTTGATTGAAATCCAATATAGATTCTGATCATTATTTGCACACCATAATACCACACATTTTTAAACTCTTTGAAGAACAAGGAAATTCTCCTTATTGAGCAGACGTAATACAGAGATAGATTATCTATTTGGCATCACAGACAGTTGGAGATATCGGTAAATACTACAACACATTAGGTGAGAATTAGTCCCAGATGAGCCAACAAGAATTATCCGCTACTTTGTGCAGTGCGGCACAGTCCAGCGCGTTCTAATTGTGGCGGCCTTCAAAGGAAGGGAATCAATGACACGCCATCTCTTGTCCATTTCTTTCTCGCATGCCCATCAATCAAACCTTCAGGCTGACCGATGCTTGTTGTGTATTTTCTCTGACAATATCTGCCTAACAGTATGTTTTTATCTATCACTAAAAGTTCACTATTGAAAAGTTGTTTACACACATCGCTGTTGTTGACATTTCTCTGGGGAGGAGGCGGAGAAGCCGTTATGACACTTGGCGTACAGATCCGGCCTGACAATGTAACTATGCTCGACAAACATATGTAAGATGATTGCTATTTACTGTCATCTGTTGTACTCGTTACCTCCACGACAGTATATCGCATTTCAAAGAACTGTTTGTCAATTTTCATTTTATGCAATTTCGACCCAACCGAACTCATAGTGAAATTAGTGTCTCGCGGGCGAAGGAAGCCAAGATAAACGGACGAGAATTGTCGGCGATATTGAGTGCGCTATAATATGCCCAATTATAACATTGATGATTTCCCCATTTGTCTTGCCAGGGTATTTGATAAGTGATGAGGGGATTGTGAAGTTTATTTACATATATTGGCAAAAATCATAGAACAAAGAGTGTTGCTAGGATACCATCTAAATGAACGACTTTCGAGATGTAGCGAATCGCCCAAAAGTGTTTACATAATAAACACGTGGAAATGAAACTGAATTTTTTCTCTCTTCACATGAAAGAGAGACCAATAAACGAGACTAGGTTTCGATACGAAACATTGCTTCCGCAAATATGAGAATTTCGCTGAGCCTGTGGTCGAATGTCTCCTTTGATAGGAGAGGCCCAAGAGCAGTGTCAATAAACAGCTTGTCAATAGCATGCTTGTCAATATCACTGACGTTCATACAGTAATTAACACTTATCTGCAAATTTACTCATTGTGTATGGGTAACACTCGCTGTCAAATTGTAGAGAAGAGTAAACACATGTCCAGAAAGCCCTTCAGAGCGGTGATGGTAATGTTGATATTTCAATTTCAATTTGAATTATGTCAATGCTGAAATCTATGGCAGTGTGGTGGCCGCGCTGACCAGTTTGATGGGGTGGTCATTTGTTGAACGTCTGTCTGGGGCATGTGGTGGTAACTGGAATAAATAAATCATACCCAAAGATTTAATGTAAACGGTTATTAGACAAGTACCACTTTCCGGCGGCGACTGCCAGTTCCCGGTATAAGCTGTTCTCCCTGTGTCAATGCAGAGGGAAATACGGTTCCTTGGCCAGGGTGAATGGTTCGCCGATTTCGGCGTGGAGTGCCTCAGGACAAGTTGATTCCGACTAGAGGTCAGCGGTTACGTGATCGCCTCCCTTTGGGTAGCAGAACTCGCCTTTGACGAGTCGTTGTTATCGCCTCGGGTGGCGAGTTTGACATTTCTGCTAATTTGTCGTATTTTCTGCTCAAATGAAATCAACAATGTCACTTTGGTGTGAGTGTCCGTGTCAAACAGTGATCGGAGCCAGCAATTAATATGTTTTTGTATTTGTCTTGCGAGATGCCCGAGGGAGACACGTGTTAAGTGAAAGGGTACGAAAAACGTCACAAACACGCTTTGTATAGGAACATTGGCATATGTATGTAAGTGTAAAAGCATTGATACATTTAACGATATATGAAACATGCTTCAAATTTATTTATTGTACATTTATTTTTGGGTCAAAACTGTGAATAAATCATTTATAGCAGATTTAAATAAAGTTGATCAGAAGTAACTATTCTTGCAACCACAATGATTTACTCATGTCCATTATAAAAATATGTGAAATATTAGATGTAACAACATTGTTCCTCAATATCTAATGAATATATAGTTTGTTCGGTGCCTTTAAGGTTTAGTTGCTTGGTACTTAATCGATGCCTCCCCTATAGTTGGGAGGAACTTCTATCCTCAACAGTTAGGGGGAACTACTAAACACGCATTTAAGTCTCGTGTTAATCAAACCCCGTCCATGACTTTGATTCGCCATTCTTTTTTCCACAACAGGCTGAACATGTTTGTTCACGTCCCCTCTCATTTTGGTATTTTCGAGGGCAGCGGGCCCCTTCCGTGTGACGGGAGACGTTACGTTGTAATTAAGTTTGACGGGGCGAATCCGATGTGACAGCCCCACCTGTATGTCCGTCATGGAGACGAATATTAATGCGCGTCTGTGACATACTGGAAAAGACAACTTTGATGAGAACCGGTAAATAATATTGTCATCTTCCATCCTGTATTCAAAATAGCCAGAGGCCAGGGAAAACCGGCCGCTCCTCCGACAGAGCGCGCAGTTTAATACGTGATTTGTCAAAGTGTATGTGTGGGGTGACATGCGCACTGTAGGATGGCACGTAGAGCCGACATTTTGTTGAACGTGAACAACTTAGTTTGTCCACACTTTTGAATTTACAGTTGAGAGGTCGTGTTTATTTGCCACACAGTGCCACTAGGGACAACTGGCAGGTGCACGCTTCAGGTGAACAAATGAGAAATTAGTTAATATTTATGAGTCCATGTCCATATTTTCTTCTTCGGTAAGTGGTAGCATACGAAAACAGCCTTTTCTTATCAAGTGAACAAAGTAGACTTATGAGATTGTCAACAGATATCCATGGTTTGGAAATAGTTTCCAGAATTAATTATTAAATTTTGATATCGTCTCTGATCTCAGACACAGAATGTGTTTGTCTGGGTGAGTGGATAAATGGGGTTATGGGTGAACGAGTGATTGTCTAGGTTGGAGAGTGAGGGAGAAGTCAGTGAGTGAGTTACTGTATGAGCTGGGACGTGGCTGACCTCAGAGTGGACATGTTTTATGGAATCCACTGTGAACACAAGGATGAGATTTGACAGACACCATTAAAAGATAAATGAGGAGGTCGAGAATTGAGTTAGGCCCTTGTTTGATATGTATGTTCTTGAGTCCACTCAGTTTATTTCCGTCATCGGGCCATCGGGCCATACTTTCACCTTCATGTGTGATAAATCTGATTAAATAGGTTAAAACCTGATATTACGGTAAACAAAATTTTCTTGGAATATTTTTAAAAATCTGCTATCCACATTTGAACATCAATATCCGTTCGTCCCTGTTTGAAAACACTTATTAATTTAGGAATTAATTCAACCCCTTGCTCTATCCAAAGATCTCCATAGCCACACTGATATAACTTTTTAACTTTAACGGCCCAGCAATCTGTACCAACTTGTATTGGAAACTATGTACATGCTTAATTATATAATTAAGATGAAGATTTAAAAATGCGAACTAATATTTAAATATCTTAACTAACATGATAACATATATAACTAACATATATATTTACGTTTAATGAATGTCTTTCAATTTCACCCCTAGCCGTAATATTCGGCAGAAAGGTACATTCTTTACAAAGTTTTTATCTTGAACCTGTTCAATATTAAGTGCAGGGTGGAATTTGCAGACGTCTGCACCATATGATAGCACAAAAAGAACGTTTCTATGAAAATGTAAAATAAAATATTTACTGGCAAATTATAAACGCTGAGTACCTTTGATTTCAGCATATATAATACTTTGTTCGCTTGTTACAATAAAACCTTTTGAGTTTGACACCAGGGTGCAGAAATTCTAAAGAGGACACTTATAGTATGTGTATAGTACTTTTCTTGATGCACAGTAACTCCATGTGGGGACACCTATAGTATGTGTATAGTACTTTCCTTGATGCACAGTAACTCCATGTGGGGACACCTATAGTATGTGTATAGTACTTTCCTTGATGCACAGTAACTCCATGTGGGGACACCTATAGTATGTGTATAGTACTTTTCTTGATGCACAGTAACTCCATGTGGGGACACCTATAGTATGTGTATAGTACTTTTCTTGATGCACAGTAACTCCATGTGGGGACACCTATAGTATGTGTATAGTACTTTTCTTGATGCACAGTAACTCCCTTGATGCACAGTAACTCCATGTGGGGACACCTATAGTATGTGTATAGTACTTTTCTTGATGCACAGTAACTCCATGTGGGGACACGAATTCCTGGATCTTCGTGACACCTGGTATACACGAGAAGAGCTGAACTGGTGTCTGGACCTGAACGAAGTAAAGTAAGAATACCCTTAAAATGCACCACTGTGATAACCGTATCAAATACACACCAACGGATGTTCATCTTTCGTTTGTATAAAACAGTTGTCAATGATCCAACATGCGTGTCAACTTTCGTTTGTTTCTATAATGTTTTCCATGTAAACTAGTACAGATGAGCATATTGTTTTTTTGTGGTAAACCTTTCCTATCTTTTAATAAAACTGCGCAAATGTATCAAGCTTGTAAGCATTTGTGCCCATCGCTTTCAGAAAAAAATATAACAATTGTCAGCTGACAAGAATGGCGGGGGTATCGGTGACTCTGAAGTCCAATGCGCTATTACATGTCATGTAGTGTTAGATGTATCATGTTGATTGATGCGCTGTATTATTCCATACACACTAGCACCTGACAATACCACCTGACAATACCACCTACACGACCCACCTACTTCTACAACATGTGACTCACGATAACCTTGTCCTCGCGTCCAACACCAGCTGACGTATTGCTGTCTTGGGAGAAGGCAACACAACTTTTACGTGCCCATACTGTTAAAGACGTCCCCACAATAAAGTCCACCCCCTGAATCAGCATTGTCGTCACAGATGGAAACAGTATAGAAGGCACAGATCTGCTGGCTGGGAGCGCCTGCTTACACGGGAAGCACAATATGGTATTGCTCGTTACAGGCCGCGCCAATACTGGAGGCAAATCACCGAAAAGTACTAATATTGTTGAACAGTCATAGGATGAAAAATCACCTTTTATGTTTATTATTGTGCATAAGATTGTGTTTTTGATCAGAACAGTTTCAGCTGTCACAGGCGGGTCTTCGGGAGGGGTTATTTAAGGAGAAGGGGGAGTCTAACACATCAGTCTCATTGTATACTATATTCAATGAAGAACAGCATTAGCATGACGCCCAACGTTGTGAAAGGTTTCCTCAGTTTGAATAATTTTATTACACAATGCCATGTGGAAAAGGGTTTTTTCAAAAGTGTTTACTAATTCGACAGCCGGCTGCCGGAGAAAAAAAACTAACACAAATTCAGTCCACACCGTGAACAGCTTGATGTTACATAAACGACAACAAACTGCATGTTACACTCGCAGCATCGCCAACATCAACCAAAACCTGCTGCCTCATGACAGATGTGCTTCTGTTAGATTCAGTAATGTAAAGGCTAAGTCATATTTAACTGAAATTCGTTTTAAAATAAATATTAACAGGTCTATACAATTCGTTCATATGGATAAAGTGAATGTGTACAAAGTCGAGGTATTTTCAGACTTATGGTTACACTATGCAATTCCGTAGGCTAGGTAGAGGCGGCTTTTATTGAGATTCACGCCAGATGGTGAACTTTATGTAGATGCGTGGGGCTGTGAAGGATACCGTACATCAGTTCCACCGCAGCCACGACTCGGCGCGTTTCCTAGTCACGTTTACTGAATAGTTGTGTGATCAGCAATGAAATTACTCCTCTCTTTTGTCTTCCACCCAGGCGGAATGTGACAAGGTAAATAGACAATAGATTTACACATATAAATCAGTGCTCGACCCTGGTTTGCCGGGAACCTCTATATCACTGTACAACGTGAAAAGCATGGACCCCGAGCAACTGGGCTGTGGAAGGAAGGATAGATCTCTTAAACCTGGTCACTATACGAACAGCGATACAATAATACCTATCAATGATGTATATTATACGATCGAGGTAACATTACCAACAGGGGCAACCTGAGTCATAGCGACTCTTGCTAAATCCCGCATACATTAGCGAGTCTTCAGTCGATACGTTCAAGCAGGGCCTGTTCCTACAGAGACCATATAATAGATTATATGTATGATATGGTATCTGGTTCCCACAACCACAGTGATGCCCACATTATCACAAATAAGACATACAGAACATCCTTATCCACGAACCCGAGATCCCATAATGAAGAACTACCATTCCTCAAGGTGTCTATGCTCAGTAAACTGATAATATGAACAAAAAAGCAACATATATATTTGACGTGATCAGGTTACGTCGCCTACAGGCGGTGCGACTACACCTTTCTTGTCTCTGCCGTTTGTCATCGGAAATCGGAATATACCTTGATTACGTCAAATGTCACAGAACACATATAGGCCACATGACGTCATCTATCACCCTACACAGCGGGTCAAATTCCTTCTGCCTGACAACATATTTCTACATAATACAAGAAATTTTATAGTTTCCTTTTAATGAGCGTGCAATCCTTCCCTTGGCGATGTACTAAGACGCACAGCGGGAGATTCATCCTCGGTTTACTGTCTACCGTGTCCGCCGTCCACAAAGCTTCTTTGTCCCCGCGCGACCCCTGGTGGGCCTTCTATTTTCAAACGTTTACGTATGTGCAATGGTAATTTATCGAATAAGGAAATTGTAAATAGGTATTAGAGTGAAAGGTGACATTATCATGAATTATTCCTGGTTAATAACGTGCGATTTGACGGTTGATACACAATGGGTTTGTTTACAGAGCAAAAATACCTTGGTTGTTGAAGGAATATAGGAAACGTTTGTGGTTAGTAACACACATGGAGCTGAATTGGGATTGTACCGACCACAGTCTTCACCAGGCAGTCTTAACAACCACCAAGGACCACCAGGTGCAAAATTCTAATATCAAGAGCGACGTTTTCCAGCCCCGCATAATTAGTCCTGATATTAGATATCTTTGTGGAATGAAACTGGCATTACTTTAGATATCGCTATTATAAACCACTCCTAGCATTGATGTCAGATCCACTGACAGCGAGTGACATTTAAATATCCGTGTTTCTGTAGGTAGTGTTTGAGCGTCTCACCCTTAACTGCTATGTTTTAGATAAGTCCAATGTTGATACATTGTCTGGATCGTGCATTTAGTGATGTTTGAATAGCAGATTAGTGTAATATAGATGCAATGTTTGTCCATAAGGTGTGGGTGGATAGTGCCGCAGTGTTCGTTACAGGTATTTCGATCTCCTGCTCATCAAGTAACCATGACAACA
Organism: Haliotis rubra; assembly: GCF_003918875.1. Taxonomy (NCBI): domain Eukaryota; kingdom Metazoa; phylum Mollusca; class Gastropoda; order Lepetellida; family Haliotidae; genus Haliotis; species Haliotis rubra. The sequence goes on from NW_025766614.1 coordinate 1,027,079, forward strand.
AATATACCATTCATATTTTTGCCGTTTGAAAATATAATCAAACTTGGCGTCGTGTTACCTTGTACTTTGTGTAGACTTTCTGTTGACGTACTGACGATAGCCTAATGATATAGACACGAGACTTTAAAAGTGATGTTTAGTTCCTGTATATGAAGCGATTCTACACACTATAGGGTGGGTTGTCCTTGTGTCGGCAGCAGTGTGCTGTGTATACTTTCACAGTTGAGGGTGAAACAAAATATGCCACGGACCATCTGGTGTTTTTCAGAAGCGGACAAATATATATAAATGATGAAAAGATCAATGAGGCGAATTATTACAAATCGATTCCCTATATCACCACAGCACGTGAAGTGCGTGGACGTAAGAAGACACTTGTCGATTTCACTTTTCCCGGCGATGTTTATGTGTGCTCAGCTGATTGCGACAGATGGTTCGGACATCGATAGTTGTCTTTAGAATCATTCCAAGCATGTAACGATTAAGTGTGGTCACAAACAATCGTTTTATTCACAGTTTTAACTGCTACCAAATGTTACTGAAGTCCCGGTGTACCATGTAATTTCGCATTGTTTCATGACTGGCCAACCTAACAAACAGCGAGCATGAAACGACCATCATAGGCGTGATACTTGACAAGCAGTGGGCAGGTGGTTCATTCTAATGGCCATAAAACAAACATACAGTGACCTTCTGTGCGCCAAACGATACAGGAAGGTCAACACTGCATTGATACCACTGACTGTAAAAAGACATTCAGATTGTGTAGTATGTTCACCTTATCAACCCCAAACACACCACCGCACAATGTGAACCCCAAACACACCACCGCACAATGTGAACCCCAACCCAAACCACCGCACAATATGTGAACCCCAAACACACCACCGCACAATGTGAACCACAGACAGACCACACCACAATGTGAACCCCAACCACTCCACACAACAGTGTGAACCCCAACTCTAGAACAAAATACATGGACAAAGTATAATTAAAAATGTTTAGTTTCCCCTGTAAGCTTCTGACTTATTCAACCAGTCAGTACATGTTTCTCTCTGTATTTACTCAGGTTTATACTATATATTATTCAATAATTATATCTTGGGACAGTTTTAAATTGTGTATCCAGGTCTTGGATAAATATTTAGAATATATTTACTCCCATGTAACGCAATTAGCAGCGCACTGAATGACCTGTTTACTCACATCGATTTCCCGGAATAAACACAGAATGTTTAGACGGACCCCAGTCTTCACACCAGGTTCGTCAGGAAACACAAAGGACGTTTCCTTCATGTCGCCAAACCACCCTTGGACAAGAACAGCAGATATATGTACCACAACTGTGTGGTTCTTCCCCAGGTCACCAGGACGCACTTTCAACTCCACACTTGATATTACTGAAATACTTTCCGGCGGGGACGGGTTTGGTGCAAATAATGACATCTTAGCAAAATAAAATACTATTCAAAACAGTTGCATAGCGACCCCTGTCTCCGTGAAACACACAGGCTGTGAAGCACTCTATATATGAAGCAGTGGCCCTTGCTTCCCTTGATGCATTCTTGCTTCATAACTGCAAAATGTGACTGTCATATGATTAAACCACTACTGACTGTGGAAAACGTGTCTTCTGGTGTTTCAGTCGACCTGAGCCCAAGGTCGGTGGAATAAACCACTCTCATTTCATGTTTAGCAGTGTTTAATAGTGACAGAGTAAAGTGAACTGGAGCGACGAGTGTATTGGGTGTCCATTTGAAGAGTACTTAGTTACATCAAACCAAGAGCATGTTAATCTGAATTAGGGATTCGAACCCACGATAGTTGTAAGCTGACTCGCTGGAGACAGGGATGCTGAATGAGGCTAACGGTGGCCGAGTAGACGGGGCGAAGAGGCTACAATTTATACAGTTCAATAACTGCTGTAATAAACATGTCGCATATAACCCTATAACTATTTATTGACGACACAGACGCTGTGAAAGGTGCATACCACATAGTCTCTGACAGTCACTTTGCGATGCTTCACCTGGTATAGCTCCTTTAAACCATTCTAATCTTACCCTGATGTCTAGTGTTGTATTGGTTGTTACCTGATGTCTGGTATTGTAATGGTTGTTACCTGATGTCTGGTATTGTATTGCTTGTTCCCTGATGTCTAGTGTTGAACTGGTTGTTACCCTGAAGTCTGGTGTTGTATTGCTTGTTACCTGATGTGTAGTGTTAATTGTATTGGTTGTTATCCTGATTTCTAGTGTTGTATTGGTTGTTACCCTGTTGTCTGGTGTTGTATTGCTTGGCGCCCTGATGTGTAGTGTTAATTGTATTGGTTGTTATCCTGATGTCTAGTGTTGTATTGGTTGTTACCCTGATGTCTGGTGTTGTAATGGTTGTTACCTGATGTCTGGTATTGTATTGGTTGTTACCTGATGTCTGGTATTGTATTGGTTGTTACCTGATGTGTAGTGTTGAATTGGTTGTTGCCTGATGTGTAGTGTTGTATTGGTTGTTCCCTGATGTCTGGTATCGATTGTTTGTTACCCTGATGTCTGGTGTTGTATTGGTTGTTACCTGATGTTTGATATTTTATCGGTTGTTACCCTGATGGTTGTATTGCTTGTTACCTGATGTGTAGTGTTGCATTGGTTGTTACCCTGATGTGTAGTGTTGTATTGCTTGTTACCTGATGTCTTGTATTGTATTGGTTGTTACCTGGTGTCTGGTGTTGTATTGGTTGTTACCTGATGTCTGGTATTGTATCGGTTGTTACCTGATGTCTGGTGTTGTACTGGTTGTTCCCTGGTGTCTGGTGTTGTATTGGTTGTTACCCTGATGTCTGGTATTGTATTGGTTGTTACCCTGATGTATGGTGTTGTATTCCTTGTTTCCTGTTGTCTAGTGTTGTACCGGTTGTTACCCTGATGTCTGGTGTTGTATTGGTTGTTACCTGGTGTCTGGTGTTGTATTGGTTGTTACCCTGATGTCTAGTATTGTATTGGTTGTTACCCTGATGTCTGGTATTGTATCGGTTGTTACCCTGATGTCTGGTATTGTATTGGTTGTTACCTGATGTCTGGTGTTGTACTGGTTGTTACCCTGATGTCTGGTATTGTATTGGTTGTTACCCTGATATGTGGTATTGTATCGGTTGTTACCCTGATGTCTGGTATTGTATTGCTTGTTACCTGATGTCTGGTATTGTATTGCTTGTTACCCTGGTGTCTGTTGTTGTATTGGTTGTTACCCTGATGTCTGGTATTGTATTGGTTGTTACCCTGATGTCTGGTGTTGTATTGCTTGTTACCTGATGTGTAGTGGTGTATTGCTTGTTAGCCTGATGTCTGGTGTTGTATTGGTTGTTAGCCTGATGTCTGGTATTGTATTGGTTGTTACCTGATGTCTGGTATTGTATTGGTTGTTACCCTGATGTCTGGTGTTGTACTGGTTGTTACCTGATGTCTGGTATTGTATTGCTTGTTACCCTGATGTCCGGTGTTGTATTGGTTGTTACCCTGATGTCTAGTGTTGCATTGCTTGTTACCTGATGTGTAGTGTTGTATTGGTTGTTACCTGGTGTCTGGTATTGTATTGGTTGTTACCCTGATGTCTGGTGTTGTATTGGTTGTTACCTGGTGTCTGGTATTGTATTGGTTGTTACCCTGATGTCTGGTGTTGTATTGGTTGTTACCTGGTGTCTGGTATTTTATTGGTTGTTACCTGATGTCTGGTATTGTATTGGTTGTTACCCTGATGTCTGGTGTTGTATTGCTTGTTCCCTGATGTCTAGTGTTGTATTTCTTGTTACCTGATGTGTAGTGTTGCATTGGTTGTTACCCTGATGTCTGGTGTTGTATTGGTTGTTACCTGGTGTCTGGTGTTGTATTGCTTGTTACCTGATGTCTAGTATTGTATTGGTTGTTACCTGATATCTAGGATTGTATTGGTTGTTACCCTGATGTCTGGTGTTGTACTGGTTGTTCCCTGATGTCTGGTATTGTATTGCTTGTTACCCTGATGTCTGGTGTTGTATTGGTTGTTACCCTGATGTCTAGTGTTGTATTGCTTGTTACCTGATGTGTAGTGTTGTATTGGTTGTTACCTGGTGTCTGATATTGTATTGGTTGTTACCCTGATGTTTAGTGTTGTATTGCTTGTTACCTGATGTCTGGTATTGTATTGCTTGTTACCCTGATGTGTAGTGTTGTATTGGTTGTTACCTGATGTCTGGTATTGTATTGGTTATTAACCTGATGTCTGGTGTTGTATTGCTTGTTACCTGATGTTTAGTGTTGTATTGCTTGTTACCTGATGTCTGGTGTTGTATTGGTTGTTATCCTGATGTCTGGTGTTGTATTGGTTGTTACCTGATGTCTGGTATTGTATTGGTTGTTACCCTGATGTATGGTGTTGTATTGCTTGTTCCCTGATGTCTAGTGTTGTACTGGTTGTTACCCTGATATGTGGTGTTGTATTGGTTGTTACCCTGATATGTGGTGTTGTATTGGTTGTTACCTGATGTCTGGTGTTGTATTGGTTGTTACCCTGATGTCTGGTGTTGTATTGCTTGTTCCCTGATGTCTAGTGTTGTATTTCTTGTTACCTGATGTGTAGTGTTGCATTGGTTGTTACCCTGATGTCTGGTGTTGTATTGGTTGTTACCTGGTGTCTGGTGTTGTATTGCTTGTTACCTGATGTCTAGTATTGTATTGGTTGTTACCTGATATCTAGGATTGTATTGGTTGTTACCCTGATGTCTGGTGTTGTACTGGTTGTTCCCTGATGTCTGGTATTGTATTGCTTGTTACCCTGATGTCTGGTGTTGTATTGGTTGTTACCCTGATGTCTAGTGTTGTATTGCTTGTTACCTGATGTGTAGTGTTGTATTGGTTGTTACCTGGTGTCTGATATTGTATTGGTTGTTACCCTGATGTTTAGTGTTGTATTGCTTGTTACCTGATGTCTGGTATTGTATTGCTTGTTACCCTGATGTGTAGTGTTGTATTGGTTGTTACCTGATGTCTGGTATTGTATTGGTTATTACCCTGATGTCTGGTGTTGTATTGCTTGTTACCTGATGTCTAGTGTTGTATTGCTTGTTACCTGATGTCTGGTGTTGTATTGGTTGTTATCCTGATGTCTGGTGTTGTATTGGTTGTTACCTGATGTCTGGTATTGTATTGGTTGTTACCCTGATGTATGGTGTTGTATTGCTTGTTCCCTGATGTCTGGTGTTGTACTGGTTGTTACCCTGATATGTGGTGTTGTATTGGTTGTTACCTGGTGTCTGGTATTGTATTGGTTGTTACCTGGTGTCTGGTATTGTATCGGTTGTTGCTATGTTGCTATTTTACTATGATGTCTAGTGTTGACATCAACTCTATACGCGCGACGTGATGTGATTCTCACTTCCAGGCTCAATGGGACAAACAAACCATACGCTAGAACACCTGAACGCATGCATTTTAATAGGCGCTATTTCTGTTTAAAACTGACATAGAAAGGCAAATCACTTTTGCGATAGCTGCTTCACAAAACGTGATGTGGATGGGAGTGTTTCTCCTTTTCCGTGGTAAATGGGTATAATGAATAATGTAAAACAAGAGATGTATACACATTATTTTTTGAACATCAAATATGATATATTACTTTTGCTTTGACATTCAGCCTTTTTCAATAATTAGTTTGAGTGCATCTCCTATTTCAAGAGTGTTGTCTTGTCAAGAACGCAAAAAGGAACCAGATTTGGCCGATAACAAAGTAGCCGGCCGGAAGAGGACATACACAACCATAGCTGATCGTTCGAGAAATAGAAATATTTTACAAAGTATGCAGAAGGATGAATTATGTATACACAAGATCACGTGTCCACGCGTAGAGTTGGGCTGCCTTCCGTCTTCACCCTCTCCCCCTCACTTCCCTATCACTGTCCCCCAGCACTACACCCAGCCTCTGAGGGCGACACATAGGTGTCTACGATGACCCTAGAGGATCTGTCAATATCAACTGAGCTCTGGGGCCAAACATTAAACTTAAAGTAACACAGACAAATATTTGATATACTTAGGAGGGTTCGTCTTGTGCCCCAGTTGTCCCTGGAGATGAAAAAGGAAGTGTTTGGAGTATGGCAAAGAGGGTGTGGCCAGTGCGAGAGTGAGGTAGACAGTATCCTTTGATGTGTCCCTCGCCACATATAGTGTGACACTACACTACCTCAAATGCTGATCTTCCTACAGCGTCTCGTATATACCCACGTCTATACTACAGCTCATATACTCATCTCCTTACCTCTGATACTCACGCACCTATTACAGTTCATATACCCACACCTATACTACAGCTCATATACACACACCTATACTACAGCTCATATACACACACGTATACTACAGCTCATATACCCACGTCTACACTACAGCTCATATACCAATGTCTACACTACAGCTCATATACCCACGTCTATACAACAGCTCATATACACACACCTATACTACAGCTCATATACCCACGTCTACACTACAGCTCATATACCCACGTCTATACTACAGCTCATATGCACACACGTATACTACAGTTCATATATCCACGTCTTTACTACAGCTCATATACACACACGTATACTACAGTTCATATACCCACGTCTATACTACAGCTCATATACCCACATCTATACTACATCTCATGTACACACACACGTATACTACAGCTCATATACCCACGTCTATACTACAGCTAATATACACACACGTATACTACAGCTCATATACCCACGTCTACACTACAGCTCATATACCAATGTGTACACTACAGCTCATATACCCACGTCTATACTACAGCTAATATACACACACGTATACTACAGTTCATATACCCACGTCTATACTACAGCTCATATACCCACATCTATACTACAGCTCATATACCCACGTCTATACTACAGCTCATATACCCACGTCTATACTACAGCTCATATACCCACGTCTACACTACAGCTCATGTACCAACGTCTATACTACAGCTAATATACACACACGTATACTACAGTTCATATACCCACGTCTATACTACAGCTGATATACCCACGTCTATACTACAGCTCATATACCAACGTCTATACTACAGCTCATATACCGACGTCTATACTACAGCTCATATACCCACGTCTATACTACAGCTCATATACCCACGTCTATACTACAGCTCATATATACACACCTATACTACAGCTCATATACACACACCTATACTACAGCTCATATACCCACGTCTATACTACACCTCATATACACACACCTATACTACTACAGCTCATATACCCTCGTCTATACTACAACTCATATACGCACGTCTATACTACAGCTCATATACCCACGTCTGTACTACAGCTCATATACCCACGTCTGTACTACAGCTCATATACCCACGTCTATACTAAAGCTCAAATACCCACGTCTGTACTACAGCTCATATGCCCACGTCTATACTACAGCTCATATACCCACACCTATACTACAGCTCATATACCCACACGTGTATTTCAGATCTACACCTGCCCCCTCCACACCTGTTGTACCCACGCCCGTCGTACACCTGACAAGTTCAGTATGTCTGTGCGTTTGGCCATGTACGTGTCACAGTGCCGACACGGCCCCGTCCGAGCTGCCCCTATATTTACTTATCCTGAGCATTGTTGACTGGGGAGAGGCCTTTTGTGTTGACTACGGGTGCAGTGGAATGTGCATACTGTAGTTTCTATTGTTTTGTTATTTAGTTGGGGAACAGACTTTTCATGTCCCATGGTGTTCCTCGTATGTTTTCTGTGCAGTACAGAGATGGGTGACTGTTGCCATCAGCGGGGACATGTCACTGCACTGAAGTGAGATGGTGGTTCTGACGTCCGTGTTTCAGTACATCACGTCATGTAATACAACACCGACGTTTTCCATTGACTTGTTCATATAATAATCGATGCCATTAAAGTTTAACGGCACTTAATGTGCGTGTTTGGCTATTTACCATGAAACAATGATAAGTTGATACAAAATCCATCAATACATGGAACATCAGTAAGGGCCAAGCTATAACAACTCTCTTGTCGAATTGTCGTATCTTTGTTTGGTGTAATTCAATCCTTCTGATTGATAAATACATATTCATAATAGATATATACCTGGGTATAGATAAGGAATATCAGTATTTGTTCAGAGGTATCCCGATAGTATCGTGATGAATAATGCCAGCCGTATGTATGTTCCCTGCGTGTATTTCCGTCCTTCTGTCATTAACTACTTCGAGAGATCAGATGTTGCGGATAACTATAGATAAGCTTAAAGTGTAAAGGTTACCAGGATTTAGTTCCCAAACTTCACAACGCAAAACCGCTTGTAAAATATCCATAATTTCGATTATGTTACTGTACGTCTGATGCATCCCCTAACCCGCTATGTCCCCTGAACACGTCACATTCCCCGCTATGTCCCCTAAACACGTCACATATCCCGCTATGTCCCCTGAACACGTCACATACCCCGCTATGTCCACTGAACACGTCACATACCCCGCTATGTCCCCTGAAGACGTCACATACCCCGCTATGTTCCCTGAACACGTCACATATCCCGCTATGTTCCCTGAACACGTCACATACCCCGCTATGTCCACTGAACACGTCACATACCCCGCTATGTTCCCTGAACACGTCACATACCCCGCTATGTCCTTGAAAACGTCACATACCCCGCTATTTCCCCTGAACACGTCACATACCCCGCTATGTCCTTGAAAACGTCACATACTCCGCTATTTTCCCTGAACACGTCACATACCCCGCTATGTCCTTGAAAACGTCACATACCCCGCTATCTCCACTGAAGATGTCACATTCCTCACTATGTCCACTGAAGATGTCACATACCCCGCTATGTCCACTGAACACGTCACATACCCCGCTATGTCCACTGAACACGTCACATACCCCGCTATGTCCTTAAAAACGTCACATACCCCGCTATGTCCACTGAACACGTCACATTCCCCGCTATGTCCACTGAACACGTCACATACCCCGCTATGTTCCCTGAAGACGTCACATACCCTGCAATGTACCCTGAAGACGTCACATATCCCGCTTTCTCCCCTGAAGACGTCACATACCCCGCTATGTCCCCTGAAGACGTCACATTCCCCGCTATGTCAATGAACACGTCACATACCCCGCTATGTCCACTGAAGACGTCACATACCCCGCTATGTCCCTTGAAGATGTCACATATCCCGCTATGTCCCCTGAAGACGTCACATACCCCGCTATGTCCCCTGAACACGTCACATACCCTGCAATGTCCCCTGAATATGTTACAGAGCAAGATATGTCAGCTGAAGACGTCACTGACCCTCACAGACCCACTCATGTGCCTTGAAACGTCATAGATTCCAAATTTGTAACTTCCTTACACGTGTGTTAAGGTTTAGGCAGTTCACGCAGACGCTATGTAGCTGACACGAGACGAGTTGTATATCTAAATGAACTTCCATTACTGACTAGACATTCATAAGTCGTCACATTTTGATAGTAATGCGATTACACGACCGGAAACACTGGCCGCTGCCACTATTTGTATCCCCGTCACGTCCAACGAGAGACGACAGGCGGGACGGTGATCATGGCGCTGCATTTCTATACGATATGAGACGTCCTGGCAAGTGTCCCTGTACGTGTTTATACTATACCAGTCATTGAAACATTTCACTCACCACATGACAAATGGAAGAAATAGCCATTAACGTAAAATAACTAAAAATGGTGTCCTTTGTATCTGTTGTACTTCCCTTCAAGCACCGGGATACCATGCAAACATCAGGACACCATACGGTCATAACAGAATCATACACGTATCAAAACACCACAACAGCATCAGATTCGAAACACCATACAGGCATCGGAACACCATACAGGCAACGGCACCATACAGGCATCGGCACCATACGGGTATCGGAACACCATACAGGCATCGGCACCATACAGGCATCACAACACCATACGGGCATCGAAACACCATACGGGCATCGGCACCATACAGGCATCGGCACCATACAGGCATCGGAACACCATACAGGCGTCACAACACCATACGGGCATCGGAACACCATACGGGCATCGGAACACCATACGGGCATCGGCACCATACAGGCATCGGAACACCATACGGGCATCGGCACCATACAGGCATCACAACACCATACGGGCATCGAAACACCATACAGGCATCGGAACACCATACAGGCATCGGCACCATACAGGCATCGGAACGCCATACAGGCATCACAACACCATACGGGCATCGGCACCATACAGGCATCGGCACCATACAGGCATCACAACACCATACGGGCATCGAAACACCATACAGGCATCGGAACACCATACAGGCATCGGCACCATACAGGCATCGGAGTGACTGAGTTTGGTTTTACGCCGCTTTTAGCAATATTCCAGCAACATCACGGCGGGGGACACCAGAAATGGGCTTCACACATTGTACCCATGTGGGGATTCGAACCCGGGTCTTCGGTTTGACGAGCCAACGCTTTAACCATTAGGCTACCCCTGCGCCCCACAGGCATCGGAACACCATACAGGCATCACAACACCATACGGGCATCGGAACACCATACGGGCATCGGAACACCATACGGGCATCGAAACACCATACAGGCATCGGAACACCATTCCAGAACACAATACAATACCAGCAATGAGAACATCAAACATCCAGGACACCGTGTACATCATGCATAGATCTAGCCTCAGTGTGTTCAGGACACCATGTACATCATGCATAGATCTAGCCTCAGTGTGATCAGGACACCATGTACATCATACATATATCTAGCCTCAGTGTGATCAGGACACCTTGTACATCATGCATAGATCTAGCCTCAGTGTGTTCAGGACACCTTGTACATCATACATTGATCTACCCCCTGTGTGATCAGGACACCGTGTACATCATACATAGATCTAGCCCCTGTGTGATCGGGACACCTTGTACATCATACATAGATCTAGCCTCAGTGTGATCAGGACACCTTGTACATCATACATAGATCTAACCCCTGTGTGATCAGGACACCTTGTACATCATACATACATCTAGCCTCAGTGTGATCAGGACACCTTGTACATCATACATAGATCTAGCCTCAGTGTGATCAGGACACCTTGTACATCATACATACATCTAGCCTCAGTGTGATCAGGACACCTTGTACATCATACATAGATCTAGCCCCTGTGTGATCAGGACACCTTTAACATCATATGTAGATCTAACCCCTGTGTGATCAGGACACCATGTACATCATACATAGATATAGCCTCAGTGTGATCAGGACACCTTGTACGTCATGCATAGATCTAGCCCCTGTGTGATCAGGACACCTTGTACATCATACATAGATCTAGCCTCAGTGTGATCAGGACACCATGTACATCATACATAGATAACATTGTCATGTGCACCCCGTATAGGATCTTGATAGGGAATCATTTAATTGCATATCCCTGACTGTGTCGGTATCGGTTTGCCTCAACACGTACAATAGGTGGTTAAACTGATAACTCGGATCTCCCACACATCGATTTCCTCCCAGGGTCTGTCCCCGGCCACCGCCCCTTCCACGCTTTCTGTGGCCAAACCTGACGCCAGGACGCCTACAAGCCACGTTCAGATCACTTTCAATATATACATAGGTGTCTCCGGTTGTGCTTCAGCCAAATCAAGTTGTTCTATTTTCGGTCAACCTTGATGATCACCTCTCGCTCTGTGTGTTATTCCACCTGCATAATCAGATTAACTCCACATTGCAGACGGTGCTAGGTCGATGTATAATCTGCTTAAAAGGTGATGTAAATGAGCGTAAACGTCTGTGTTGTATTAACACTGCACGCACTTTCATGTGCGAGATGTCAGGCAGTAATCTCAAACGTTTTAGCAAATCATTCTACAACAGTAACTACAAAACATATATGGCCCGTCAGATTGCCGATTGCGTGTATGTATTACGTGAACATGAGGTTTGATGGATTTCAAAATGAATATGACATTTGAATATTCTCTTTTCGCCTCGTTCACAGACTACGTTATTACATGTTTAGTAGACCGAGATGTAACATTATGTTCGAATGTCAGCTATGTAATCAGCCTTTACTACCGATTGGATTGAAATGTACTTATATTTTTAAGTTTCTGTTACAAACAGAACACTCAACTATTTTTGCACATCGTGTCTTCACAAATGGAAATATAGGTAAATAAACATTTGATTAAATATGGCCATAATAGGTAAAGTAATGAGAACCAACGAATTTTGATGTGAGGAATGGCACGGTATTGGTTAAGATCAAACAGCCGATTTGGACATGGAAGCGCACAAAAACTTAGCAAAGAAAGGCCGTATGTTTACACACATACGGCGTGTATTGATCTGTAGAGAAAACAACACTTCCGCTGTGATTCTCCTTCCGCGGAACTTCTTAATATCTTCCGGCTACGTGTCTGTGAACAGACAAGAGCAGAAGGGAAGAAATCGGTATCCCCGCCATGAATTCCACTGCCACCTCTCTCCCCTGCTGGACCAATACCATTGATTGGTGTTCCCATCCTTAGACAGGGGACTAATTGTTGATGGATTAATACGCCAAGCAAGCTCACCAACTCCAGCAGAGAATGGGCTCAGCGCAGTGAATGACGGAGTTATTCAGCTCTGTCCGAATTTGAAAAAGGAAAAATATTGGATTAATGAGAACATGAAAGAAAGGTGTAAGCAACTGGTTTGAAGGAATTTATCTTCGGGTAGTAGTCAGGTTTTAATGGATTATCTGCCATTGAAATCAAAGGAAAGGTGGCTTTAGATGTAATTTCCTTGATTGAATTATTGACACTGAGTAATTATTTTGTTTAAGACTTTTTAGCTAAATTTTAATCAAAGGCGTTTTGTCAACGAATGAATGTCCATTTATTCGCATGCATTATCTGTAACCAAGAAGCAAATCAAATCAACTTCCTCTTGTTTGTGTTTATCATATCATTTAGAAAAAGCTTTATAAGAGTGATTGCCACAAATAAGAAGATAGGTCATTGCCTTGGAATTGTTAATGGCACTAATGATTTTTTAATCATGAAGTACATTCTACATCAATTGTTTTATGAAGAATGAACTCTAGCCTAACCAGTCACAAGTATAAGTTTAATTCGCGTGCATAGGTCAGTGTAAGTGTGCTCATCATTTGTATTAATCTTTTTATGGGTTTGACAAGACAAACAATTACTCTGTTTATAAACCAGCTGAAAATGACCATTTTTTCTGGTGAGCCATATATTCCCTTTGTGCTTTTTCTGGATGTTCTGTTATTGTTAATGAACAAAACCTACCGGAGCAGTTATACCGCACTGATAGTTTTTTTATGATAATTTTTCTATGCATTAAACTCATAACAAAAGACGAACGATCATTTCACACACTTCTAGCTTCTCCCGAATATTCAGTACAGAATTGTTATTTTCCTCTAGTGGCTGGTGGCTAGGGTTAATCTAAGAAGGAGTCTAAGAACTGGTGCACTGATGACATGGCCAGATCTGGTCGGGTTGCTGATGAGCACGAGGGAGAGTTCTTCTCGCCCTTGTATGACCTGTTGAGTGATTTAGATTCATGGCGATGCATCTGAGGCAAGCATTATCTTCATCGTGGCCTCTTCTTGCTCTTCCGAGATGACAGTGGACGAACGCTGTGATGAATTTGCCTTTCCCAAACTGGCTTTTTATTTGAGTCGTGGGCATGATCGGTACGCTGATCTGTCAGTATTGTCTTTTCCTGAAAGTGAAGTGCCATGGCTTTTCTCCAGTTTTACATAATGCAAGTTGCATGTTCCCCGCCATGAGTCTGAAACATGCTGTCCGGAAGATTAAGGACACTCTATTTCACTTACTTCAGACGATTAGCCGATCCCAGTTTGTTCACAGCTGTTAACAACACGTATCTACTTAATGGCACTCGACTATTGTACGAAATGCTTAATGACACATTCTGTTTGATTCAGTTTGATGGCATAACTACGGCTGTTTATATATGACGTATCTCCTGAATCGCTGTTTTCTGAATACAATTCTTGAACTGTGACCTGATCGTCTGATCTTTCAGGCGGCTATATCCTGAAGAGAACCTCCAAGAGAAGTCTCCAACATGTGGGGACGCTAACAAATTAGAGGCCTGTTGCTAGCAGTTTGAATCATTTTTCTCAATTATGTGCTTAATCGAGGGTTTTAAGTGAAAGGAACTCCCCAAACTCTCTGATATGCCATTGTCATGTTGCCAAACGCGTGTATAATAAATCTTTTTGAAACATGATCACGTTTAGCGGCAAGAGGGCAGGGTAGCGGATAGCGCGGCCTACTGTGACAACCGGCAATAAATCCAACCATAACTGAACCTGACAGGGAAATATCTATTGAAAAATGGGGGAAACTATTTCATGAATATTCAAACTGGGCAAAAAGATCATTCTGCATTCTGCAGTTTAGTCGTAAAATCATTCTCGTGCAAGTGACATATGCCGTGAAGGTCGACTGATGCTGGCAGCCCTGAAAACCGGACCAGATTCTGAACGAAAAAGGACAATTCGTTTCCAGTAACCCAGTAACAATATCATAAATGATGAATTTATTCCCCATTGTAAATGGTGCCAAACCCAAGGCAGCAAGGTTAACCTGCTGCCCTGTAGATACGGGTTCTGCAGATTTGGCACGCGCGTGCTCACGGTGATCTGATGTTCTTCTCTACTGCCACGAGATATGACGAATGCCATTGCCTATTATTACGATGAGCTCTCGTTGTATATTTCATGTGCACGAGACATTCTCAGTAGTGATTAATATTTCTGTGAGGTTGAAAGTGATGTTATACGTGTCGTGACTGAATGAAGGTGTAATTTGTGCGCACATGCTCATATCATATCCAGATATTCTGTAGATATATGGATGTCAAAGACATTTTTACCACAATTCTGTAAAGGCCAAGGGTCAAATTATGCCACACAACGTGATACACCCTTCATCAGTCCAATGGGATTTCTGAGGCTAACTGCTGTCGACAAACACTCTGTGTGAATATGTATGTTACAAGACTACGCATGTCAGTCGTACAGTGACGTCATGAAAATTAGTGAATGCCGTACATCATAAATGGTCGAGTTGAGAGTTATGCTGTGAAGATAATTTGAAACAAACGGCACTGTCTCGAAATGAATGATTAACGCCAACCACTCGTCCATATGACTAGGGCACCTTCACACCTGGCTCTCTTACGTATGAAGCACCGATGTGAGTGAATGAGTGAGTGATCGGGTGAGTGAGTGTGTGCTATTTAAACCTTATAACATATTATAGAAGTAGATGTCTGGTTCAGTTTTATCGCTGGGTTAAACATGGTTAGTTCAGTCAAATATTTGAGGGCCTCTCCTGCACTAATATACCCATAAAAAATCCAGTTGAACAACATTTCCCCATATAATTCCATAACACTCCAAAATTGTACCGCCTTTCCCCATATAATCACATCCCCACCCCAACAACTGTACCGCCTTTCCCTATATAATCTCATCCCCACCCCAACAACTGTACCGCCTTTCCCTGTATAATCTCATCCCCACCCCAACAACTGTACCGCCTTTCCCTATATAATCTCATCCCCACCCCAACAACTGTACCGCCTTTCCCCATATAATCTCATCCCCACCCCAACAACTGTGCCGCCTTTCCTCATATAATCTCATCCCCATCCCAAACATTGTACCGCCTTTCCCCATATAATCTCATCCCCACCCCAACAACTGTGCCGCCTTTCCTCATATAATCTCATCCCCACCCCAAACATTGTACCGCCTTTCCCCATATAATCTCATCCCCACCCCAACAACTGTACCGCCTTTCCCTATATAATCTCATCCCCACCCCAACAACTGTACCGCCTTTCCCCATATAATCTCATCCCCACCCCAACAACTGTGCTGCCTTTCCCCATATAATCTCATCCCCACCCCAAACATTGTACCGCCTTTCCCCATATAATCTCATCCCCACCCCAACAACTGTACCGCCTTTCCTATATAATCTCATCCCCACCCCAACAACTGTACCGCCTTTCCCTGTATAATCTCATCCCCACCCCAACAACTGTACCGCCTTTCCCTGTATAATCTCATCCCCACCCCAACAACTGTGCCGCCTTTCCCCATATAATCTCATCCCCACCCCAACAACTGTACCGCCTTTCCCCATATAATCTCATCCCCCACCCCAACAACTGTGCCGCCTTTCCCTATATAATCTCATCCCCACCCCAACAACTGTGCCGCCTTTCCTCATATAATCTCATCCCCACCCCAAACATTGTACCGCCTTTCCCCATATAATCTCATCCCCACCCCAACCACTGTACCGCCTTTCCCTATATAATCTCATCCCCACCCCAACAACTGTACCGCCTTTCCCTATATAATCTCATCCCCACCCCAACCACTGTGCCGCCTTTCCCTGTATAATCTCATCCCCACCCCAACAACTGTACCGCCTTTCCTCATATAATCTCATCCCCACCCCAACAACTGTACCGCCTTTCCTCATATAATCTCATCCCCACCCCAACAACTGTACCGCCTTTCCTCATATAATCTCATCCCCACCCCAAAAATTGTACCGCCTTTCCCCATATAATCTCATCCTCACCCCAACAACTGTGCCGCCTTTCCCTGTATAATCTCATCCCCACCCCAACAACTGTGCCGCCTTTCCCTATATAATAGCATCCCCACCAATCATAAAAGGTCGATAACTGGGAGTACCGTAACCACTTCTGTTATGAATTTACCAAAAATGTGTTTTGATATGTTGTTCCTTGAGTGCCACCCAGTTGAATCTATATTTCTTTCATCCACATGTTTTGTGGGGCTGCCCGGAGCACCCACCTCTATTATTATAACTACAGATGTCCCGATGATATATGGGGATGAATGTAGATCGGCAGAATGGCTGCATGAATAAATACTTACACATCCACTTCAATTACTCCATCTCTCTCGACCACTGAATAGGCTCCGCAGAATGGCCAGACACTGACAAGCTGACAGACGAATGAAGTTTTCTAAGCGATTGAACAGTGTACAGTTAGCTGGCATAGTGTGTTTTATTGGGATGATAGCTTTTACATCTAACCCAGTTATGACTCATTACATACAGCGCTGTAACAGGCAGGTCTGTTTAGGGGTATTACTAGTCTGTCGTACAGACCCTGAAGCAAATATATCCAAGAAAGCCCACACAAGTCTAGAAAATGTGGCAAGACTAGATTTCCTCAGCTTCAGAAAATGAAGAAAGTCTCAGGGCTCCTTTTCATTATATTATATTTTCTTTTACTATGAACTTTTTTTCAGTAAAATATGTTCATTTCAGAGACTAGTTGTTAGTCTAGGGTATTACCACAGGCAGTGTTATCTTCCATCTGTGTTGTGAACTCAGATTTAGCGTGTCATTACCAAACTGCAATCTCAAATTTCAAGAGTATTTTTCCTTTGCAAAATAAACAAAAGACACCCCGAGAAGATTATATCTCATTTTCTCCTTGTCTTGAAATTGTAGTATCAAATGAAAAGTCTGAACGCTTCATAAATTTGAAAAGATATAATCGGCTCAAATATAGGCTTCAAATCCATTTACCGTCGTTATTTTATCGTGTATAGTAAAGGTGACATGGGTGCTTGTAAGCGTGTTAACCCTCCCGAAACTGCTTGTAAGGTCCGACTTCACAGGATTGCATGTCGGCTGGCCATATCGACATACGGGCCACCTCACCCCTCCCGGTAGTCTGTCTCACAGTCCCTGAACCACATTAATTTCCCTACTGCCAAGCCCTCTCTGCAGTGCTAAAGCCCTAAATAAAGCAAGTCTAGATTTCCTCAGGTTCTGAATCTCTGGTCTCCCTAGGGCTCCTTTTCAATATAAATCGGCTTGTTTGTTACTATCAAAATTATATATATTCAGAGACTAAGCCTTAGTCTACCCTCCCGGCGCCATCCGAGCTTCAGGTCGGCAGTGACACCAACAAATCTTACCTATTACAGTTCGGATCTCACTGCTACGTTGGTGTTGCGTAGGTACTGCACAGCGTATACAGCCATAGTATTTAACCCGACTGTTTATCTCAGACCGTTACCGGCATCGTGCGTTTTGTGATAGTCAGCCAAGCGCGGCCAAGCACGGCAGTATATGATTTAAGCTGATCTTGTGAGATAAGGAAGGGTGCACGGAGGGGAACATGTATTGCATATCGCTGCTCGCCGACAGATCAGCAGTCCAAACAGTATGTTCACCTGCGGTGGCCTGTACATGATATGTTATTTAGTAAGAGGTGTCGAAGGTGATACCAAAGGGATCAATGCCGTAAATTCGCGTATAAACAAGCACAACACACTGCTACATATCCGGAGTGTACTACATATCCGGAGTCATTACACTCACACATAGCTCGGGTAACTTCACTAACACCAAACAAGTGACATTTTACTAACACCTAACCCGTGACACTTCACTTACACCTAACCCGTGTCACTTCACTAACACCTACCCCGTGACACTTCACTAACACCTAACCCGTGACACTTCACTAACACCCAACCCGTGTCGCTTCACTTACATCTAACCCGTGTCACTTCACTAACACCTAACCCGTGACACTTCACTAACACCTAACCCGTGACACTTCACTAACACCCAACCCGTGTCGCTTCACTAACACCTAACCCGTGACACTTCACTAACACCTAACCCGTGACACTTCACTAACATCCAACCCATGTCACTTCACTAACATCCAACCCGTGTCACTTCACTAACACCCAACCCGTGACACTTCACTAACATCCAACCTGTGTCACTTTACTAACATCCAACCCGTGACACTTCACTAACACCCAACCCGTGTCACTTCACTAACACCCAACCCGTGTCACTTCACTAACACCTAACCCGTGACACTTCACTAACACCTAACCCGTGACACTTCACTAACAACTAACCCGTGTGACTCTACTAACAACTAACCCGTCACACTTCACTAACAACTAACCCGTGACACTTCACTAACACCCAACCCGTGTCACTTCACTAACACCTAACCCGTGTCACTTCACTAACACCTAACCCGTGACACTTCACTAACATCCAACCCGTGTCACTTCACTAACACCTAACCCGTGACACTTCACTAACACCCAACCCGTGTCACTTCACTAACACCTAACCCGTGACACTTCACTAACACCCAACCTGTGTCACTTCACTAACACCCAAACCGTGTCACTTCACTAACATCTAACCCGTGACACTTCACTCACAACTAACCCGTGACACTTCACTAACACCTAACCCGTGACACTTCACTAACACCCAACCCGTGTCACTTCACTAACACCTAACCCGTGACACTTCACTAACACCCAACCCGTGTCACTTCACTAACACCCAAACTGTGTCACTTCACTAACATCTAACCCGTGACACTTCACTAACACCTAACCCCTGTGACTCTACTAACACCCAACCCGTGTCACTTTACTAACATCCAACCTGTGTCAATCTACTAACAACTAACCCGTGACAGTTCACTAACACCTAACCCGTGACACCTCACTAACAACTAACCCGTGACACTTCACTAACATCCAACCCGTGTCACTTCACTAACATCCAACCCGTGTCACTTCACTAACAACTAACCCGTGACACTTCACTAACATCCAACCCGTGTCACTCTACTAACACCCAACCTGTGTCACTTTACTAACATCCAACCTGTGTCAATCTACTAACAACTAACCCGTGACACTTCACTAACACCTAACCCGTGTCACTTCACTAACAACTATCCCGTGACACTACACTGACACCTACCCCATGACACTGCACTAACACGAACCCCGTGACACTTCACTGACACCTACCCCGTGACACTGCACTAAAACCTACCCCGTGACACTGCACTAACACCTACCCCGTGACACTTCACAGACACCTACCCCGTGACACCGCACTGACACCTACCCTGAGATACTTCACTGACACCTACCCCGTGACACTGCACCGACACCTACCCTGTGACACTGCACTGACATCTACCCCGTGACACTGCACTGACACCTACCCTGTGACACTTCACTGATACCTACCCCGTGACACTGCACTGACACCTACCCTGTGACACTGCACTGACATCTACCCCGTGACACTGAACTGACACCTACCCTGTGACACTTCACTGACACCTACCCCGTGACACTGCACTGACACATAACCCATGTCCTGCAATAACATCTTGCCCGTGACACTGCACTGACACCTACCCCGTGACACTCCACTGACACATAACCCATGTCCTGCAATAACATCTTACCCGTGACACTGCACTGACACCTACCACGTGACACTGCACTGACACCTACACCGTGACACTGCACTGACACCTACCCCGTGACAATGCACTAACACCTACCCCGTGACACTGCACTAACATCTTGCCCGTGACAAGGGTCTACCTCTGATGTATGGTGCACGTCATTTCATCTTGCCCACCCGTTACACTCATACATTGCCTGTGTCACTACACCTAAACCTTACCCACACCGTGACCCAGTCTGTAAACCCAGTCGGCTGGCGTGACTGGGATTCCTTTGCAAATGGACATGGATGATCGTCCTGATGTATGGATTCTAAGACCACCAATCCCCCACCACACCCTGTTTTGTCTGAAACAAACTGATATTACCCTGGTTACCAATGTCATTTTCAGTTGTTCGTGGAAAGCAACCTTCTATGAAAGACACTTTTCTCAATGGCACTCGTTATATTGTTCGTAAATACCATAACGGCAATGGCTGTTTCCTCATCGATACCTGAAGATCTACATCTATATTTCTGAAAGAGCGAAGGAGACGAAACAATCGATGGCACGAGTGACACTTAAATCTAAAGTATGTTGAAATATCAGAACGTTCCACATTCCTTCGGCTGCAACGGCTGTGCGTATGAGCTGTTCGTAAGTTTATCAGTGTATGTCAAGTGGCGAGAAAATCCAACTCGGCTGATCTTTGTAAGAATAGTAAGGAAGATGACACACGAGGAGTACCTGAAATATTACTACTACTAATTACAATCCCTCCGGGGTGTATACCTCTGCCACTGATGCTGGGGTGTCTTGATCCGAGTGGTGTATGAAGCTTCCTTCTGCTTCACCCCAATATTTGGCCGAAATACTATGTTTGTGTAAGCTTATATCATTAGATATATAAATGACACCTGATATTTGTTTTATTCATGTCTAAATTGGACTGGTACATTTTGAGATGTGCATTAGCCCTGATTTATCACATCCGTAGAGATAATGGGAATACGCTCTAAAATACAAATAGTTTTCATTGCTTACAGTTTGCATCTAATATAGCCAAAATAGAAGATGTTTTTGTTTTATCGCAGATTTGATTATTATAAGAATTTAAATGCAGATATAACACAGTCCTGTTAAGTACCATCTTCGATAATCTCCAGGGTATACGTTCCGATAAACCTCCACTAAGTATAACATTTGTTACTTGTGTAGGGTATTGATAGCAATTGTAACAGCATTTGTAAGAGCAGCAGTTAGGGATGATTTTGTTAATAATCGCAGCTAATTTGAAATGACATTTCAACTGTTTTGACACCGACTGCAAGCTGCCACATGGTTGAATGTGCGCGTTTTGGCTATCCCTATGTCAGTACCTGCATGCTCGTCCCCTCTTGGTTAAGGTCGGCAGGCAATAACTTATAAAATAAAGTCTTTACTGTGATGATCCAGTTAGGAAATGTTCTTTATCGATGGAAACAAGCATTGTCTACAGCATGTGAGACAGATTAAATAATGTTCCTAAAGAAGGACCCTTTTATCATCAGTATTCTTCCTCTGAGACATTCTGGCATCAGGTTCCGCTGTCTTGCAGAAGCACCGACCAGTACCCCAGAGGATAATTCAGTCATTTGTAACATACATAAATCCTGTCACCAGTCGTTATGGCAACAGATCCTGTAACCGAATCATGCTGCCCTAAGAAGTTCATCTCCGGTTCTGCGTTGTCCGTTTCACGTGTATGTCTGGGGTAACATCTCTCTGGAGGAGTGGTTGTAAAACGTTAAATACATGGATACAAAACTATACAACATGATACAACGATATAACATTATCAAATGTTAACACTATCAAATGTCAATGTGTAAGATCGGTTCCTTCAACCGTGTAACGACCGACTTGTCTTGACATGACTAAATGACATGCATATTTGAATAAACCCATACATCTGGAATGAACTGCCACTCCGGCAGCTGAAGGTACGACATACGCTGGGGACCACGCTAAATGTAACAGATACTTGGGTTATACGAAAGGACGCAGACGCAGTCAACACTGTTAAGACATCTGGAGTAAACTACATTACTGTGATTACCCAGCCGCTGGATTCGGTATAAAACGTCAACAAATGGAGTGGTGCACAGATAGTCACTTTGTCACCATGCATATGTTCCACCCTTCAATTACACGTTATAGTAAATACTTGATACTGACATGTTCCCCGGGCGGTGCTTTACCCGCCAATCGATGCTCGCTCTCATTATGCATGCCGCAATTCCAGTTCAGAATGTTGTAGATAGAATATTTATAAACCAATTGATCTTAAATAGGTGCCTGCACATTATGTGTATTGAAAGTTAAGTTGATTTAGTCTGTTTTATTGAATCAGGGCGTGATTTATCGTACGTCTTATACATGAAGACGATGTCTATGTTTTAGAATCAGTCGCCAATTTGATGCAAATGAGTCTGTGATAGAATGCACGAGTTGGCAATGACGGTAACAGCAGCTTTGATATAGGCTGCGTAATAACAGTGATGGATTGTGTAGTCACACTCGCGAGATTGACAAGAATGCCCCTGCCTTTGTCTATGCAGACTGGAAACTGGTCACAAACAGAAACCGTAAACGCGAAAGTGTATTAGACTGTTATTCTTGTGGAGATTGTAAACCTGATCGTACCACTACCACAACCCAGTGATGAGTGTGTCAGATAGTCCTTCTGTGTGGCAGGTATTGGATGGTACACTTGTCAGACGCCATAAAGGTGTGCTTGTCATGTGTACATGGAAGATAGCCCATTGCATTTATCCTAGGAACACAGGGACAATTTAGCCGCTGTTGCATACAGTCCATGGTCATAGAAACTAAATGAGTAGTATAGGGTATAGCGGTACGGGACCACAAAGGTGCATAAAGCCAATAAGCTACAAAATAGCCAATTTGGCTTCCAGAGTCACAATTTTTTTTAGTGTTTTGCACAAAACTGCATTTGAGTTTTGGGACCACTTTTTTGTTTGCATTGTTTTTTCTTTG
The DNA here is from genome assembly GCF_003918875.1 of Haliotis rubra. Taxonomy (NCBI): domain Eukaryota; kingdom Metazoa; phylum Mollusca; class Gastropoda; order Lepetellida; family Haliotidae; genus Haliotis; species Haliotis rubra. Next base: position 1,050,602 of record NW_025766614.1, read on the forward strand.
TGGTTCCCAGTAATCTATCCAACCCCAAGACAGGTATACGGAAAACAAACACACCAGTATGTCGATGCAAGTGCACTCGAATTAGAGATACACAGGTACATAGGTATAGAACACAACAAAATGCCCGGAACCAAGCTATCGCGCGAAGCCTATGCCAAGATCCGATCGGGTCGTTTGTCCCTTTGGGAAGCAAAGAGGAAGTACCACATATCGCAAGCCCGATATACTTGAATCCGAGGTGGTATAGACCCCCGAGCCACAGACAACGACAACTTCCGACATGGCTGAAGTCTTCGAGAGCCTGCTGGAGAAGTGTCCCCACGTATTGCTTTCGGACCGAGAGAAATAAATCCTGGAGAAATCGGGACACACCTTCTACGAGCGCTACCAGATGCCTCGCCAGTTTCTGGAACTGTATTTGCTGTACTTTCGCCAATTTGTAGAAGACGGCAAAATAGTGGATTTCGTCTACCTCTACCCACCAAACACCACCGATACACCGACTGCCTGGCTGCTCTGTCCGAACTCCCCACTCTCTTCGAGCGAGACAATTCTACGTGCAAGTGCGGCGCCATCGACCACTGCGTCGACAGCAAGAAATGCGTACTGTGGAAAAACAAAACGATAGACTACACACCTCCCCAGGAGGAGCGACTTCCACTCGAGGTTCCTGAAGAAATTGCGATCCCCTACTGTCTCTCGTACATTGAGAACCTGTACGACGACAACTGCCTCCTCTGGTGCCTGCGCTACCAACGCTTCGTTGACAACGTATTCGCGGTTCACTCCACACGAGCCTCGATCTTTCCCAGATGATAGTAGAAGTCCTGGACGGTCGACGACAGAGCTGTCTTGCTAGCAGGGATGTGTGCGTGTGTGTTGTCTTTTCTCTTTCTTTTTTTTCTCGATAGAAAATGCTATTCCTGCTCGGTCTGTGGGAGCAGCAATTTGACTTCTCGATCGTCTTTCTTTTTTGATATAGGCGAGTGGCAAAACGGTCTACCCACCAACAGTAGGCGTTCTATTCCACCGGCGTCTCGAACTTTTTCTCGTATCCTGTAGCCGTACACTGGAATCGTTTTTTCTCCAGTCGACAGCGAATCCAGTAGCAGCAACAGTCGGTTCTTCCTTTCGAATTTTGCTACGGCAAACTTTTGGCATGTGTAGATTCCTTTCGGAATGTCTGCGGCTTTTCGGTGTTCCTTGCATGGAGGGCCTGCTACTTCCATATGCTTGGGCCCCCCATAGTTGGGCAAGGGGGCAGTATGCCGTCCCCGTCCCCGTGGTGGCTCTGCTTTTCCCCAATAGCTGTTGGAAGATACATGACTCTTTCTCATTGCATGGATATTTGTTTGCCAATTCGTCGACGAGGCGTTGTTCGAGAGACAGTAGGGGATCGCGTTGTTCGAGAGACAGTAGGGGATCGTGATTTCTTCAGGAACCTCGAGTGGAAGTCGCTCCTCCTGGGGTGGTGTAGTCTATCGCTTTGTTTTTCCACAGTACGCATTTCTTGCTGTCGACGCAGTGGTCGATGGCGCCGCACTTGCACGTAGAATTGTCTTGCTCGAAGAGAGTGGGGAGTTCGGATAGAGCGGCCAGGCAGTCGGTGCATCGGTGGTGTCTGTCCTTGGGTTCTGGGCAACAGTAGTCGTCCGCGACAACGGTGCGGAGTTTGCCGCCGCAGGGCGAAATTGGTAGGGTGGGTAGAGGTAGACGAAATCCACTATTTTGCCGTCTTCTACGAATTGGCGAAAGTACAGCAAATACAGTTCCAGAAACTGGCGAGGCATCTGGTAGCGCTCGTAGAAGGTGTGTCCCGATGTCTCCAGGATTTGTTTCTCTCGGTCCGAAAGCAATACGTGGGGACACTTCTCCAGCAGGCTCTCGAAGACTTCAGCCATGTCGGAAGTTGTCGTTGTCTGTGGCTCGGGGTCTATACTACCTCGGATTCAAGTATATCGGGCTTGTGATATGTGGTACTTGGTGATAGCTTGGTTCCGGGCATTTTGTTGTGTTCTATACCTATGTACCTGTATATCTCTAATTCGAGTGCACTTGCATGGACATACTGGTGTGTTTGTTTTCCGTATACCTGTCTTGGGGTTGGATAGATTACTGGGAACCACAAAGAAAAAACAATGCAAACAAAAAGTGGTCCCAAAACTCAAATGCAGTTTTGTGCAAAACACTAAAAAAAATTGTGACTCTGGAAGCTGAATTGGCTAGTTTGGAGCCTATCGGCTTTATGCACCTTGGTGGTCCCATACCACTATTCCCTATACTAATAAATGTTTGAAATACCCATACAAAACAAAGAATTTACAGACGTCTCCAGCCAAGTGGAGTACAGGGAATTTGTACAGAACTGATTTAACGGCCTCAAGAACAACCTCCACATAGAGTATTTAGTTCATGAAATGTTTGTCAATGTTTGCAGCTAAAATGATGGCCGATGAACCTTACGTCACTTAGACATGAAGAAATAACCGGTTACTGACCATTTGGTGGTGGTGGTGACTTTACGCTGGCCTGGATGTGTTCAGATGGTTATAGCTACATGTAACACTTGGCAATGACAATAGTTCTAAGTCTTTGGGTCACATGTTTGGGCAAGCTAAATGAGTTTCTTTATCCTTCGAATAGCAGTACAGTATTTTATATAGTTATCTGAATATTTACTTAAAGTGGTTCAGCTATGGGAGAAGGTAACTGTCAATTGTCTGTATTGGAGTGCACTGGCATGCCAAGAGAAAATGAAAGGTATTGACTGTTTGTTCCTGACAGCCCCACCAGTATATCATGTCATGGCTATCTGCCACTCGGTGTGGTCACAACAAACCCTCAACATAGAGCCATATAACGCAAATCTTAGAACTTCTGTGAACAATGATATAGATACCCTCACAAACTTCTAGACTCCTCAGAGAGACAAAGATCGGTGTTAGACCAACAAAGACGACCTCAACACGCTTTAAGAGTCAAGCTGTTAAAAACAAGATTACAGAAATTCGTATATTGTTACAACAGAACTCGTGTTGGTCATGACTCACGGACAGTTAAACATCAGCATCTCAAAACAAGCCCAAAAGACACGTGTCAGAAGCTCTATTAAACAACCGTTATAATTCCCATGACAGCTTAAGTTCGAAAAACACGAGAGCACCAATCACCTAAAGTATCTGGTAACAGCAACAGTTAAATGTACTGGAAACACACTATATTTCAAATTAATTCAAATTTGAAATCTGTTTGACAAATCTCTCGTGAACTGCCACGTGATAGTTGTGGAGATCGATGTGACGTTCAGTAGCTGTAACAATCGCACCGTTATGTCCTCCTGGATCTCAACTGACTCCAGAATTTCCCATATTAGCGTGACACATCTGTCAAATAGGAGTCTGGTTTGTGTACGTTTATGATAACTTATGTTATTTATGTAAATGGTGTGTTGTCAGTAGACTTGCAAAATAATTCGATGTTCTGCCATTACAGTTCGATGTAACGTCTTGAGGCTGACAGAGCAATAATACATTTTGTCGTTAATATGAGGTGTTCTACGCAAAAATGTGTCGACCACTGAAGGCTGGAAATCAATTTGAATTTTTGAAACGTATTTGAAGCAGGAACATTACTTCATTTCTGTTTCAAAATATTCATTGATTTAATATGATTGGGCAAGATCGAACATGTCATTATGAGTGACAAGGGTCTAATCACGCCAAAACAGTTGTGTATGTAAAAACCAGTGTGCATTTAGCCAAACACAAGGTTGTGGAACATGTGCTGTATACACAAACACATCGGACACACGAATACAGGCACTGGTGATGCACAGATACAGATACTCATGATACATAGATACAGGCACTCGTGATGCACAGATACAGATGCTCATGACGCATAGATACAGGCACCCATGATGCACAGATACAGATACTCATGACGCATAGATACAGGCACCCATGATGCACAGATACAGATACTTATGACGCACAGATACAGGCACCCATGATGCACAGATACAGATACTCATGACGCATAGATACAGGCACCCATGATGCACAGATACAGATACTCATGATGCATAGATACAGGCACTCGTGATGCACAGATACAGATACTCATGACGCATAGATACAGGCACCCATGATGCACAGATACAGATACTCATGACGCATAGATACAGGCACTCGTGATGCACAGATACAGATACTCATGATGCATAGATACAGGCACCCATGATGCACAGATACAGATACTCATGATACATAGATACAGGCACTCGTGATGCACAGATACAGATACTCATGATGCATAGATACAGGCACCCATGATGCACAGATACAGATACTCATGATGCATAGATACAGGCACTCGTGATGCACAGATACAGATACTCATGACGCATAGATACAGGCACCCATGATGCACAGATACAGATACTCATGATGCATAGATACAGGCACTCGTGATGCACAGATACAGATACTCATGATGCATAGATACAGGCACCCATGATGCACAGATACAGATACTCATGATGCGTGATGCACAGATACAGATACTCATGATGCATAGATACAGGCACCCATGATGCACAGATACAGATACTCATGATGCATAGATACAGGCACTCGTGATGCACAGATACAGATACTCATGACGCATAGATACAGGCACCCATGATGCACAGATACAGATACTCATGATGCATAGATACAGGCACCCATGATGCACAGATACAGATACTCATGATGCATAGATACAGGCACCCATGATGCACAGATATAGATACTCATGATGCATAGATACAGGCTCCCATGATGCACAGATACAGATACTCATGACGCATAGATACAGGCACTCGCGATACATAGATACAGGCACTGACAAAATACTTTCCAGGGCAGTATATGTTAGGACAAGATCGTTTCCATAGTTACCATGCATTTTAATTGTATCACAGAGACGCATCATAGCGTGCCCTTATGTAACTAAATATTGTTTTACCCTTCATGTCGAGAAATATTCCAACAGCTCCAGCCTTTGGTGTTTACATTTCACATCTTTGGAGGTACAGTCAGGCATGGTCTTTTGACCAAGATTTCAAACGACTCTTGCTCAGAAGTTGTTTGATCAAGGTTACATCATTCAAGGCCTCAGTAAAGCTTTCAAAACTTTTAATGGCAGACACGCGAAGGACATTTCGAACTTTGATGTATCAGTGACAAAATATGTCCGATGCAATTCCATATTTCGACTTGTACCATAGGTGCCCGAGCTTTCTGAGGGGAACAATTGACTAGCTTTTTGACATAATATGTTTATGACGGGTGCCACCGGTGGAGCAGTATACGCTCACATGTTCGCGAATGCCTGGTATCATCACTATTTGACAGTGATTCATAAAAATATGTTCTCATCCAGACACAGTTATTTCGAGACAACTGTAATATTGCTGAGTGTGGCGTTAAACAAACAAACAAATACTCATGCTTATAATGAATATAGTCGGACTTTTACAATCGACCCTGTTTTCAGTAGAAGTTTCTTATGGATGGCTAAAGCGTCTTGTCGCTTTTATTTGCATGTCAGCATTCACAAATTTCACAATAATGTTTTTATGTATATACTTAATATATCACACTTCAAGTAACTGATTTCCTCGAGTTCCTTCTCTATAACTACGGACGTATGTATGCTCATTTGTAATCGTGTAAGTTTGGATTACATGCCGTGACGCATTGTGGTGTTGTCGCCCAGAATCAAAATTTATAAAACTATATCGTGAGTAATATAATCGCGAAAATGCGTTATCAGGACATACAGATGAAATGTGGCGTTATCGTGCTTTGTTAAAAGTTTCAAAACTTTCGCTCATTTTGTCATCCTTTTCATATGATGAATCATGTTAGCGTGTTTGATCTGATACTTGTAACAAATCCACATGCGTGTGATCTATTTCTCTGAATTTGAAATATACTGCGATGTAGAATAAATTGGCCATTGCTTGTGAATGTGTGCATGCATACCAGGAGACTTTGTCTGCATGGTGAATGTGTTAACTCACACTATTGGTCTGTCTGCACGGTGAATGTGTTAACCCACACTACTGGTCTGCGCGGTGAATATGTTAACCCACACTACTGGTCTGCACGGTGAATATGTTAACCCACACTATTGGTCAGTCTTCACCCGAATGTGTTAACTCACATTATTGGTCCGTCTTCACGGTGAATGTGGTAACCTACACTGTTGGTCTGCACAGTGAATGTGTAAACTCACACTATTGGTCTGTCTCCACGGTGAATGTGTTAATTAACTCACACTATTGGTCTGCACGGTGAATGCGTTAACTCACACTATATATTGGTCTGTCTTCACTGTAAATGTGCTAACCCACACTATTGGTCTTCACTGTAAATGTGCTAACCCACACTATTGGTCTTCTCGGTGAATGTGTTAACCCACACTATTGGTCTTCACGGTGAATGTGTTAACCCACACTATTGGTCTTCACGGTGAATGTGCTAACCCACACTATTGGTCTTCACGGTGAATGTAGACGTAAAAGTCTCTGTTCAGTGTTATGCATCAACAGAAACATCAACAACATATGTGTTTGTGCTGTTATTGTTGAAAATTGGTTGATACAATAACATACCCCAGAGAAATCCACGTCGAGCAACGTGTATATGAGGTCGACTGTCCAGATGTTTCCCGATACAGAAGTGTCCTGGCTCTCCCTCTTAACATCATGGTAATTACAGGACCCAGTAGCTCATGGATGTCGCCTGTAGAGGGCATCAGCATGGGGCATGGCTGTGTTATCCAACCATTACAGCTGTTATTGACCATTAGTCTGCGTTGGCTTGATAATTTACAGATCCCCGCGATATGGTTTGCATTATTGCTTCCTGTATCGTTATTCAAACCTCCTAACAATGTTTCACTCACTCACCCAATTATTCTGCAACACAATACATTATTATAATGTCAATATTTGAAATTGATTTTTACTTATTTACTGCCGAAAACAAGAATAGAGCATTTAATCACTGGCTCTCATGTGTGCCTGCATTTCCTATTAAATAGCCAAGCATCAGGCGTACCACAATGCCCACATTACTTGTCGCCCGGACAACACATTACACATCTGTGTAATCAGCCAGAAAGATTTCTTTAGGAGATTTCTTCAAGAAAATCCAAAAATGAAGTCAAAATGAATTCCTATTTGATTTGTGATCTCTGTGGCCAGGTTCGTGGGGAAACAAAAGACAAGTTCAATTTGAAAGCGGTTGCAATTCAAGCCATTGATCTTTGCTTCATTTACTAATGACGCTTCGCCAGACATGTGATTGTTTGTAATCCACAGTCGCGAGTTTGAGACAAATGAAGATTTTTCAACTCTTGGCCTACTTTCTTCCATCAGGTCATTAGCCATTGGTGCTCAGGTGATGTCACTAACACGCCTCACAGCAAGTGTCAGCAAACGGAGGATGCTTGTATTCTGTTCTCGAATAGACAGTCATATGTGCTGTTCTCGAATAGACAGTCATATGTGCTGTTCTCGAATAGTGATATATATATATACTGTTGAGAAAACAGCCTCGTATCAACAATGTAAACGTTAGTTTTATCGGACCTTCTATGTAACCTGTTTTTCAGTTATTGCCTTGGGTTTTTTACACTTCCTGAAACTCGTAACCTATAAAACGTTAAATTCAAAACGAATGTTCTGTTTCATGTTGACGATATAATTCGGTCTATTAGTTCTAATTGGTTTGAGGTTTACTGTGGAGAGACGGTGTCGCGGAGACGGCCGCCGGCGCCGCAGAAAGACGACGTCTAATAATGGCTGTCCCTGACGCCGCTGTGGCACACACTCGTCGTCATGTTTCAAGTTAACCACGTTTCTAACAGTCGCCACAGTCTCTCTGTGTCTCTCGCCTCATCACGCATGTCTGATTCATCACAACGAGGCTGCACGTGACACAGAAGTAGAGAATGATACGGCGATGACAACTGATCATATCAGAATGGCATATATGGGTGTGAAGATATCACATAACGATGGAAGGACATCAGTCGACATGGGTTTTCTCGATCATTATCCAGGACGAAGCTGTCGGCGCTTGGACAACAATTCTACCTCCTGAGCCTCACATAAAGCTTGCAATTTAAACATACCACTAATGTGCGCGTATTTATATTTCTGGTAATCACTGCGATAAGACACTTTGGTCTTAATCGACTTTTTACACTCTCCATCGAAACATAACGACAAACGACCTTAGCTACAGAACTTTAGGTCGCTATGACAGCGTTCAGGAACCTAGAGTCAACAGTGGGATACTGTATGGCGTGCACTTTAACTCTTTTATAAACAACACTCTTCAACAGACATTGTTTGGTTTCAAAACATTCTGAATTGTGCCTAACAGCTTGTTTAGGGATAACATCAACCTCATCATCGAGATATGAAGTCATTCTCGTGGCTTGGAGAAATGATTAAGAAATATACAGTGATACGATAACATTGAAGCCCTGACTACCACGATAGCTACCATTGCAACACGAGTCTCCCCTCTCTGAGAAATTCGTCTTTGATTACCTCTGATTACTCAACATCAAAGTGTCGTTTCAGATTCCTTCTAATCACTCGGATGTCGGGTGATTCGCTCTGACGACGGTCACTGTGTAGGCTAGGAGATTGTCGTTATGAATGGCTTGTCTAGACTGATTAAAAACCTCATTGAAATTCTGTCTCACACCGAAAAAAGAGTATTGATTTGAATTAAATCTTAATAAATATAATGCCAGGGATAGCGCGAGAGAGCGCATCAGTTGGTTTGTGCCAGTTGGAAGTAGTTGTGAAGCTACAAGTATGATTGGAAATGGTGAGTCATGGTTGATGCGGAGCTCGGCTTCCAGTTACATAAACTAGATGGAAGTTTATTGCCAACATGAAGTGAATGAAAACACAGTCAATGTCTAATTAGATCCCAGTGTAGAGTTGCAATGTCATCTGCGCAGATATCTTTGATTTTTTAACTCATCGTGATGCAAGTCTGTGAGGGTTTAAATGTTATTGTGTCAACGTGAAGACAGCATGAGGGGTTAGTTTTTAAAACAATAAATACATTGGCAAGGAAATAGCGATGACATCCACTGTTAAATAATGACTTACCTTTTCCTCTTCGTATCACCTTGTCAGCCCAGAGGAAAATATTGAATATATGTTGCACAAAATTTTTCGTTCTTAACAGGTAAGCCTTTTGTGTGTTTATAAAGTGAGTTGGTTTTAACGCCAATTTTACAGTATTTCAGTTACATCAGGTTTAATGTTTAATTTGGAATCCACGAGTACAGACTCGGTGCTGACAAAACAAGGATAAATCAGAGATCAACGGATCCTGGTACGTGTGTGGGATACAACTCTGGATAGCGCGCAGGAGCGACTAAGGAACGGGTCATCCCTGAAATGTTTTTCTTTATAGAAAAAAGCTGTGCATGTGACACACCTGTGTCAGTCACGACGTTGTTACTTGTGCCAAATGTTCCTCTGTCGACATTCCACATGCATGTATCAGAATATCATAACATGGGACCCTCTATTTTCGCGGTAGTTAATGTTGTCGCCATCGGGATTATGAACGGCTACTGACATTTAGCATTTTATATATATTTTCAGTTGACTGATGTTTAATCTTCATTTCTGTCACAAATAATGTGACACATAGTCGCAACTCGTTTAATACCATTGCGACAATCCCGATTGTCTCTTTTGACCCGGAAATTGAAGCAACTCTCTATTATCGCGGTATTGCTATTTTCTTACTATGGCACGTGGTACAAGAAGATGACACTGTGAAACGTTTACTAAGACAAGTAACGAATCTAAACAGTTTGATCATTAAAAAATATTTTGGAATTTCATTCACATTAGTAATATCATCATGTTTTTAACCCAAACATCTGAAACTTCTATTCATTTGGATACAAGGTAACAATAACGTTACAAAATATTGTTTTTCCGCCTTAAAACGTACCATACAAGTTGCTGCCGTGTGTAGAGTGGAGTTGCATAATACGTCACTTCCTGTTATATTTTTAGCACGGAACATCTGCAAATGACCTTATAGTTATCGCCTGATTACTCTTGACGAAGTAAGTTTTGATTCATGTCAGATGTAATGGCAGTAGGGGTCATACTAGTTTCAAAATGTTCTAGAACTTACTGAAAAGATGAATGCTTTACTATTTCTACGATTAGACATGACATTCTAATGAAATAAATGACTTTTTCAAGGGCAATGAATATATTTTACGTAATTTGCATATGTAGACAGCCGATGCGGGGCGTGGTGTTTCTGCTTTCCCGATGTTTTCGCGTGCCGCGATAATAGAGAGTCCCAGTATAATACAATTTACTATATGGTCTCTGATCACACAAGATCATCAAGCAGAGGTTTGACTGCGGTGATATCCATCATGTGACTGAACGTGTGTAAGCTGGGGCGTATGTGGTGTGGTTTACTGAGGATAGTCATTGGTATGCGGGTCGAGACTCAGCTGCTGTACAAAGTATTTATCATGACAATATCGCCGTTCACAAATATGTTGTGTCTGGTTTTCTCGGAAGCTACTCGCCATCTTCTCCCACCCACAGGTGTCCCCCCTCGGCGCCATGTTGTTGGAACTTTTATCCTTTCCTGAAATTCCGGAAGTAACTGAGTGTTGTTCCGCAGCAAATCAGGAAGGTCACGTGACAGGTTTTGTCCACTTAGCGGCATTCTGCACGGGGTGTAGATGCCAAGGAGCCTGTTACTGTTTTCAACACATGGTTAGGCAGCTGCAAAAATAAATACAGGCTCCATGTTGAGAAAAACAAGAACGGAGGCAAATGGTTCGAGGGTGGGCTGCCGAAGTGGTTGTGTTTGTCGACATGCTATTCAGTGAACATGACACCATGGGTCGAGTGTTTGAGCGGTTAGGTCGAGGAGAACAACTCCTGTGTTTAATGTTTCCAGTCCGATACTGCATTCCAACACTACGACATTTCTGTCAGAAAGTCATAATAAGTGTTCTATTCCACTTCTCAGACAAAGGCTCCACTTCGTCAATAAGTAATAAAAGTGTTCCATTCCACTTCTCAGACAAAAGCGCCACTTTGCCAATACGTCATAAAAGTGATCCATTTCACTTCTCAGACACTGGCTCTACTTATGTCAATAGACTATAAGAAGACTCTACTACTGTAAGTAAATCATACATTGTCTCCCTTCCGCAGACCAGACAAACCCACTGGTTCTGTCTATATGTCAAGCAAGGTCTAACAATCCCCTACCCAGATATACATACTAGTTCTATCAATACACCAGACAAAGTCTGAACTTGGAAAGGCGATCAATACAACACATATACAGCAATCTACAACACATATTCCATATATACCACATCTTCACGTTCCCGTTATTACAATCTACAACACATATTTCATATATACCACATCTTCACGTTCCCGTTATTACAATCTACAACACATATTTCATATATACCACATCTTCACGTTCCCGTTATTACAATCTACAACACATATTTCATATATACCACATCTTCACGTTCCCGTTATTACAATCTACAACACATATTTCATATATACCACATCTTCACGTTCCCGTTATTACAATCTTCAACACATCTTCCATATATACCACATCTTCACGTTCCCGTTATTACAATCTACAACACATATTTCATATATACCACATCTTCACGTTCCCGTTATTACAATCTACAACACATATTCCATATATACCACATCTTCACGTTCCCGTTATTACAATCTACAACACATATTCAACATATGATACTTTGAAAAGAAATGCAGATGAAGATTGTCCATCAGCTTTTTCACATTTTGATAAAGCTAATATGTTTAATGAATATTTTGAGCCTAAATCTAATTCAGATGGTGCAGATACCACTTGTTTACATCAGTTTGACAAGCGTACCGATGCGGTATTCGAACACATTAATATCGGAATTTAATGAGGTTTCAGATATCATTAAATGTCTACCTCTTAAGAAAGCTGCTGGGCCAGACCAGATTAGTCACCACTTATTCAGAAAAACTGTTAATTCTATAACTCCAGCTCTGTGCATATTATTTGATATGCCACTAAATTTGTTAGTCTGTCATACAGACCCTAAAACAAATATAACTAAGAAAGCACATGCAAGTCTAGAATATGTGGCAAGTCAGGAAAATGAAGAAAATCTCGTAACTCCTTTTCATTATATTTTATTACTTTTTATTGTGAACTGTATTTGTCTGTAAAATATGTTCATTTCAGAAACTAGTTGTTTAGTCTATAAATTTGTGTTTGTATCCAAACGTTATGCCCTTATTCAAGAAAGGTGATCATTCGGTTGTATCAAATTATCAAAAGTCTTTTTAAGCATGTTTATAATTTCTTTGTGTCTAATGATCTGTTATACAAATACCAGTGTGGCTTCCGGAGAGGCCTTTCCACTGTACATCAACTTGTAGAAATCTATAATCAAATTTGTACATCACTTGATAACAAAGAATACTTTTGTATGGTCTTTTGCGATACATCAAAGGCCTTTGACAGAGTTTGGCACAAAGGGTTTATGCTTAAATTAGAGATTATGAAGTCCGTGGGAAGCTCCTTGATTGGTTTAATATCTATGTTCTCGTTCTCAATCAGTCTTTGTTAATGGGTCGTTATCCAAGCCCATGGTGTTGAAAGCAGGAGTTCCCCGGGATCAGTTTTAGGCCCATTTCTTTTTATTGTGTATGTGAATGAGATAGCCGATAAACTATATTGTATAACTCGCTGACTTTTCGCTGACGATACTTCTTTGGGAATTGTTTTTTATCAAAGGAAAAACAATTGATGGAAAGAGTCATGAATGAAAATCTAGTATTACTTAGCAACTTGGCAAAGGACTGGTTAATTTCTTACAATCCGGAAATAACGCATGAGCATGCATGTAAGTTATGGGATGGATTCTTGATTGAACAAGCCAAAAGATTAGAAAAACTCCAACTTGAAGCAGCTCGCATAGTTACTTGTCTTTCAAGATATGCATCTTCCAGTTCGTTGTATTATGAAACGGGATGGGATTTACTTTCTGAGAGAAGGAGAAGATACAAATTTACATTATTTTATCAAATTCAAAAAGGTCTTGCACCAGTTTTTCTTCTGGATTTACACCCACCTGTAGTAGGCAACCGGACACGTTATGAATTAAGAAACTCCGATAATTTTAGCCAACCTTGTACCAGACATAGGTACTCAACCTCATCTTTCATTCCATCATCAGTTAAAATGTGGAATAATTTTCCCTTAGCTAGTAGAAAATCCGACTCTGTTACACCATTGAAATCTTATAGCCATGTGAAAGAAAAATGTGCACCTCTATATTATTCACATGAAATAAGGAAGTACATATCTATCTCTCTCAAACAAAACGTTTTCTCAGTTAACGTATGTTGTACATATCGTAGCCTATGTCTGTCACTAGTGTACATTGCTGTAAGATCAATTGTGTAATTATTGGGAGAGGGCTTTTGTAAGTTGAATAGCTTGTACCCAATCCTTTTCTAGAATAAATTAAATATGTTTCAATCAATTCAACATATATCACATCTTCACATACATGTTATTACAATCTGCAATACATATAAATATATAGCACATCTTCACATGCATGTTATTACAATAAACAATCTGTCGGCAACATGCATCACATCATGTCATACATGTTTATAACACTGTACAACCCAAAGGGAACATGTATCACATGCATGTTATTACAATGTCAAACAATGTCAAACACACAGGCTTCATATATCACATCTTCACGGACACCATATATCTCATCTTCACGGACACCATATATCACATCTTCACGGGCACCATATACCATATCTTCACGGGCACCATATATCACATCTTCACGGGCACCATATATCACATCTTCACGGGCACCATATACCATATCTTCACGGGCACCATATACCACATCTTCACGGACACCATATATCACATCTTCACGGGCACCATATACCATATTTTCACGGGCACCATATATCATATCTTCACGGGCACCATATATCACATCTTCACGGGCACCATATATCACATCTTCACGGGCACCATATACCATATCTTCACATACATTGTACATGCTAATTCAAGGCATAGCAGACTTTATCTGTCGCTTGTCTGTTCTATGAACATCTGCCTGTTTACGATATGTATATTGACATACCCTCTACATGCTGCAATAGAATGTCTTGGAATGATACATTATCTGAAATATTGATAATTTCAAACCGTTTGGGCCTTGGCACGCATGAGCAAAGCTGATAGAATGCTAGCTATTTAGAAAGCGACACTGTCAAGTCATCATACTCCATCTTACTAATAGGGTTTGGTCTCTTTTGGACAGCTTATGGCGGAAGGGTCTCGAAGCTGTCTGGTATTCAACTGAATCTTACTTATACCTTTCGAAGATATTCAGCCCAGCGATCGGAGAGAGGGACATGAAGAAACTGTGCTGTTTTACCCGAGTCTCAACAAGTTCCCGCTTATCTTCAGCACAGTAGGACCTCGTGTTTATTGCGTTTGGGACCATTAACGGTAGCAACATCAGCCATTAATTCTGATAACTTTATGTTACCATGACGTGATAAATGCATTGGTAACATGTGGGTGAGTGGTTTTCGTGATCAGTGAAGGGGAAACATAACATATGGTCAGTCAGCACCGGACATTAGAAAATTCTTATTCGCGTATCTGGCATAGCAGTTGAGTCTTGGGGCAGCCTTGTTTATTGGGGCCGTAACTCATAGCTTGTACAGTCTTTGATCTTTGCAACCTCATACCCTTTGTCACATATTCTTCAGAAATGATTATGTCGTCCAAGGTTGTGACAGAGCGATACATTTTCAGGAACAGACGCGGTAATAATCCCAAGAAACATTTACCAATTACGTTTTGCAATTATTACCGCATTAGAGAAACACACACTGCTTGTGATGGCGGCTTCAGAGTAAGGATCCTTTTGGGACTCATAAAATATTCGTTTCATATTTTGTGAATTCTCTGACCAGTTGGCGAGAAGCATTAGTCAAACAGATAGAAATCAGAAAATTCATTTCTCTTGGTATCCAGTATTCTCAGTAGCGACGTTAAGACGGACATGTTTAATCCCACGTAATCTCGTCATAATCTCGTTCCCGCGAGATAAAATTGGTCGTGAAATTGATGATATGAAGCAGAGCGTCGATTCCTTGTCAAAGACCTTGTGTGAGAATCTCCTCTCATTGCTTTGCCAAGCGACCGTGCATATTCACAACAATGACAGAACTCCAACGTAACGTGCGGACTCTATTCTCATCAGTTTTCAATTAATGTTGCTCCAACTAATTGCAAATGAAGTTGCAGTTCTGATTGGAATCAATAAGGAATGCATTTACAAAACATATTAAAAAGCAATGTTGCTTGTTTCTACAGTATTTCTCGTGTCCATATCAATTGGTTTCCTTTCAAGTTTAAATCGTTGTGCCCTCAAGGTTCACAATACATTCGCATCTCTAAAGTTCCAGACAGATTCTTACGAGGCAGTTTTATCAACTGTGGTGTGTGTGTGTGTGTGTGTGTGTGTGTGTGAGAGAGAGAGAGAGAGGGGGGGGGGGGGGAGGGAGAGAGAGACATTTAGTTATTATGCGCCTGTTGGTGTGTGTGATTGAATGTGTAATAGGTACAAGATAGATGTTCATGTACCGATGCACGTGTGTGTTTTGTCTGTGTGCCTGTGTGTGTAATGTTGATGCCTGTGACTTATGTGTATTGTTGGTGCCTGTGAGTGTGAGTGAGTGAGTGAGTGAGTGTGTGTGTCTCTCTGTGTGTGTGTGTGTGTCTGTGTGTGTATTGTTGGTGCCGGCGAGCGTGTGTGTGTGTTGTTAGTGCCTGTGAGCCTGTGTGTATTGTTGGTGCCTGTGAGTGTGTATTTGTGTGTGTTGTTGGTGGTGCCTGTGAGCGTGTGTGTATATGTTTATGTTGGTGTGTGTGTTGTTTGTGCGTTTTATGAAAATAATATTACAAGTTATGATAACGTATATTCTAAGTAACACACAACTACCATTAACTCTGGTTGTGCATTGGCTGGTAAATATGTGCATGTGTTGTGCAAGTCAGCCGCTGCTGTGATCAAGGGGCGACCGCCTGTATGTCTCTTGCTTCATTTCATTTACATGTTTATTGACAAATGTCTCGTCTCAGAAAGACAGCGGCTTATTTCACCTCACCGTTATCTGCAGTTCTCAACTTGAGCATAGAACAACTCCAGGGTGGTGCAGGAAAACTGATGGTGAGATCTCATTCCTCAGTGGGGAAGTGTGTGGGCGGTTGTGCCTCCAAGACTGGATATTGAAGATAGAGTGATACAGTTAAGACGTGTGATCAGAAACGTATACATTCAGTATTTATGGAATCATGAATTGTTTGAACTCTGAGATTGATGAACGTCATTACACGTCTATTATCAGCGTGTATTACATATGTGGTATAAGGCATAGTGTTCCGAGATTGGAAGTTCTTGAACGATTTTTTATCAAACCAGAAAATAAATATATAACTTGTTTTTCACTGGACATGATGGGGTCTTGGCCTGTGTTGTGTACTAACCTCAGCACCCTAAACACGGAAAACGCGTGCTTTGAAGCAGGGACCGAAAACATGACAGCAGGACTGTATGGACATAAGGAAACCAGGAGGACTGTATGGACATCGGGAAACCAGGAGGACTGTATGGACATCGGGAAACCAGGAAGACTGTATGGACATTTGTAAATCAGGAGGACTGTATGGACATCAGGAAACTAGGGGACTGTATGGACATCGGGAAACCAGGAGGACTGTATGGACATTTGTAAATCAGGAGGACTGTGTGGACATCGGGAAACCAGGAGGACTGTATGGACATTTGTAAATCAGGAGGACTGTAAGGACATCGGAAAACCTGAGGGACAGTATGGACATCGGAAAATCAGGAGGACTGTATGGACATTTGTAAATCAGGAGGACTGTAAGGACATCGGAAAACCTGAGGGACAGTATGGACATCAGGAAACCAGGAGGACTGTATGGACATTTGTAAACCAGGAGGACTGTGTAGACATCGGGAAACCAGGAGGACTGTATGGACATCGGGAAAACAGGAGGACTGTGTGGACATCGGGAAAACAGGAGTACTGTATGGTGAATCTGGCGCCGCGAGTGTCTTTTCATTTTCAATATGCCTACACCTGTCAATAAAGGTTTAAAACTACGATGCTTGACGAAAAGTTTTAAACTCTTTTTGACGAGATTTCCAAACTTCAATTTGAAATTATATTTATAATTCAATGTTATTCAAGCATCTGTATTAATTTGTAAACTGTAGTAATCAGTGTCTGACATGAACAAATATACATACATCAGCATTCTCAGCTAATGCTAGAACATCCAGTCAATCACCAGTATCAATAGCCGAGAGTTTCTAAGATGCCTGACGTCTCATGTGATTTAGTAATGTCATGTCCATGTCTCTCAACGACTTGATCAATTTCTCCCGTAGTTCTTCATAAACACCCAATCATGTTTTATTGTTTCAAAGTGTTTACGAGGGTTTAAAAATTCGCTCCTGTGTGGCAATTTTATCTGTGAAGGAAGCAAGGTTAGCGTGAACGCGCTCAGGCCGGTAAAACTGGAGTATTTATGTAACTTCAGGAAACTCGGCATGAAGCAACTCTCACCACTTTCGTCCAAGTTGTCCATAAAACATGCACTGGTGCAGATAACGTAAATATCTACTCGCACCAGTGGAGTGCATGTGTTCACAGATCTATTGATGGATATGTATTGAATGTGTAATACAGAGTAACTCATTGTGTAGAAAGATCTTTAGTCGTGGAATCTGTGTATTGTATGTGTAATATATGTATGTGTAACTCAGTTTGTAGAAAGATCTATAGTCGTGGAAGGTGCGAATTCTATGTGTAATACATGTATGTGTAACTCAGTTTGTAGAAAGATCTATAGTCGTGGAATGTGTGAATTGTATGTGTAATACATGTATGTGTTACTCAGTTTGTAGAAAGATCTATAGTCGTGGAATGTGTGAATTGTATGTGTAATACATGTATGTGTAACTCAGTTTGTAGAAAGATCTATAGTCGTGGAATGTGTGTATTGTATGTGTAATATATGTATGTGTAACTCAGTTTCTAGAAAGATCTATAGTCGGGGAATGTGTTATATTGTATGTGTAATATATGTATGTGTAACTCAGTTTCTAGAAAGATCTATGTGTGACTCAGTTTATAGAAAGATCTATAGTCGTGGAATATGTGTATTGTATGTGTAATATAGAGTAACTCATTGTGTAGAAAGATCTATAGTCGTGGAATCTGTGTATTGTATGTGTAATATATGTATGTGTAGCTCAGTTTGTAGAACGATCTATAGTCGTGGAATGTGTGTATTGTATGTGTAATATATGTATGTGTAACTCAGTTTATAGAAAGATCTATAGTCGTGGAATGTGTGAATTGTATGTGTAATATATGTATGTGTAACTCAGTTTCTAGAAAGATCTATAGTCGGGGAATGTGTATATTGTATGTGTAATATATGTATGTGTAACTCAGTTTATAGAAAGATCTATAGTCGTGGAATATGTGTATTGTATGTGTAATATAGAGTACCTCATTGTGTAGAAAGGTCTATAGTCGTGGAATCTGTGAATTGTATGAGTAATATATGGATGTGAAACTCAGTTTGTAGAAAGATCTATAGTCGTGGAATGTGTGAATTGTATGTGTAATACATGTATGTGCAACTCAGTTTGTAGAAAGATCTATAGTCGTGGAATGTGTGAATTGTATGTGTAATATATGTATGTGTAACTCAGTTTGTAGAAAGATCTATAGTCGTGGAATGTGTGAATTGTATGTGTAATATATGTATGTGTAACTGAGTTTCTAGAAAGATCTATAGTCGGGGAATGTGTATATTGTATGTGTAATATATGTATGTGTAACTCAGTTTATAGAAAGATCTATAGTCGTGGAATCTATGTATTGTAAGTGTAATACATGTTTGTGTATCTCGGTTTGTAGAAGGATCTATAGTCGTGGATGTGTGTGAATTGTATGTGTAATATATGTATGTGTAACTCAGTTTGTAGAAAGATCTATAGTCGTGGAATGTGTTATATTGCATGTGTAATATATGTATGTGTAACTCAGTTTCTAGAAAGATCTATGTGTGACTAAGTTGATAGAAAGATCTATAGTCGTGGAATATGTGTATTGTATGTGTAATATAGAGTAACTCATTGTGTAGAAAGATCTATAGTCGTGGAATCTGTGTATTGTATGTGTATTATATGTATGTGTAGCTCAGTTTGTAGAACGATCTATAGTCGTGGAATGTGTGTATTGTATGTGTAATATATGTTGTCAGTTTATATAGAAAAGATCTATAGTCGTGGAATGTGTGAATTTTATGTGTAATATATGTATGTGTAACTCAGTTTCTAGAAAGATCTATAGTCGGGGAATGTGTATATTGTATGTGTAATATATGTATGTGTAACTCAGTTTATAGAACGATCTATAGTCGTGGAATATGTGTATTGTATGTGTAATATAGAGTACCTCATTGTGTAGAAAGGTCTATAGTCGTGGAATCTGTGAATTGTATGAGTAATATATGGATGTGAAACTCAGTTTGTAGAAAGATCTATAGTCGTGGAATGTGTGAATTGTATGTGTAATACATGTATGTGCAACTCAGTTTGTAGAAAGATCTATAGTCGTGGAATGTGTGAATTGTATGTGTAATATATGTATGTGTAACTCAGTTTATAGAAAGATCTATAGTCGTGGAATGTGTGAATTGTATGTGTAATATATGTATGTGTAACTGAGTTTCTAGAAAGATCTATAGTCGGGGAATGTGTATATTGTATGTGTAATATATGTATGTGTAACTCAGTTTATAGAAAGATCTATAGTCGTGGAATCTATGTATTGTAAGTGTAATACATGTTTGTGTATCTCGGTTTGTAGAAGGATCTATAGTCGTGGAATGTGTGAATTGTATGTGTAATATATGTATGTGTAACTCAGTTTGTAGAAAGATCTATAGTCGTGGAATGTGTTATATTGCATGTGTAATATATGTATGTGTAACTCAGTTTGTAGAAAGATCTATGTGTGACTAAGTTGATAGAAAGATCTATAGTCGTGGAATATGTGTATTGTATGTGTAATATAGAGTAACTCATTGTGTAGAAAAATCTATAGTCGTGGAATGTGTGTATTGTATGTGTAATATATGTATGTGTAGCTCAGTTTGTAGAAAGATCTTATAGTCGTGGAATGTGTGAATTGTATGTGTAATATATGTATGTGTAACTGAGTTTCTAGAAAGATCTATAGTCGGGGAATGTGTATATTGTATGTGTAATATATGTATGTGTAACTCAGTTTATAGAAAGATCTATAGTCGTGGAAACTGTGTATTGTAAGTGTAATACATGTTTGTGTATCTCAGTTTGTAGAAGGATCTATAGTCGTGGAATGTGTGAATTGTATGTGTAATATATGTATGTGTAACTCAGTTTGTAGAAAGATCTATAGTCGTGGAATGTGTTATATTGCATGTGTAATATATGTATGTGTAACTCAGTTTGTAGAAAGATCTATGTATGACTCAGTTGATAGAAAGATCTGTAGTCGTGGAATATGTGTATTGTATGTGTAATATAGAGTAACTCATTGTGCAGAAAAATCTATAGTCGTGGAATGTGTGTATTGTATGTGTAATATATGTATGTGTAACTCAGTTTGTAGAAAGATCTATAGTCGTGGAATGTGTGAATTGTATGTGTAATACATGTATGTGTAACTCAGTTTGTAGAAAGATCTATAGTCGTGGAATGTGTGAATTGCATGTGTAATATATGTATGTGTAACTCAGTTTGTAGAAAGATCTATAGTCGTGGAATGTGTGAATTGTATGTGTAATACATGTATGTGTAACTCAGTTTGTAGAAAGATCTATAGTCGTGCAATGTGTTATATTGCATGTGTAATATATGTATGTGTAACTCAGTTTGTAGAAAGATCTATGTGTGACTCAGTTGATAGAAACATCTATAGTCGTGGAATATGTGTATTGTATGTGTAATATAGAGTAACTCATTGTGTAGAAAGATCTATAGTCGTGGAATCTGTGTATTGTATGTGTAATATATGTATGTGTAACTCAGTTTCTAGAAAGATCTATAGTCGTGGAATGTGTGAATTGTATGTGTAATACATGTATGTGTAACTCAGTTTGTAGAAAGATCTATAGTAGTGGAATATGTGGAATTGTGCATGTGTAATATATGTATGTCTAAATCATTTTGTAGAAAGATCTATAGTTGTGGAATCTATGTATTGTATGTGTAATATAGAGTAACTCATTGTGTAGAAAGATCTATAGTCGTGGAATCTGTGTATTGTATGTAATATATGTATGTGTAACTCAGTTTGTAGAAAGATCTATAGTCGTGGAATCTGTGTATTGTATGTGTAATATATGTATGTGTAACTCATTTTGTAGAAAGATCTATAGTCGTGGAATCTGTGTATTGTATGTGTAATATATGTATGTGTAACTCAGTTTGTAGAAAAGATCTATAGTCGTGGAATCTATGTGTATTGTATGTGTAATATATGTATGTG
The DNA here is from genome assembly GCF_003918875.1 of Haliotis rubra. Classification (NCBI taxonomy): domain Eukaryota; kingdom Metazoa; phylum Mollusca; class Gastropoda; order Lepetellida; family Haliotidae; genus Haliotis; species Haliotis rubra. The sequence goes on from NW_025766614.1 coordinate 1,072,422, forward strand.
TAACTCATTTTGTAGAAAGATCTATAGTCGTGGAATCTATGTATTGTATGTGTATATATATGTATGTGTAACTCATTGTGTAGAAAGATCTATAGTCATGGAATCTGTGTATTGTATGTGTAATATATGTATGTGTAACTCAGTTTGTAGAAAGATCTATAGTCGTGGAATCTATGTATTGTATGTAATATAGAGTAACTCATTGTGTAGAAAGATCTATAGTCGTGGAATGTTACATTGTATTGTATGTGTAATATATGTATGTGTAACTCAGTTTGTAGAAAGATCTATAGTCGTGGAATCTATGTATTGTATGTGTTATATATGTATGTGTAACTCATTGTGTAGAAAAGATATATGTGTGACTCATTGTGTAGGAAGATCTATAGTCGTGGAATCTGTGTATTGTAAGTGTAATATATGTATGTGTAACTGAGTTTGTAGAAAGATCTATGGTCATGGAATCTATGTATTGTAAGTGTAATATAGAGTAACTCATTGTGTAGAAAGATCTATAGTCGTGGAATCTGTGTATTGTATGTGTTATATATGTATGTGTAACTCATTGTGTAGAAAGATATATGTGTGACTCATTGTGTAGGAAGATCTATAGTCGTGGAATCTGTGTATTGTATGTGTAATATATGTATGTGTAACTCAGTTTGTAGAAAGATCTATAGTCGTGGAATCTATGTATTGTATGTGTAATATAGAGTAACTCATTTGTGTAGAAAGATCTATAGTCGTGGAATCTGTGTATTGTATGTGTAATATATGTATGTGTAACTCATTGTGTAGAAAGATCTATAGTCGTGGAATCTGTGTATTGTATGTGTAATATATGTATGTAACTCAGTTTGTAGAAAGATCTATAGTCGTGGAATCTATGTATTGTGCATGTGTAATATAGCAGTAACTCATTGTGTAAAAAGATCTATAGTCGTGGAATCTGTGTATTGTATGTGTAATATATGTATGTGTAACTCAGTTTGTAGAAAGATCTATAGTCGTGGAATCTGTGTATTGTATGTGTAATATATGTATGTGTAACTCAGTTTGTAGAAAAAGATCTATAGTCGTGGAATCTATGTATTGTATGTGTAATATATGTATGTGTAACTCATTGTGTAGAAAAGATCTATAGTCGTGGAATCTGTGTATTGTATGTGTAATATATGTATGTGTAACTCATTGTGTAGAAAGATCTATAGTCATTGGAATCTGTGTATTGTATGTGTAATATATATGTATGTGTGTGACTCAGTTTGTAGAAAGATCTATAGTATGGAATCTGTGTATTGTATGTGTAATATAGAAGTAACTCATTGTGTAGAAAGATCTATAGTCGTGGAATCTGTGTATTGTATGTGTAATATATGGATGTGTAACTCAGTTTGTAGAAAGATCTATAGTCGTGGAATGTGTGTAGTGTATGTGTAATACATGTATGTGTAACTCAGTTTGTAGAAAGATCTATAGTCGTGGAATGTGTTATATTGTATGTGTAATATATGTATGTGTAACTCAGTTTGTAGAAAAGATATATGTGTGACTCAGTTGATAGAAAAGATCTATAGTCGTGGAATATGTGTATTGTATGTGTAATATAGAGTAACTCATTGTGTAGAAAGATCTATAGTCGTGGAATCTGTGTATTGTATGTGTAATATATGTAATGTGTAACTCAGTTTGTAGAAAGATCTATAGTCGTGGAATCTATGTATTGTATGTGTTATATATGTATGTGTAACTCATTGTGTAGAAAGATATATGTGTGACTCATTGTGTAAAGGAAGATCTATAGTCGTGGAATCTGTGTATTGTAAAGTGTAATATATGTATGTGTAACTGAGTTTGTAGAAAGATCTATAGTCGTGGAATCTATGTATTGTAAGTGTAATATTGAGTAACTCATTGTGTAGAAAGATCTATAGTCGTGGAATCTGTGTATTGTATGTGTTATATATGTATGTGTAACTCATTGTGTAGAAAGATATATGTGTGACTCATTGTGTAGGAAGATCTATAGTCGTGGAATCTGTGTATTGTATTGTGTAATATCTATAGTCATTAGGTGTACCTCATTGTGTAGAAAGATCAATATAGTCATTTGGAATCTGTTTATTGTATGTGTAATATAGAGTAACTCATTGTGTAGGAAGATCTATAGTCGTGGAATCTGTGTATTGTATGTGTTGTATATGTATGTGTAACTCACTGTGTAGAAAGATCTATAGTCGTGGAATCTGTGTATTGTATGTGTAATATATGTATGTTTAACTGAGTTTGTAGAAAGATCTATAGTCGTGGAATCTATGTATTGTAAGTGTAATATATGTATGTGTAACTGAGTTTGTAGAAAGATCAATGGTCGTGGAATCTATGTATTGTAAGTGTAATATAGAGTAACTCATTGTGTAGAAAGATCTATAGTCCTGGGATCTGTGTATTGTATGTGTAATACATGTATGTGTAACTCAGTTAGTAGAAAGATCTATAGTCGTGGAATGTGTGAATTGCATGTGTAATATATGTATGTGTAACTCAGTTTGTAGAAAGATCTATAGTCGTGGAATGTGTGAATTGTATGTGTAATACATGTATGTGTAACTCAGTTTGTAGAAAGATCTATAGTCGTGGAATGTGTGAATTGTATGTGTAATACATGTATGTGTAACTCAGTTTGTAGAAAGATCTATAGTCGTGGAATGTGTTATATTGTATGTGTAATATATGTATGTGTAACTCAGTTTGTAGAAAGATCTATGTGTGACTCAGTTGATAGAAAGATCTATAGTCGTGGAATGTGTGAATTGTATGTGTAATATATGTATGTGTAACTGAGTTTCTAGAAAGATCTATAGTCGGGGAATGTGTATATTGTATGTGTAATATATGTATGTGTAACTCAGTTTATAGAAAGATCTATAGTCGTGGAATCTATGTATTGTAAGTGTAATACATGTTTTGTGTATCTCAGTTTTGTAGAAAGGATCTATAGTCGTGGAATGTGTATATTGTATGTGTAATATATGTATGTGTAACTCAGTTTGTAGAAAGATCTATAGTCGTGGAATCATGTTATATTGCATGTGTAATATATGTATGTGTAACTCAGTTTCTAGAAAGATCTATGTGTGACTAAGTTGATAGAAAGATCTATAGTCGTAGAATATATGTGTGTGTATGTAATATAGAGTAACTCATTGTGTAGAAAGATCTATAGTCGTGGAATCTGTGTATTGTATGTGTATTATATGTATGTGTAGCTCAGTTTGTAGAACGATCTATAGTCGTGGAATGTGTGTATTGTATGTGTAATATATATGTATGTAACTCAGTTTGTAGAAAAAGATCTATAGTCGTGGAATGTGTTATTGTATGTGTAATATATGTATGTGTAACTCAGTTTCTAGAAAGATCTATAGTCAGGGGAATGTGTATATTGTATGTGTAATATATGTATGTGTAACTCAGTTTATAGAACGATCTATAGTCGTGGAATATGTGTATTGTATGTGTAATATATAGTACCTCATTGTGTAGAAAAGGTCTATAGTCGTGGAATCTGTGTGTATGAGTAATATATGGATGTGAAAACTCAGTTTGTAGAAAAGATCTATAGTCGTGGAATGTATGAATTGTATGTGTAATACATGTATGTGCAACTCAGTTTGTAGAAAAGATCTATAGTCGTGGAATGTGTGAATTGTATGTGTAATATATGTATGTGTAACTCAGTTTATAGAAAGATCTATAGTCGTGGAATGTGTGTGTGTATGTGTAATATATGTATGTGTAACTGAGTTTCTAGAAAGATCTATAGTCGGGGAATGTGTATATTGTATGCGTAATATATGTATGTGTAACTCAGTTTATAGAAAGATCTATAGTCGTGGAATCTATGTATTGTAAAGTGTAATACATGTTTGTGTATCTCAGTTTGTAGAAGGATCTATAGTCGTGGAATGTGTGAATTGTATGTGTAATATATATGTATGTGTAACTCAGTTTGTAGAAAGATCTATAGTCGTGGAATGTGTTATATTGCATGTGTAATATATGTATGTGTAACTCAGTTTGTAGAAAGATCTATGTGTGACTAAGTTGATAGAAAGATCTATAGTCGTGGAATATGTGTATTGTATGTGTAATATAGAGTAACTCATTGTGTAGAAAAATCTATAGTCGTGGAATGTGTGTATTGTATGTGTAATATATGTATGTGTAGCTCAGTTTGTAGAAAGATCTTATAGTCGTGGAATGTGAATTGTATGTGTAATATATGTATGTGTAACTGAGTTTCTAGAAAGATCTATAGTCGGGGAATGTGTATATTGTATGTGTAATATATGTATGTGTAACTCAGTTTATAGAAAGATCTATAGTCGTGGAATGTGTGAATTGTATGTGTAATACATGTATGTGTAACTCAGTTTGTAGAAAGATCTATAGTCGTGGAATGTGTGAATTGTATGTGTAATATATGTATGTGTAACTCAGTTTGTAGAAAGATCTATAGTCGTGGAATGTGTTATATTGCATGTGTAATATATGTATGTGTAACTCAGTTTGTAGAAAGATCTATGTATGACTCAGTTGATAGAAAGATCTGTAGTCGTGGAATATGTGTATTGTATGTGTAATATAGAGTAACTCATTGTGCAGAAAGATCTATAGTCGTGGAATGTGTGAATTGTATGTGTAATACATGTATGTGTAACTCAGTTTGTAGAAAGATCTATAGTCGTGGAATGTGTGAATTGCATGTGTAATATATGTATGTGTAACTCAGTTTGTAGAAAGATCTATAGTCGTGGAATGTGTGAATTGTATGTGTAATACATGTATGTGTAACTCAGTTTGTAGAAAGATCTATAGTCGTGCAATGTGTTATATTGCATGTGTAATATATGTATGTGTAACTCAGTTTGTAGAAAGATCTATGTGTGACTCAGTTGATAGAAACATCTATAGTCGTGGAATATGTGTATTGTATGTGTAATATAGAGTAACTCATTGTGTAGAAAGATCTATAGTCGTGGAATCTGTGTATTGTATGTGTAATATATGTATGTGTAACTCAGTTTCTAGAAAGATCTATAGTCGTGGAATGTGTGAATTGTATGTGTAATACATGTATGTGTAACTCAGTTTGTAGAAAGATCTATAGTAGTGGAATGTGTGAATTGCATGTGTAATATATGTATGTCTAAATCATTTTGTAGAAAGATCTATAGTTGTGGAATCTATGTATTGTATGTGTAATATAGAGTAACTCAGTTTATAGAAAGATCTATAGTCGTGGAATCTGTGTATTGTATGTGTAATACATGCATGTGTAACTCAGTTTGTAGGAAGATCTATAGTCTTGGAATCTGTTTATTGTATGTGTAATATATGTATGTGTAACTCATTGTGTAGAAAGATCTATAGTCGTGGAATCTGTGTATTGTATGTGTAACATATGTATGTGTAACTCAGTTTATAGAAAAAGATCTATAGTCGTGGAATATGTGTATTGTATGTGTAATATATGTATGTGTAACTCATTGCGTAGAAAGATCTATAGTCGTGGAATCTATGTATTGTATGTGTTATATATGTATGTGTAACTCATTGTGTAGAAAGATCTATAGTCGTGGAATCTGTGTATTGTATGTGTAATATATGTATGTGTAACTCAGTTTGTAGAAAGATCTATAGTCGTGGAATCTATGTATTGTATGTGTAATATAGAGTAACTCATTGTGTAAAAAGATCTATAGTCGTGGAATGTGTGTATTGTATGTGTAATATATGTATGTGTAACTCAGTTTGTAGAAAGATCTATAGTCGTGGAATCTATGTATTGTATGTGTTATATATGTATGTGTAACTCATTGTGTAGAAAGATATATGTGTGACTCATTGTGTAAAAAGATCTATAGTCGTGGAATCTGTGTATTGTAAGTGTAATATATGTATGTGTAACTGAGTTTGTAGAAAGATCTATGGTCGTTGAATCTATGTATTGTAAGTGTAATATTGAGTAACTCATTGTGTAGAAAGATCTATAGTCGTGGAATCTGTGTATTGTATGTGTTATATATGTATGTGTAACTCATTGTGTAGAAAGATATATGTGTGACTCATTGTGTAGGAAGATCTATAGTCGTGGGATCTGTGTATTATATGTGTAATATATGTATGTGTTACTCAGTTTGTAGAAAGATCTATAGTCGTGGAATCTATGTATTGTATGTGTAATATAGAGTAACTCATTGTGTAGAAAGATCTATAGTCGTGGAATCTGTGTATTGTATGTGTAATACATGTATGTGTAACTCAGTTTGTAGAAAGATCTATAGTCGTGGAATCTGTGTATTGTATGTGTAATACATGTATGTGTAACTCAGTTTGTAGAAAGATCTATAGTCGTGGAATGTGTGAATTGCATGTGTAATACATGCATGTGTAACTCAGTTTGTAGGAAGATCTATAGTCTTGGAATCTGTTTATTGTATGTGTAATATATGTATGTGTAACTCATTGTGTAGAAAGATCTATAGTCGTGGAATCTGTGTATTGTATGTGTAACATATGTATGTGTAACTCAGTTTATAGAAAAAGATCTATAGTCGTGGAATATGTGTATTGTATGTGTAATATATGTATGTGTAACTCATTGCGTAGAAAGATCTATAGTCGTGGAATCTATGTATTGTATGTGTTATATATGTATGTGTAACTCATTGTGTAGAAAGATCTATAGTCGTGGAATCTGTGTATTGTATGTGTAATATATCTATGTGTGACTCAGTTGATAGAAAGATCTATAGTCGTGGAATATGTGTAGTGTATGTGTAATATAGAGTAACTCATTGTGTAGAAAGATCTATAGTCGTGGAATCTGTGTATTGTATGTGTAATATATGGATGTGTAACTCAGTTTATAGAAAGATCTATAGTCGTGGAATGTGTGAATTGTATGTGTAATACATGTATGTGTAACTCAGTTTGTAGAAAGATCTATAGTCGTGGAATGTGTTATATTGTATGTGTAATATATGTATGTGTAACTCAGTTTGTAGAAAGATCTATGTGTGACTCAGTTGATAGAAAGATCTATAGTCGTGGAATATGTGTAGTGTATGTGTAATATAGAGTAACTCATTGTGTAGAAAGATCTATAGTCGTGGAATCTGTGTATTGTATGTGTAATATATGTATGTGTAACTCAGTTTATAGAAAGATCTATAGTCGTGGAATCTATGTATTGTATGTGTTATATATGTATGTGTAACTCATTGTGTAGAAAGATATATGTGTGACTCATTGTGTAAAAAGATCTATAGTCGTGGAATCTGTGTATTGTAAGTGTAATATATGTATGTGTAACTGAGTTTGTAGAAAGATCTATAGTCGTGGAATCTATGTATTGTAAGTGTAATATTGAGTAACTCATTGTGTAGAAAGATCTATAGTCGTGGAATCTGTGTATTGTATGTGTTATATATGTATGTGTAACTCATTGTGTAGAAAGATATATGTGTGACTCATTGTGTAGGAAGATCTATAGTCGTGGAATCTGTGTATTGTATGTGTAATATAGAGTACCTCATTGTGTAGAAAGATCTATAGTCGTGGAATCTGTTTATTGTATGTGTGTTATATAGTATGTGTAACTCATTGTGTAGGAAGATCTATAGTCGTGGAATCTATAGTATTGAATATGTATTGTATATGTATGTATGTAACTCACTGTGTAGAAAGATCTATAGTCGTGGAATCTGTGTATTGTATGTGTAATATATGTATGTGTAACTGAGTTTGTAGAAAGATCTATAGTCGTGGAATCTGTGTATTGTATGTGTAATATATGTATGTGTAACTGAGTTTGTAGAAAGATCTATAGTCGTGGAATCTATGTATTGTAAGTGTAATATATGTAACTCAACTTGTGTAGAAAGATCTATAGTCCTGGAATCTGTGTATTGTATGTGTAATATATGTATGTGTAACTCAGTTTGTAGAAAGATCTATAGTCGTGGAATCTATGTATTGCATATGTGTAATATAGAGTAACTCATTGTGTAGAAAGATCTATAGTCCTGGGATCTGTGTATTGTATGTGTAATACATGTATGTGTAACTCAGTTTGTAGAAAGATCTATAGTCGTGGAATGTGTGAATTGTATGTGTAATACATGTATGTGTAACTCAGTTTGTAGAAAGATCTATAGTCGTGGAATGTGTTATATTGTATGTGTAATATATGTATGTGTAACTCAGTTTGTAGAAAGATCTATGTGTGACTCAGTTGATAGAAAGATCTATAGTCGTGGAATATGTGTAGTGTATGTGTAATATAGAGTAACTCATTGTGTAGAAAGATCTATAGTCGTGGAATCTGTGTATTGTATGTGTAATATATGTATGTGTAACTCAGTTTATAGAAAGATCTATAGTCGTGGAATGTGTGAATTGTATGTGTAATACATGTATGTGTAACTCAGTTTGTAGAAAGATCTATAGTCGTGGAATCTATGTATTGTATGTGTAATATAGAGTAACTCATTGTGTAAAAAGATCTATAGTCCCGGAATCTGTGTATTGTATGTGTAATATATGTATGTGTAACTCATTGTGTAGAAAGATCTATAGTCGTGGAATCTATGTATTGTATGTGTTATATATGTATGTGTAACTCATTGTGTAGAAAGATCTATAGTCGTGGAATCTGTGTATTGTATGTGTAATATATGTATGTGTAACTCAGTTTGTAGAAAGATCTATAGTCGTGGAATCTATGTATTGTATGTGTAATATAGAGTAACTCATTGTGTAAAAGATCTATAGTCGTGGAATGTATTGTATTGTATGTGTAATATATATGTATGTGTAACTCAGTTTGTAGAAAGATCTATAGTCGTGGAATCTATGTATTGTATGTGTTATATATATGTATGTGTAACTCATTGTGTAGAAAGATATATGTGTGACTCATTGTGTAGGAAGATCTATAGTCGTGGAATCTGTGTATTGTAAGTGTAATATATGTATGTGTAACTGAGTTTGTAGAAAGATCTATAGTCGTGGAATCTGTGTATTGTAAGTGTAATATAGAGTAACTCATTGTGTAGAAAGATCTATAGTCGTGGAATCTGTGTATTGTATGTGTTATATATGTATGTGTAACTCATTGTGTAGAAAGATATATGTGTGACTCATTGTGTAGGAAGATCTATAGTCGTGGAATCTGTGTATTGTAAGTGTAATATATGTATGTGTAACTGAGTTTGTAGAAAGATCTATAGTCGTGGAATCTATGTATTGTAAGTGTAATATAGAGTAACTCATTGTGTAGAAAGATCTATAGTCGTGGAATCTGTGTATTGTATGTGTTATATATGTATGTGTGACTCATTGTGTAGAAAGATCTATAGTCGTGGAATCTGTGTATTGTATGTGTAATATATGTATGTGTAACTCAGTTTGTAGAAAGATCTATAGTCGTGGAATCTATGTATTGTATGTGTAATATAGAGTAACTCATTGTGTAAAAAGATCTATAGTCGTGGAATGTGTGTATTGTATGTGTAATATATGTATGTGTAACTCAGTTTGTAGAAAGATCTATAGTCGTGGAATCTATGTATTGTATGTGTTATATATGTAATGTTTGTAGAAAAGATCTCAGTCGTTGTGTTATAGTAAAGATATATGTATGTGTAACTCAGTTTGTAGAAAAGATCTATGTGTGACTCAGTTGATAGAAAGATCTATAGTCGTGGGAATATAGTGTAATTATATGTAATATAGAGTAACTCATTGTGTAGAAAGATCTATAGTCGTGGAATCTGTGTATTGTATGTGTAATATATGTATGTGTAACTCAGTTTGTAGAAAGATCTATAGTCGTGGAATCTATGTATTGTATGTGTTATATATGTATGTGTAACTCATTGTGTAGAAAGATATATGTGTGACTCATTGTGTAAAAAGATCTATAGTCGTGGAATCTGTGTATTGTAAATGTGTAATATATGTATGTGTAACTGAGTTTGTAGAAAGATCTATAGTCGTGGAATCTATGTATTGTAAGTGTAATATTTGAGTAACTCATTGTGTAGAAAAGATCTATAGTCGTGGAATCTGTGTGTGTATTGTATGTGTTATATATGTATGTGTAACTCATTGTGTAGAAAAGATATATGTGTGACTCATTGTGTAGGAAGATCTATAGTCGTGGAATCTGTGTATTGTATGTGTAATATAGAGTACCTCATTGTGTAGAAAGATCTATAGTCGTGGAATCTGTTTATTGTATGTGTAATATAGAGTAACTCATTGTGTAGGAAGATCTATAGTCGTGGAATCTGTGTATTGTATGTGTTGTATATGTATGTGTAACTCACTGTGTAGAAAGATCTATAGTCGTGGAATCTGTGTATTGTATGTGTAATATATGTATGTTTAACTGAGTTTGTAGAAAGATCTATAGTCGTGGAATCTATGTATTGTAAGTGTAATATATGTATGTGTAACTGAGTTTGTAGAAAGATCAATGGTCGTGGAATCTATGTATTGTAAGTGTAATATAGAGTAACTCATTGTGTAGAAAGATCTATAGTCCTGGGATCTGTGTATTGTATGTGTAATACATGTATGTGTAACTCAGTTAGTAGAAAGATCTATAGTCGTGGAATGTGTGAATTGCATGTGTAATATATGTATGTGTAACTCAGTTTGTAGAAAGATCTATAGTCGTGGAATCTATGTATTGTATGTGTAATATATGTAACTATGTGTAAAAAACTATAGTCGTGGAATTGTGTATTGTATGTGTTATATATGTATGTGTAACTCAGTTGATAGAAAGATCTATAGTCGTGGAATCTATGTATTGTATGTGTAATATATATGTATGTGTAACTCATTGTGTAGAAAGTGTATATATGTGTGAGCTCATTGTGTAGGAAGATCTATAGTCGTGGAATCTGTGTGTATTGTAAGTGTAATATATGTATGTGTAACTCAGTTTGTAGAAAGATCTATAGTCGTGGAATCTGTGTATTGTATGTGTAATATAGAGTAACTCATTGTGTAGAAAGATCTATAGTCGTGGAATCTGTGTATTGTATGTGTTATATATGTATGTGTAACTCTCATTGTGTAGAAAAGATATATGTGTTACTCATTGTGTAGGAAAGATCTATAGTCGTGGAATCTGTGTATTGTAGTGTGTAATATATGTATGTGTAACTCAGTTTGTAGAAAGATCTATAGTCGTGGAATCTATGTATTGTATGTGTAATATAGAGTAACTCATTGTGTAGAAAGATCTATAGTCGTGGAATCTGTGTATTGTATGTGTTATATATGTATGTGTGACTCATTGTGTAGAAAGATCTATAGTCGTGGAATCTGTGTATTGTATGTGTAATATATGTATGTGTAACTCAGTTTGTAGAAAGATCTATGGTCGTGGAATCTATGTATTGTATGTGTAATATAGAGTAACTCATTGTGTAAAAGATGTATAGTCGTGGAAATGTGTATTATTGTATGTGTATATATGTATGTGTAACTCAGTTTGTAGAAAGATCTATAGTCGTGGAATCTATGTATTGTATGTGTTATATATGTATGTGTAACTCATTGTGTAGAAAGATATATGTGTGACTCATTGTGTAGGAAGATCTATAGTCGTGGAATCTGTGTATTGTAAGTGTAATATATGTATGTGTAACTGAGTTTGTAGAAAGATCTATAGTCGTGGAATCTGTGTATTGTAAGTGTAATATAGAGTAACTCATTGTGTAGAAAGATCTATAGTCGTGGAATCTGTGTATTGTATGTGTTATATATGTATGTGTAACTCATTGTGTAGAAAGATATATGTGTTACTCATTGTGTAGGAAGATCTATAGTCGTGGAATCTGTGTATTGTAAGTGTAATATATGTATGTGTAACTGAGTTTGTAGAAAGATCTATAGTCGTGGAATCTATGTATTGTAAGTGTAATATAGAGTAACTCATTGTGTAGAAAGATCTATAGTCGTGGAATCTGTGTATTGTATGTGTTATATATGTATGTGTGACTCATTGTGTAGAAAGATCTATAGTCGTGGAATCTGTGTATTGTATGTGTAATATATGTATGTGTAACTCAGTTTGTAGAAAGATCTATAGTCGTGGAATCTATGTATTGTATGTGTAATATAGAGTAACTCATTGTGTAAAAAGATCTATAGTCGTGGAATGTGTGTATTGTATGTGTAATATATGTATGTGTAACTCAGTTTGTAGAAAGATCTATAGTCGTGGAATCTATGTATTGTATGTGTTATATATGTATGTGTAACTCATTGTGTAGAAAGATATATGTGTGACTCATTGTGTAGGAAGATCTATAGTCGTGGAATCTGTGTATTGTAAGTGTAATATATGTATGTGTAACTGAGTTTGTAGAAAGATCTATAGTCGTGGAATCTGTGTATTGTAAGTGTAATATAGAGTAACTCATTGTGTAGAAAGATCTATAGTCGTGGAATCTGTGTATTGTATGTGTTATATATGTATGTGTAACTCATTGTGTAGAAGAATATATGTGTGACTCATTGTGTAGGAAGATCTATAGTCGTGGAATCTGTGTATTTTAAGTGTAATATATGTATGTGTAACTGAGTTTGTAGAAAGATCTATAGTCGTGGAATCTATGTATTGTAAGTGTAATATAGAGTAACTCATTGTGTAGAAAGATCTATAGTCGTGGAATCTGTGTATTGTATGTGTTATATATGTATGTGTGACTCATTGTGTAGAAAGATCTATAGTCGTGGAATCTGTGTATTGTATGTGTAATATATGTATGTGTAACTCAGTTTGTAGAAAGATCTATGGTCGTGGAATCTATGTATTGTATGTGTAATATAGAGTAACTCATTGTGTAAAAAGATCTATAGTCGTGGAATGTGTGTATTGTATGTGTAATATATGTATGTGTAACTCAGTTTGTAGAAAGATCTATAGTCGTGGAATCTATGTATTGTATGTGTTATATATGTATGTGTAACTCATTGTGTAGAAAGATATATGTGTGACTCATTGTGTAGGAAGATCTATAGTCGTGGAATCTGTGTATTGTAAGTGTAATATATGTATGTGTAACTGAGTTTGTAGCAAAGATCTATAGTCGTGGAATCTGTGTATTGTAAGTGTAATATAGTAGTAACTCATTGTGTAGAAAGATCTATAGTCGTGGAATCTGTGTATTGTATGTGTAATATATGTATGTGTAACTCAGTTTGTAGAAAGATCTATAGTCGTGGAATCTATGTATTGTATGTGTAATATAGAGTAACTCATTGTGTAAAAAGATCTATAGTCGTGGAATGTGTGTATTGTATGTGTAATATATGTATGTGTAACTCAGTTTGTAGAAAGATCTATAGTCGTGGAATCTATGTATTGTATGTGTATATGTGTATGTGTAACTCATTGTGTAGAAAGATATATGTGTGACTCATTGTGTAGGAAGATCTATAGTCGTGGAATCTGTGTATTGTAAGTGTAATATATGTATGTGTAACTGAGTTTGTACAAAGATCTATAGTCGTGGAATCTGTGTATTGTAAGTGTAATATAGAGTAACTCATTGTGTAGAAAGATCTATAGTCGTGGAATCTGTGTATTGTATGTGTTATATATGTATGTGTAACTCATTGTGTAGAAAGAATATATGTGTGACTCATTGTGTAGGAAGATCTATAGTCGTGGAATCTAGTGTGTATTGTAAGTGTAATATATGTATGTGTAACTGAGTTTGTAGAAAGATCTATAGTCGTGGAATCTATGTATTGTAAGTGTAATATAGAGTAACTCATTGTGTAGAAAGATCTATAGTCGTGGAATCTGTGTATTGTATGTGTTATATATATGTATGTGTGACTCATTGTGTAGAAAGATCTATAGTCGTGGAATCTGTGTATTGTATGTGTAATATATGTATGTGTAACTCAGTTTGTAGAAAGATCTATAGTCGTGGAATCTATGTATTGTATGTGTAATATAGAGTAACTCATTGTGTAAAAAGATCTATAGTCGTGGAATGTGTGTATTGTATGTGTAATATATGTATGTGTAACTCAGTTTGTAGAAAGATCTATAGTCGTGGAATCTATGTATTGTATGTGTTATATATGTATGTGTAACTCATTGTGTAGAAAGATATATGTGTGACTCATTGTGTAGGAAGATCTATAGTCGTGGAATCTGTGTATTGTAAGTGTAATATATGTATGTGTAACTGAGTTTGTAGAAAGATCTATAGTCGTGGAATCTATGTATTGTAAGTGTAATATAGAGTAACTCATTGTGTAGAAAGATCTATAGTCGTGGAATCTGTGTATTGTATGTGTTATATATGTATGTGTAACTCATTGTGTAGAAAGATATATGTGTGACTCATTGTGTAGGAAGATCTATAGTCGTGGAATCTGTGTATTGTAAGTGTAATATATGTATGTGTAACTGAGTTTGTAGAAAGATCTATAGTCGTGTAATCTGTGTATTGTATGTGTTATATATGTATGTGTAACTCATTGTGTAGAAAGATATATGTGTGACTCATTGTGTAGGAAGATCTATAGTCGTGGAATCTGTGTATTGTATGTGTAATATAGAGTACCTCATTGTGTAGAAAGATCTATAGTCGTGGAATCTGTGTATTGTATGTGTAATATAGAGTAACTCATTGTGTAGAAAGATCTATAGTCGTGGAATCTGTGTATTGTTTGTGTAATATATGTATGTGTAACTGAGTTTGTAGAAAGATCTATAGTCGTGGAATGTGTGAATTTTATGTGTAATACATGTATGTGTAACTCAGTTTGTAGAAAGATCTATAGTCGTGGAATCTATGTATTGTATGTGTAATATGGAGTAACTCATTGTGTAAAAAGATCTATAGTCGTGGAATCTGTGTATTGTATGTGTAATATATGTATGTGTAACTCATTGTGTAGAAAGATCTATAGTCGTGGAATCTATGTGTGGTATGTGTTATATATGTATGTGTAACTCATTGTGTAGAAAGATCTATAGTCGTGGAATCTGTGTATTGTATGTGTAATATATGTATGTGTAACTCAGTTTGTAGAAAGATCTATAGTCGTGGAATCTATGTATTGTATGTGTAATATAGAGTAACTCATTGTGTAAAAAGATCTATAGTCGTGGAATGTGTGTATTGTATGTGTAATATATGTATGTGTAACTCAGTTTGTAGAAAGATCTATAGTCGTGGAATCTGTGTATTGTATGTGTTATATATGTATGTGTAACTCACTGTGTAGAAAGATATATGTGTGACTCATTGTGTAGGAAGATCTATAGTCGTTGAATCTGTGTATTGTATGTGTAATATAGAGTACCTCATTGTGTAGAAAGATCTATAGTCGTGGAATCTGTGTATTGTATGTGTAATATAGAGTAACTCATTGTGTAGAAAAATCTATGTGTAACTTCATTGTGTAGAAAAATCTATAGTCGTGCAATCTGTGTACATGTATTTATGTGTTATATATGTATGTGTAACTCATTGTGTAGAAAGATCTATGTGTGACTCATTGTGTAGGAAGATCTATAGTCGTGGAATCTGTGTATTGTATGTGTTGTATATGTATGTGTAACTCACTGTGTAGAAAGATATATAGTCGTGGAATCTGTGTATTGTATGTGTAATATATGTATGTGTAACTGAGTTTGTAGAAAGATCTATAGTCGTGGAATCTGTGTATTGTATGTGTAATATATGTATGTGTAACTGAGTTTGTAGAAAGATCTATAGTCGTGGAATCTATGTATTGTAAGTGTAATATATGTATGTGCAACTGAGTTTGTAGAAAGATCTATGGTCGTGGAATCTATGTATTGTAAGTGTAATGTGGAGTAACTCATTGTGTAGAAAGATCTATAGTCCTGGGATCTGTGTATTATATGTGTAATATATGTATGTGTAACTCAGTTTGTAGAAAGATCTATAGTCGTGGAATCTGTGTATTGTGTGTGTAATACATGTATCTGTAACTCAGTTTGTAGAAAGATCTATAGTCGTGGAATGTGTTATATTGCATGTGTAATATATGTATGTGTAACTCAGTTTGTAGAAAGATCTATGTGTGACTCAGTTGATAGAAAGATCTATAGCCGTGGAATATGTGTATTGTATGTGTAATATAGAGTAACTCATTGTGTAGAAAGATCTCTAGTCGTGGAATGTGTGTATTGTATGTGTAATATATGTATGTGTAACTCAGTTTCTAGATAGATCTATAGTCGTGGAATGTGTGAATTGTATGTGTAATATATGTATGTGTAACTCAGTTTGTAGAAAGATCTATAGTAGTGGAATGTGTGTATTGTATGTGTAATACATGTATGTGTAACTGAGTTTGTAGAAAGATCTATAGTCGTGGAATGTGTGAACTCCATGTATAATATATGTATGTGTAACTCAGTTTATAGAAAGATCTATAGTCGTGGAATCTATATATTGTATGTGTAGTATAGAGTAACTCATTGTGTAAAAAGATCTATAGTCGTGGAATGTGTGTATTGTATGTGTAATATAGAGTAACTCATTGTGTAGAAAGATCTTTAGTCGTGGAATCTGTGTATTGTATGTGTTATATATGTATGTGTAACTCAGTTTGTAGGAAGATCTATAGTCGTGGAATCTGTTTATTGTATGTGTAATATATGTATGTGTAACTGCGTTTCTAGAAAGATCTATAGTCGGGGAATGTGTTATGTTGTATGTGTAATATATGTATGTGTAACTCAGTTTCTAGAAAGATCTATGTGTGACTCAGTTTATAGAAAGATCTATAGTCGTGGAATATGTGTATTGTATGTGTAATATAGAGTAACTCATTGTGTAGAAAGATCTATAGTCGTGGAATGTGTGAATTGTATGTGTTATATATGTATGTGTAACTCATTGTGTAGAAAGATATATGTGTGACTCATTGTGTAGGAAGATCTATAGTCGTGGAATCTGTGTATTGTATGTGTAATATATGTATGTGTAACTCAGTTTATAGAAAGATCTATAGTCGTGGAATGAGTGAATTGTATGTGTAATAGATGTATGTGTAACTCAGTTTGTAGGAAGATCTATAGTCGTCGAATCTATTTATTGTATGTGTAAAAATGTATGTGTAACTGCGTTTCTAGAAAGATCTATAGTCGGGGAATGTGTTATGTTGTATGTGTAATATATGTATGTGTAACTCAGTTTATAGAAAGATCTATAGTCGTGGAATGTGTGAATTGTATGTGTAATACATGTATGTGTAACTCAGTTTGTAGGAAGATCTATAGTCGTGGAATCTGTTTATTGTATGTGTAATATATGTATGTGTAACTGCGTTTCTAGAAAGATCTATAGTCGGGGAATGTGTTATGTTGTATGTGTAATATATGTATGTGTAACTCAGTTTCTAGAAAGATCTATGTGTGACTCAGTTTATAGAAAGATCTATAGTCGTGGAATATGTGTATTGTATGTGTAATATAGAGTAACTCATTGTGTAGAAAGATCTATAGTCGTGGAATCTGTGAATTGTATGTGTTATATATGTATGTGTAACTCATTGTGTAGAAAGATATATGTGTGACTCATTGTGTAGGAACATCTATAGTCGTGGAATCTGTGTATTGTATGTGTAATATATGTATGTGTAACACAGTTTATAGAAAGATCTATAGTCGTGGAATATGTGTATTGTATGTGTAATATAGAGTAACTCATTGTGTACAAAGATCTATAGTCGTGGAATCTATGTATTGTATGTGTTATATATGTATGTGTAACTCATTGTGTAGAAAGATCTATAGTCGTGGAATCTATGTATTGTATGTGTAATATAGAGTACCTCATTGTGTAAAAAGATCTATAGTCGTGTAATCTGTGTATTGTATGTGTAATATATGTATGTGTAACTGAGTTTGTAGAAAGATCTATAGTCGTCGAACCTATGTATTGTAAGTGTAATATAGAGTAACTCATTGTGTAGAAAGATCTATAGTCTTGGAATCTGTGTATTGTATGTGTAATATAGAGTAACTCATTGTGTAGAAAGATCTATAGTCGTGGAATCTATGTATTGTATGTGTTATATATGTATGTGTAACTCATTGTGTAGAAAGATCTATAGTCGTGGAATCTATGTATTGTATGTGTAATATAGAGTACCTCATTGTGTAAAAAGATCTATAGTCGTGTAATCTGTGTATTGTATGTGTAATATATGTATGTGTAACTGAGTTTGTAGAAAGATCTATAGTCGTCGAACCTATGTATTGTATGTGTAATATAGAGTAACTCATTGTGTAGAAAGATCTACAGTCGTGGAATCTGTGTATTGTATGTGTTATATATGTTTGTGTAACTCACTGTGTAGAAAGATCTATAGTCGTGGAATCTGTGTATTGTATGTCTAATATATGTATGTGTAACTGAGTTTGTAGAAAGATCTATAGTCGTGGAATCTGTGTATTGTATGTGTAATATATGTATGTGTAACTCATTGTGTAGAAAGATATATGTGTGACTCATTGGGTAGGAAGATCTATAGTCGTGGAATCTGTGTATTGTATGTGTAATATAGAGTAACTCATTGTGTAGAAAGATCTATAGTCGTGGAATCTGTGTATTGTATGTGTTATATATGTATGTGTAACTCACTGTGTAGAA
Source organism: Haliotis rubra (assembly GCF_003918875.1). NCBI lineage: Eukaryota > Metazoa > Mollusca > Gastropoda > Lepetellida > Haliotidae > Haliotis > Haliotis rubra. The sequence continues at coordinate 1,091,168 of NW_025766614.1, forward strand.
AGATCTATAGTCGTGGAATCTGTGTATTGTATGTCTAATATATGTATGTGTAACTGAGTTTGTAGAAAGATCTATAGTCGTGGAATCTGTGTATTGTATGTGTAATATATGTACGTGTAACTGAGTTTGTAGAAAGATCTATAGTCGTGGAATCTATGTATTGTAAGTGTAATATAGAGTAACTCATTGTGTAGAAAGATCTATACTCCTGTGATCTGTGTATTATATGTGTAATATATGTATGTGTAACTCAGTTTGTAGAAAGATCTATAGTCGTGGAATCTGTGTATTGTATGTGTTATATATGTATGTGTAACTCATTGTGTAGAAAGATCTATGTGTAACTCAGTTTGTAGAAAGGTCTATAGTCGTGGAATCTGTGTATTGTATGTGTTATATATGTATGTGAAACTCATTGTGTAGAAAGATCTATGTGTAACTCATTGTGTAGAAAGATCTATAGTCGTGGAATCTATGTATTGTAGGTGTAATATAAAGTAACTCATTGTGTAGAAAGATATATAGTCTTTGTGTTTGGTGTTGTCCTACTGATAGCGGTGTGTCCTCGCACAGGTGCTGGTGTGTCCTTGTATTGGAAGTGGTGTCGTCCTTGTAGTGTTAGTTGTATGTCCTTTTACTGTTAGTGGTATCGTCCTTGTACTGGTAGTGGTATGTCCTTGTATTGGTAGTGGTGTCGTCCTTGTGCTTGTAGGTGGTGTCGTCCTTGTACAGGTAGAGGTGTCGTCCTTGTACTGGTAGTGGTGTCGTCCTTGTACTGGTTGTGGTGTCGTCCTTGTACTGATAGTGGTGTCGTCTTTGTGCTTGTAGTAGTGTCGTCCTTGTACTGGTAGAGGTGTCGTCCTTGTACTGGTAGTGGTGTCGTCCTTGTGCTTGTAGTGGTGTCATCCTTGTACTGGTTGTGGTGTCGTCCTTGTACTGATAGTGGTGTCGTCCTTGTACTGGTTGTGGTGTCGTCCTTGTACTGATAGTGGTGTCGTCCTTGTGCTTGTAGTGGTGTCGTCCTTGTACTGGTAGAGGTGTCGTCCTTGTACTGATAGAGGTGTCGTCCTTGTACTGTTAGTGGTATGTCCTTTTACTGTTAGTGATGTCGTCCTTGTACTGGTAGAGGTGTCGTCCTTGTACTGATAGTGATGTCGTCCTTGTACTGGTAGTGATGTCGTCCTTGTACTGGTAGTGATGTGTCCTTGTGCTGGTAGTGGTGCTGTGCTATATTTAACCAGTAGTTGCGTTCTTCTTGTACTGGTAGTAGCCCTGCCCCCGTTCACTGTACCTGGTTTGATATCCATCACTATTCAATTTTGCCTTTATCGGAAATGAACCGCACATGTTGAGTACAATGTCATTTGAACATACTTCCATAACTTGATACGTTTCACTGAATTTTATAGGACAATGTGTTTGTTAAAGGGAAGGGTTCGTGGCTTGATACAGTTTTGGCTTGCCAGACGTGAGGCAGCATAATGGCTGATGCTGAATACACGGTAAATCTGTTAATCTTATTGACAAATGTGAAGGTCCACAGTAGCAGGTCAGCTTTTCAGATAGCCAAATAAAATATCATCCTTTATCACCAGAGTACAAAATTTCCCATTCATCCACAAAATTTTCATCTTTAGAATACGAAACAATCCACGCCTGTCTACATGTCAGATCTCTCTCGTCTTGAGGTAGCACGTTCGCCTTAAGCAGAAAGGCCCGGAAAAGTAAATATTAATCTTAATTTTCACGCATCAGTTAAGGGATGTGTACACTTGTCATATGGAGCAATGCAAGGTGTCAAACATTTGCGTATGTGTACAGAGCGAATGTGGACAATTTAATTGGGTTCACATTCCGGCCAAACCACTGCCTGTATATTTGTATTCGCTTAGAGGCTTTTTAGAGACCTCCAAAGTAGCCGGTTTTTCGAAAAAGCCGAAACAAACACCCTTTCGGAAAACGATATACTAGAATATGAGATATATATTCATGAAAGTCTTTATCAGATGAGGAGCTCCTCCTATCCAGTTCTATTAGTGTCTTGTTAATACCAGTGTGTACTGAGGAAACCATGTTCGAGCTATTACCAGCCGGTGTGGGTTGGTATTAAACTACACGCACAGGTCAAGCCCATATATGGTGTCTCATGCTGGCTAGGATACATGCAGGGTGCAGGGTGAAATCTTACAAAATGAACAGTTGAATCATTAGTAATCACTAATGTTGGGTACAGAAAAGCTTTATCAGAACTTCATCGAAAGACAAGAATATTAATTAGTAACTGTTCCATAAACATTTCAAAAATATCTGGAGGATTCTCCACGAGTGCTTTTTAGTATTGACTGCTGCCTCGTAATCAAGATATCTAATAAGTTAACCATTCTGAACGACACATACAATGAATTAGCCAATACCTTGTAAACAACGCATACTATGAGTTAGCCAATACCTTGTAAACAACACATACAATGAGTTAGCCAATACCTTGTAAACACCACATACAATGAGTTAGCTAATACCTTGTAAACAACACATACAATGAGTTAGCCAATACCTTGTAAACAACACATACAATGAGTTAGTCAGTACCTTGTAAACAACACATCTAATTAGTTGGCCAATACTTTGTAAGCAACACATCTCATACGTTGGCCAATACTTGGTAAACAACATTACTAATAAGTTGGCCAATTGAGTGAGTGAGTTGAGTTTTATTCCGCACTTAGCAAATATTCCAGCTTCAGGGCGGTGGTCTGTAAATAATCGAGTCAGGACCAGACAATCCAGTGATCAACAGCATGAGCATTGATCTGTGCAATTGGGAACCGATGACATGTGTCAACCAAGTCAGCGAGCCTGACCACCCGATCCCGTTAGTCGCCTCTTACGACAAGCATTGGTTACTGAAGGCCAATATTCTAACCCGGATCTTGAAGTAAAACAAGGTGTAGGGAAAGGTAGAGTCTTGTCTGCATGGTTCTTCCTTGTCTTTATAAACGATTTATTAACTGAATTAAGACTTAGTAACAATGGTATATGTGTATATGGTATTGATGTACCATCAGTCTTGTTAGCCGATGATACGACACTGTTAAGTACCACTCCGTCTGGGCTGCAGAATTCACTTCATATGCTTCCAGGTGGCGCCTAACATACAATGCATCGAAAAGAACTGTTGTAGTTTTTCAAAAAGGGAAACAATCTTGTCCTGAGCTCTCATTCTCCTTTTGCGACATCTGTATTAATGTAAGTCCATCGGTAAAATATTGTGGTATTCTACTCTCATCAGATCTGTCTTGTAAAGATAGAGTTTTCGCTAACTGTCAAAAGGCCAGGCAAACCATAAATTCTTTGCGCTCATTGGGTCTTAACAGTACTCACTTACATCCAGTTACATGTGTTAATATATGGAAAAGAATGGTTTTACGTACAAGTTTCTATGGTTGTGAAACCATGCCTACGCTATATGGCAAAAACATTGATCTAGTAGAAAATACCCAACGATATTTCGCTAAATGTATTCAAGGGTTCAACAGACGTATGCCAACAGATTCTGTATGTGCCAACCTAGGTCTCTGGACAATGGTTGGGTACATTGACAAGTGTAGATTATTATTCCTTGGAAGATTATGTAAAAACGCTTGTAATTCATCAACGAAAACACTGTTCTGTGCATTTTTAGCACTCACTGTTCACTTAAATATTAGCTCACGCAGTATTTGCAACACTCTGTTATGTACAGCACGGAAGTATAATCTACTGGACTATGTATTAACCTACGTGCAAACTGGTATTTTTCCGTCAAAGACAGTTTGGCGCAGAATAGTTATAAGTTGTATCTTCTCTTATGAAGAAGCTCAATGGAAATTGAGACTCTCCATTAGAGAGGATATGTCCAGATATGCTGTACTCCATCAAACACTGAGTCTACATAGACTTTACACTCTAATGTATCTGTACCCAGCATATAAAGCCCATATACAACTTGCTGTACTTGTCGGTTCTAAGGCCAAATTCTCAAAAGAATGTATGCTTTGTAATAAGTACTGCTATGACCACGATGCCCACATCATTTTGCACTGTGAATCTGTAATGAGCCAAAGAAATAACTTTTATATGACGTCTCACATCCCTGGCCTTCATGAAACAGCATGGCAAACCATCATAATACATTTTTCGAGCTATATCTTTTCTTTAAAGGATTCCTTGATGTATACTTTCTGAACTATCATTGTTGTAAATAACCTGCTTTGTACATATCATATGTAGATATATGTAACTGACTGATGCTTGTTTATGTAATCTTCGAATAGGAAAATAGGAAATAAAGACATTCATTCATTCATTCAGTTAGTTACAAGCATGTTTTCAGCATATCTAATGAGTTAGAAAATCGCCTTCAACTGGTTGGATGGGTTGTGAATAGACTGTAGCGTCGCTCCATATCTAATTTAGACTGTAGCGTCGCTCCATATCTAATTTAGACTGTAGCGTCGCTCCATATCTAATTTCCATGTCAGACAAAAGAAAAACGAATATAGAAATCAGTGAATCATTGCCTTCATTAAATCTAATTTTGCAGAAACTCAAAACAAACTTTACTTCGTTTGTACAGGAGAAGCTATTTGAACTTCAGGACTGGACAAATTGAGCTCTTTGGTACCTCCTTTTATTTCCCTACTAGGAAAACATTCCTTTAGAACGTCTTTATTCACCCGTTTGCGTCCAGATGGTTTCAGCTTTTATATGCATATCACATTTCACATAATGTAAAATGTTCGCTCCAGAATCGAGACGTCTAGCAAATAAAGGAACAAATAGCGTTTAATTATAGCCAATTATCAGTGTTTGTTAACCTGATGAAATTATAAGCTGACCAAAGATCAAAAGGTAATGGACCGCCAACTTTTCTGCTATTGGTTTCCTATGGTCATGCTCACTACTAATGTGCTTCATATTGATCTTGCACAGCAGGAGGTTGTTGTAGTCACGTGCTGTTTCTATGTCACATGACTAGTCATTCATCACGTGACTGCAAATGATCCGCCAAACAACGTGACTAAAAACTAGCCAACATTTTCTAGTTTAGCAAGGCCGATTGATTGCTGGTTCATATCGAGGCAAGTCCATCAATGCTGGTCGGAGTTTACGATATGCGGGTTCAATTCATGCTTCAAAATTGACTCATAAAGTTTTAAAAGATATTGAAATATGCTTCTATTTCCTTTCTTCAGTGTTCTCTTTAAGGATTTGTTTACAGGGGAGTAATGTCAATCATGATCTTCGTCAATCTGTTCAGACCGAGAAATCTGCATGAGCAAGTGCGACGCGTTTTATAAAGTGTCAATGTTTTTTGGGAGCGCAAACGACATGCTAGAAATGTTAAATCGTCGTATTTAAGAGAATCGATTGCAATTACCCTTACAAATTATGCCCAAGCAATGAGTTGTACTGTTCTCCCAACAACATGCGTCGACTGGGGATCTGCATGTTTTACCTTCTTCAGAAAGTGACAACAATAATTCTGTATAACTACTAAAAGTGCACATTTCCTGTAACCACTGTGACTCATTATATTCCCTTACTGGGTGACATTTGCATACTTTATCTCGGAGGGAACTTGAAGATAATTCCAGCTCTTTCTCAAAGGCAAATACTTCATACCGATTAAACTTTGTGAATCTCAACAAACCAGGAGCACATTGATCTGATGAGAACTTGTGGCACAAACTAATCGAACAAATACTAAATCTTCTCTATACACACTTAATCCATAACCGCCGTCTTATATGTTTATGGATGTCCCTGTACGTCCGCGTTTAGCACAGCATGAATTGACAAAGGATATAATCAATCTACCCATACCTAGACTACCTCGGTGTAAATCGCCCCTTTTGGCCAACACATTTAAAATGTGTAAATCACTCGGCACCACCAGCACCGCGTCAAGAACAGGAAAAGAACAAATAGCTACATTATCTCGCCTATCTTGAAACCGCCTGAGTGACTGTTACTGCTAACTGTTTGTCCTTTGAGTAAATACACCTAGTCGGTGTAAGTGTGGAACACGGTCTGCTGGATAGGGCGTCGCTTTAAGTAAAACTGCAATTCGTAAGTGCATGTTACTTTCTGCAGCAATATATACCGTTCTACCAAGCATTGATGTCACAGGGGCTGTGGCTGCTGTCTCGTTCATTATGTCCTTTACATGTTTCAAGCAGTATTAACCTGAGCATTTTCTATGAATATAGGCAGAGCCAGACTGTCTCATTGTCTCAGTCCGTGGATAAATAAGGACAATATCGACGCCTAGATTGCTCGTGCCTACTAAACACAACGCCAAAGTGCTAAAGCGTTGAAAACCCTGGATATTTATCGGAAATCGTTCTAGGTGCAATCTTTTGCACAATTAAGAACATCAGTGGCCACTCGTGTCTGTTTACATAGCAACTACAGAGTGCTGGAATCCCGTATCAACACGTACCAATAATGGGGATTTCCTTCGATCCGGGATATACTTTTTATTTAACCAATAACTGCTCGGTGTGCTATCGTAGCACTACTGGCAACTCACATTGTGTAGCGGAATTCTTAACTATTGGTAACTTACATTGTGTAGCGGAATTCTTAACTATTGGTAACTTACATTGTGTAGCGGAATTCTTAACTATTGATGACTCACATTGTGTAGCGGAATTCTTAACTATTGATAACTCACATTGTGTAGCGGAATTCTTAACTATTGATAACTCACATTGTGTAGCAGAATTCTTAACTACTGGTAACTCACATTGTGTAGCAGAATTCTTAACTATTGGTAACTTACATTGTGTAGCGGAATTCTTAACTATTGGTAACTTACATTGTGTAGCGGAATTCTTAACTATTGGTAACTCCAATTACCCTACACAATGCAAGTTACCAATAGTTAAGAATTCCTCTACACAATGTAACTTACCAATAGTCGAATTTACTTATACATTGTGTAGCGGAGTTCTTAACTACTGGTAACTTACATTGTCTGATTAAACCCCATAACATATCTGTAACTCGCACTCTTTTTTAATCCTCTTAAAATGAACATTTATCCAGCCTGTCTATGTGTTCTGTGGAAGGTCAAACTACCATGTCTAAAGTGTCATTTCCAAGTTAAATCCAGCAAAGTATAACCATAATGTTCACACTGGTGCGAATAATAATCGTTATTGAACCTTTATTCATGCCAGTTTTGGGTTATGTCCCTGGCTTATATCCCTCGCTTTATTAAAGGTCACATTCAACGTAAAACACAACTTTGAAGATTCTGATACCTTTCGGTATGGACTTACCGAAACAAATCATTAAAAATGCAAATTCAACTTATAAAGTTGAAAAATAACGCGATGAAAAAAAACGCGCGAAATCGTAGTTCAAACGATTCACTAATTTTCCCCCAGCGCTTGGGGGAATTCAAGTGGTTTCAACAGCTGGGCAGCGCTCATAGCACATGCGCAGTGAAATAGGTTCGCGCAGCTGGAAGCGGGTTGTCCGGTGAATACTCGGCTTTGGTGTGAGCTATTTTTCTAATGTTTTGTTGATATTTCACAGGCGCGAGCTTTCTATATGTTATGACAGTAGATTAACTGTTTATATAATTTCATTTGTCTATTTAACCACACATTCTTCTTACCGAGTCACTTTCTCAGTTCGATACTTAAAAGCAATGTCATTATTTAGCGTTGACAGAATTTCTAACTGTGATTTAGATATGTTGTCACAGACAAAGCTGAATGTCTGTTTTATTGACACCTATGTGTCTGCCTATCTGCTGATGACCATATTCAATACACAACTGCGATCACTGACCACATGCAATTTGAACTTAACACCAATCAGGCTATACACCATAAACAAAATGCATTGATTTATGGCCCGAGTTCGGTCTCAGTCACATTATGTTATTACACAGACAGGCAGGTGTGATACTTGTACACATGACATGTTATGATGGCTGTTGATTGCAAAATGTTATACACAAAAAATGAGCATGTATTTACAAAACCCAACATCTCTATATATACACACACATTGAGCCGTGAGGGCATCTGCAAATGAACCAGCCGTTACACTTGAGTGCACACCCGACCGCTCTGACTGGGTTCGGTATCCCGGCTGCTTCGTTTCTTGGGAAGTAAACCCAAGTACACAATATTACACTTTTGATTTGCGATTGTACGCTTATAATTTTGTTTATATGTTTTTTCATAACCAGCAATGTATATTATATGTCACGAATAAGTGATACTTGTGTTTTAATTATCTTTATTGGTTGCATGTGACCTCTAACAAACAGAATGTCTTGGACACAGACAACCCGCATAGAGCACAATGTCTACCTGCAACAAAGATGTAGTTTCTAGACACCAGTATTTGCACAGAGTTACATTTGGTACATAAACATGTAGGGAAATGGCAAATCGATGACGCAGGTAACCAATAATATCAAGTTAACGTCAAGAAAATCGTGGCGGAAGCATATAATTAAGTAGTGATTACACAGCGCGGCCGTGTGACACTGGAGACTGCTCTTATTTAATCCTGGTGTGCATATTTTATACTTATTTATGTTATGGCTCTGCCTAACCTTTAAAGGTTTATATATCTGAGAACACATTCTTGCTCTCTGAAGTTATACCATCTAAAAGGATATTTGTTTCAGCAGAATATATTGTATAGTGTAATAAAAAAACGGGTTTGATAATGGTTAGACAGCAAGGTTGGCATCTATGTTTCATCTGTGAAGTTCTTGTGTTGCTGTATTAGGAGCTACTGTTGCCGTGGGCTTCTGCTCGTGGCTCCTAGATGTCATTCCGAGTGACAGCGAGATATTGGCACCTGCTGATTTGACAGTTGCTGGGATACTGCAATCCGGATCAGGGGTGTAAATACTGTTGACACATTTGCTAACCGATCATGAAATTTTAACTGAATCCGTCTCCTCTTCTCACTTGTGTTTGTTCATCTCCCGTAAATGTCTTTGCTTATTTGCGCGTTTTGCGAATACGGGATGTCGATGTAACTAAGTTGAAGTTTTTAGTGTTTGCTTATGTCATATAAAATCAATGGGGTGATATTGGCGACTGGGAGTAGATGCGAGCGATCGAAGGGTAGTGTTGGTTCTCTTCGTTAGCGCAGGCCGGGAGAAACTGAACAAACACTGGCCTGCACTTTTCAACATCAGATAGGAATCCACTCCAGATTCCACATTCACTGTCACCTTTATTACAAACCTCAGCTCAAAAACCTGTGCAGGCAACGGAAGGTTGAACCACCCTACACCATCGAGGATGCCACAGGGGGTTGATGGTGAATAGCTACCCCAAGAAATACGCTACAGGGGTTGATGGTGAATAGTTACCTCAGCAAGGATGCTACCGGGGGTGATGGTGAATAGTTATCCCAGCAAGGATGCTACCGGGGGTGATGGTGAATACCTACCACAGTGGCACTTATTTATTGCTTAATTCGCGAAAGAAATGTGTAAACAAAGACAAATCTCATATGATTATTTTAAAAAATCAATAACATGTTACACTGGAGTAATTATCAAAAACAGATGAACACCTGCGTAGACCAGAGTTAGTATTTGGAACAGTTTGGTGTATTTTGCTTTCATGAATCAAACCATTTGAATACAGCTTTACTCAGCTCAGACACTATGCCAGTTTTAACGTAATGTGAAAGTAAGCACATTTATTTACCGTGACTGTTACCTGTTAAACCAAAGTTTGTTACCAGCAAGACAGAGATATACCTGTCTCTGATTGTCCACCCATTGTCCATCAGGCTTCATAGTCATTACCTGTAACCACAACAACTATCAATATGTCATCTGACCGTACATCAGCCTCGTCAATTGTATAAACTCAAATATCCTTCATGTATCTCTTCCCCTTGTGCATGATGTTGTGTATTGCATGCTGGATAACGATGTTAGGATCTACACCGAAACCTCTCATCTATTGCAATAAAAAAGTTCTCTATGCATAAAAAGTGTTCCTCTTCGTGTATGTAGTAGGTGAATAGTGTCATCATGTCATACCTACCATGTATGTGGTTGGTAAATAATTTCATTATGTCATACCTACCATGTATGTGGTTGGTAAATAATGTCATTATGTCATACCTACCATGTATGTGGTTGGTAAATAATGCCATTATGTCATACCTACCATGTATGTGGTTGTTGAATAATGTCATTAAGTCATATCTGCCATGTATGTGGTAGGTAAATAATGCCATTATGTCATATATACCTACCATGTATGTAGTTGTTGAATAATGTCATTATGTCATATCTGCCATGTATGTGGTAGGTAAATAATTCCATTATGTCATAGCTATCGCGTATGTAGGTAAATGATTCCATCACACCCATACCGAGAAGTGCGTCACTCGGTTTTACTCGCACAGAGTTCGGACTAGCCTTGCTCCAAGGCTGTACTGAATGCTCAGCCCATGGATGTATATTAAGTCTATCCTTCGATGAGGCAAGTCTAGATAAGCGGACAAGGAATTATGTTTTACACTAGAGTCTTGTGCAAGTCTAGGTTCGAACATACTCGCACAGTATGTACGTGACTCAGTTATACCAGAGACCATATAATAGATAATATTATATGGTCTCTGGTTATACTCGTCCACACACGTACAGATATGTACGTGACTTGCATGTGGATATTATGGCAATTACACTCAGTTTCATTCCAAGCGTAGCCATTTTTGTCACGCCGTAATAGCATGCTGCTGGTCTGGCAAAGTGCATACCTCTTTAATGATAACAGGTTTACAATGAAAGGTTGAGCATGAAAGAAATCTGAGACTATGCTGCCAGTAAGCAAGGGCACTGGGTGTTTTATCTATACGACATTTGCCAACAACAGTGCTGGCCCTACAGACCGTGTCTTCTCCAGCTGCAGATTTACCACAACCAGACAGACACTCTCCCTGTACGCAACCCCGTCGTTTCCTACTCTTCAAGTACTAGGGATAATACCAGTCTAGTTGATAACGCCCAATTTACCAGCTAATACGCCAGTTTGTCTCAATAGGTTGATGTCAGCAGCTAATACCTCAGTAGTCTCAACAGCGCTATACGAAGATAGCCCAAGTGGCTTGTGGTTGGATTATAGTCCCAGTAGTGGTGAGAACCTTGTTATATAGCACCGGACGCGATAAGCGAGCTGATAATTGGCGGTAAGAGGACATGATATGCCTGTTTGACATAGCTTCCACTGACCAAGGCTGTACGTGCTACACTGATTCCAGAAAGCATGTTACTAGACACATAACTGTCACATTACTTAACTGAGCCTAAGTCAGAGATTACGTCAGGTCTAAATATAGGTTGCTGCACTGTCGATGGTGTGAAAGTACATATCAACTGTATCTTAATTTTTACTCCCATACGTTATTGAGGCCTTGCGCCAGATCGCCATCTGATATATATCTGGCTTCCTCATTTCGACTGTGCGCGAGTTGGGAGATGGTAGTAGAGACAGCTATATGGTCGCATCCCGCCTTTACACTGTTCGCTGTCAATGGGAACACATTTCACCTTCACTGTCGTCACAATGGATTGGGACTCTTAGAGCTAAAGAATCGATTTATTTGCAATATGAAGCGGCGATCAAGTCGCATTTCCCTTCTCCTAAACGATTTTCTTTTCCTCTAACAGGACCGATAGTTCTTCCTTACAATTCAGCTCAATAGAAGCAAACAGCCATAGCAGTCCTCTACTTCTTCAAGACGCGAACACGCTCTCCAAAGGAAATGGCGACCGTGCAATTTGAGTTCAAGGCTTTCATTGGTTGTTTACTCTATCGACCAATCGGGGCCAGGGTGTGAAAAAGGAGGTATGATGAACAAGAGGCGATGCAGAGACAAGTACTTGTGTGAATACATTCACCCTGAGGCCATTTCAGAAAGAATTCTTGAGAAGTCAGAAAGAAGTTTCCCTGTTTGCTATCGTGTCTAATGAGTTGTAACCGACTAGGGAAACACCTTAATCCGTCAATAATTTCTGTTTTGTCCAATCTATTTTTCACATTGATTTTTACTTGTGTAAAGTTTCTGTATTGATAGGAGTAACATGGGTGCGGGTGTCTTTCAATGAAGTACCGTCCATTCGAAATTCTCCAAGAGAAGAAAGAGAAGCAATAAGGTGGAATCATGCCTGGTTAAGCCAGACGTAGAAAAACATCTCAAGAGCATATCGTTAGCAGATTCGATACGTGCTTGCGGCCACCACCAACCATTCCTTTACAAATGCTTCTTACAGGCAGTCCTTGTGTTTCCGATAAAAGCATAAGACTTATCCATTACAAGTTTTCTCTTTTCAACAAAATGGCGCTATTATTTAGTGCAAGCAGCATACGGGGAAGCCAGAGAGCATGTCTGGAACAAGTCTCGCTCAGAAACCTACAATTCTTGTTAAAAGTCTGACCCGCATTCAATCTCCTTTTGAAGGGAATGTAATTCTGAAAGAAATACCCATCACACTTTCAGCCGACCATGGGGAATGGTTATCGTGTTATAGAAAACAACGCAATAGTGCAATTACGCCAAGCATCTTGTTGCAGTGATACCAGGCTAGTGTTATACTTGCGATATTTCTTGTTTGTTGAAAACTTGTATGATTTCCTAAAACCATAACAGTAAGATCATTTTGAGGCTTCCCGAGAGATATTGGCATGTATGGTGATAACAGGTTTTCTTGCATCCCGATATTGGCATGTATGGTGGCCTTCCTGCATCCCGATATTGGCATGTATGGTGGTCTTCCTGCATTCTGATATTGGCATGTATGGTGGTCTTCCTGCATCCTGATATTGGCATGTATGGTGGCCTTCCTGCATTCTGATATTGGCATGTATGTTGGTCTTCCTGCATTCTGATATTGGCATGTATGGTGGCCTTCCTGCATTCTGATATTGGCATGTATGGTGATAACAGGTTTTCCTGCATCCCGATATTGGCATGTATGGTGGCCTTCCTGCATCCCGATATTGGCATGTATGGTGGTCTTCCTGCATTCTGATATTGGCATGTATGGTGGTCTTCCTGCATTCTGATATTGGCATGTATGGTGGTCTTCCTGCATTCTGATATTGGCATGTATGGTGGCCTTCCTGCATCCCGATATTGGCATGTATGGTGGTCTTCCTGCATTCTGATATTGGCATGTATGGTGGCCTTCCTGCATTCTGATATTGGCATGTATGGTGGTCTTCCTGCATTCTGATATTGGCATGTATGGTGGTCTTCCTGCATTCTGATATTGGCATGCATGGTGGTCTTCCTGCATTCTGATATTGGCATGTATGGTGGTCTTCCTGCATTCTGATATTGGCATGTATGGTGGCCTTCCTGCATTCTGATATTGGCATGTATGGTGGCCTTCCTGCATCCCGATATTGGCATGTATGGTGGTCTTCCTGCATCCTGATATTGGCATGTATGGTGGTCTTCCTGCATTCTGATATTGGCATGTATGGTGATGACACGTCTTCCTGCATTCTGATATTGGCATGTATGGTGATGAGATGCGTTCCTGCATTCTGATATTGGCATGTATGGTGATGACACGTCTTCCTGCAACCTGATATTGGCATGTATGGTGATGACACGTTTTCCTGCATTCTGATATTGGCATGCATGGCGATGACACGTCTTCCTTCATCCTTATATCGGCATGTATGGTGATGACACGTCTTTCCATATCCTTATATCGGCATGTATGGTGATGACACGTGTTCCCATATCCTGATATTGGCATGTATGGTGATGACACGTCTTCCTACATTCTGGTATCGGCATGTATGGTGATGACACGTCTTCCTGCATTCTGATATTGGCATGTATGGTGGTCTTCCTGCATCCTGATATTGGCATGTATGGTGGCCTTCCTGCATTCTGATATTGGCATGTATGGTGGTCTTCCTGCATTCTGATATTGGCATGTATGGTGGTCTTCCTGCATTCTGATAATGGCATGTATGGTGGTCTTCCTGCATCCTGATATTGGCATGTATGGTGGTCTTCCTGCATTCTGATATTGGCATGTATGGTGATGACACGTCTTCCTACATTCTGGTATCGGCATGTATGGTGATGACACGTCTTCCTACATTCTGATATTGGCATGTATGGTGATGACACGTCTTCCTTCATCCTTATATCGGCATGTATGGTGATGACACGTCTTCCCATATCCTTATATCGGCATGTATGGTGATGACACGTCTTCCTACATTCTGGTATCGGCATGTATGGTGATGACACGTCTTCCTACATTCTGATATCGGCATGTATGGTGATGACACGTGTTCCCGTATTCTGATATCGGCATGTATGGTGATGACACGTCTTCCTGCATGCTGATATTGGCATGTATGGTGATGACACGTCTTCCCATATCCTGATATTGGCATGTATGGTAATGACACGTGTACCCATATCCTGATATCGGCATGTATGGTGATGACACGTGTTCCTGTATTCTGATATAGCCGTTTTGACTATAACAGGGTGCTACCACACAGGCCCAATAACGACACTGTCAATTCCTTCAATACATATGGCGGTAGAAGGGAATTTAGATGCAATTAGCGCGTGTAAACTGATTCAATAGAGGAGAAAAGACAAAACCAAAAAATCACAATCATTTGAAAGAAAGTGGAAAGGGCGTTTGTTTTCAATTACTTTCCCTTGAACAAGGATTTAATAGAAATCAAGCACTTAACGCAAAAACTTTCTTAGAGGGCGAAGGGAGAAGTCAAAAATCGACCCCTGACAAATAGGAGCTCCAGTCTTGCTAATCGCAATCGAATTTCTCTCCCCTTTCACTAAAATTGGAAAACTTTCTCCCGTTCCTTGCTGCCATCTGGGAGTCTAAATTCCCTTCCCAGCAAAATAAACGGCACGCGATGGCACTTTGATTAGCAAGCAACTAGACAGACGTAACCACGTCTTGTCCACTCACAATAGAAATATGGTGACGGTCCCTGCCAACAATCACACGATTATTGAGATGATTGGTTTGTTTTTCTAACGTTTGCCTTCACCAGGCGGCGCTTATGATGTACACACCATTACGTCATTCGATTAAACATAAGCTGTTGTTGGTCACTGTTGTAGCTCCCCACGCCACATGTGTACAACGTGTCGTTGCTTTGAACATACACCGCGTTTGTGGTTTATGTTAGATCATCAACAGTAACCATTACGTCACTGATTATCGCGGTCCGCGCTGAACGCGGCTCGGGACGTATCAGTTACCTCCCTTCGATTTATGCCACTTAAAGTAAGCAAATCTGTACATCTTAATGTTATCGGTTTTCGCAATGACCGCACAATAAGCGATTAACGTCGGGTGTTTTCGGGACGGAAATCTTAATCGGAAGAAGCGGTCTGCTATTTCCTTTATGCCTCATTATCACACTTGTTGGGTAATCACGTGATAAGCTGGAAATCAAACTACTTTTCCCAGTGAGGCTCAACATAACTGGCACTAACGCCGGATAATTTCACCAAGACTACGCAGAAAATAGGTCCCGATAGAATGTATAATCAAACGCAATCAGCGTAAATGTTGAAACAGCATTGTGCAGCGTCGTCAGAGACGGCTGAGTAAGTGTCGACAGCCTCCCTCCACGGGGTCATTGTAATCAACAGTACATCACAGAAGGACATGATTACAGTGGTGAAAATAACACTTGCAAACAAATGCAGTGCTGAAATACATCCCCGGCGGCGTACCTGGTTCAGGTGATGAGGGCAGCCGGACTAACAGTAACAACTCACACAGCCACACTACCCTCCCACTACCCTCCCACTACCCCACTACCCTCCGCATATCATGTGATACAGATGAACCTTTCGCCCCACATATGATATACCAGAACCTCACTATCGCCCTCGTTAACCGCTGCATGAAGAGTAAGATATTACATGATACACGTGTCCCATGTTTAACATAAGATATTACATGATACACGTGTCCCATGTTTAACATAAGATATTACATGATGCAAGTGTCCCAAGTTTAACATAAGATATTACATGATACAAGTGTCCCATGTTTAACATAAGATATTACATGATGCAAGTGTCCCATGTTTTAACATAAGATATTACATGATGCAAGTGTCCCATGTTTAACATAGGGTATTACATGATGCAAGTGTCCCATGTTTAACATAAGATATTACATGATGCAAGTGTCCCATGTTTAACATAAGATATTACATGATACAAGTATCCCATGTTTAACATAAGATATTACAAGATACAAGTGTCCCATGTTTAACATAAGATGTAACGAGACATATAAACTGAGTTGGGAATCTTATACATATAGTGAAACCTATCTAAACCAGCACCCCATGGGACCGAAATAAAAAGCCGGTTTAGACAGGGGGCCGGATTAGACAGTGACGATCATTTTCCAACATGGCTGCCATTTACTCTTGTCTGTCTCTCAATCTAGCGTCCCGAGAGGAGTGCGAGAGGAGTGTATTGGATTAAGCGACCTTGATTGGACTGCTCGTGCCCATGTCGGCTTTAAGCGTTTGATTTACCGCGCAATCACTACTTCCTGATTATCAAGCATGCCAAGAGGATTAATTAGTGTATTGGATTATTGGTCCTTGATTGGACTGCTCATACCCATGCCGGTTTAGACAGTGTCATTTACACTTAAAATTGCTTGTTGGGACCGGAAAGTAGTGCCGGAATACGAAATAGACAGGTGCCGGGTTAGACAATGTTTTAATGATCATAATATCGTTGTAAAATGGTCGGACAAAAATGTTACCCCGGTTTTCACAGTGTGCCGGATTAGACAGGTGCCGGTGTTGGCAGGTTTCACTCTATTTAGATTGCTTGTCTACAAGAAACTACTTAACCTTCAAACAACAAGTGAACAGTAAATCCATTAATCGATTATGAATCTAACTTGCGCTTAGATTGACATCAACTGGTTAATGGCTGAGTGACCATTGAGAAACTTAAGATATGACATTCTTGAGTGTATCAGAGTGTTTAATGGTCTATGACTGCTCTACAATACAACCCGTTACCTCATGAAATAGCATTGACTGAGAGTCACTACTCGAAGTCCATCTCACCAGGTTCTCTTCACCTAATTGTCCTGGCATCAAACAAAATTGGACTGACATAAATCGAAAGGTTTCAATGAAAAGCCGACCGAACCTCCCCACACCCAGATGCAGCTGGCTTCAGATTATACAATATGCCAATCATAAGTTCACTAAGCTGTGCACAAATCCTGAATGTTGTGTTAGGTACATGTAGGGGTGTGTTACGATGGAACTGGGGGGACGTTCGGGGTCTCTTCGTGTCATGCATGTTATCAAGGAGTTTTGAATCTGGAGCACATCTAGTCATCTGATGTCGACGATATGATCAGATTGGCTAACAGCATTTACGTCTATTGAAAGCCGACCATGCACAAACATTCATATAAACAGAAGGAGACGCAAATTAAAGCACAATGACCGAATCTCTCATTGCGTGTGAGTGTTAAGAATGTATTTCGCTATACCTCAAGGGTACAATTTACCAAAATACCTCATGCATCCAGGGGGATTGCGAATATAAATGCATGACTGTGCGAATTTTGTAAGAACTGAATACTGCAAAATTAGTGTATCATGTGAGGTGTGGGTTGCCCAGCTTGAGTGAATGAGTGAGTGAGTTTAGTTTTACGCCGCTGTTACCAATATTCCAGCAATATCACGGCGGGAGACACCAGAAATAGGCTTCACACACTGTCCCCATGTGGGGAATCGAACCCGTGTCTTCGGCGTGACGAACCAACGCTTTAACTACTACACTACCCCACCTCCCCGCCCAACTAGAGACCAAGGTGGTTGTTGCCAAGCCGGTGACTATGTTGGTTGTGAGTTGCCAATCTGGTGACTATGGTGGTAGAGAGTTGCCCATCTGGTGACTATGGTGGTTGTGAGTTGGCCAACTGGTGACTATGATGGTTGTGAGTTACTCAACTAGTTACTAAGTTGGTTGTCAGTTGCCCAACTAGAGACCAAGGTGGTTGTTGCCAATCCGGTGACTATGATGGTTGTGAGTTTCCCAACTAGTGACTATGATGGTTGAGAGCTGCTCATCTGGTGACTATGGTGGTTGTGAGATGCCAATCTGGTGACTATGATGGTTGTGAGTTGCTCAACTAGTGACTTAGGTGGTTGTCAGTTGCTCAACTAGTGACTTAGGTGGTTGTCAGTTGCCCAACTACTGACTAAGGTGGTTGTGAGTTGCCCAACTGGTGACTATGGTGGTTGTCAGTTTCCCAACTAGTGACTATGGTGGTTGTGAGTTGCCCATCTGGTGACTATGGTGGTTGTGAGTTGCCTAACTAGTAACTTAGGTGGTTGTCAGTTGCCCAACTACTGACTAAGGTGGTTGTCAGTTTCCCAACTGGTGACTATGGTGGTTGTGAGTTGCCAATCTGGTGACTATGGTGGTAGAGAGTTGCCCATCTGGTGACTATGGTGGTTGTGAGTTACCCAACTGGTGACTATGATGGTTGTGAGTTACTCAACTAGTTACTAAGTTGGTTGTCAGTTGCCCAACTAGAGACCAAGGTGGTTGTTGCCAATCCGGTGACTATGATGGTTGTGAGTTTCCCAACTAGTGACTATGATGGTTGAGAGTTGCCCATCTGGTGACTATGGTGGTTGTGAGTTGCCAATCTGGTGACTTTGGTGGTTGTCAGTTGCTCAACTAGTGACTATGGTGGTTGTGAGTTGCTCAACTAGTGACTAAGGTGGTTGTCAGTTGCCCAACTAGTGACTATGGTGGTTGTGAGCTGCCCAACTAGTGACTATGGTGGTTGTCAGTTTCCAAATTAGTGACTATGGTGGTTGTCAGTTTCCCAACTAGTGACTAAGGTGGTTGTCAGTTGCCCAACTAGTGACTATGGTGGTTGTGAGTTGCTCAACTAGTGACTAAGGTGGTTGTCAGTTGCTCAACTAGTGACTATGGTGGTTGTGAGTTGCTCAACTAGTGACTAAGGTGGTTGTCAGTTGCTCAACTAGTGACTAAGGTGGTTGTGAGTTGCTCAACTAGTGACTAAGGTGATTGTCAGTTGCCCAACTAGTGACTATGGTGGTTGTGAGCTGCCCAACTAGTGACTATGGTGGTTGTCAGTTTCCAAATTAGTGACTATGGTGGTTGTCAGTTTCCCAACTAGTGACTATGATGGTTGTGAGTTGCCCATCTGGTGACTATGTTGGTTGTGAGTTGCCAATCTGGTGACTATGATGGTTGTGAGTTGCCACTCTAGTGACTATAGTGGTTGTGAGTTGTCCAACTAGTGACTAAGTTGGTTGTGAGTTGCCCAACTAGTCACTATGGTGGTTATGAGTTGCCCAACTAGTGACTATGGTGGTTGTCAGTTGCCCAACTACTGACTATGGTGGTTGTGAGTTGCTCAACTGGTTACTAAGGTGGTTGTGAGTTGCCCAACTAGTGACTATGGTGGTTGTCAGTTGCTCAACTACTGACTAAGGTGGTTGCCCATCTGGTGACTATGGTGGTTGTGAGTTGCCAATCTGGTGACTATGATGGTTGTGAGTTGCCCAACTGGTGACCAAGGTGATTGTGAGTTGCTCAACTGGTTACTAAGGTGGTTGTGAGTTGCCCAACTAGTGACTAAGGTGGTTTTCAGTTGCCCAGCTAGTGACTAAGGTGGTTGTGAGTTGCCCAACTAGTGACTAAGGTGGTTGTCAGTTGCCCAACTAGTGACTGTGGTGGTTGTCAGTTGCCCAACTGGTGACCATGATGGTTGTGAGTTGCCCATCTGGTGACTATGTTGGTTGTGAGTTTCCCAATTGGTGACTATGATGGTTGTGAGTTGCCCAATTGGTGACTATGATGGTTGTGAGTTGCCAATCTGGTGACTATGATGGTTGTGAGTTGCCCATCTTGTGACTATGATGGTTGTGAGTTGCCCAGCTGATGACTACGGTGGTTGTGAGCTGCTCAACTGGTTACTAAGGTGGTTGTCAGTTGCCCAATTAGTGACTAAGGTGGTTGTCAGTTGCCCAAATAGTGACTCAGGTGGTTGTCAGTTTCCCAACTAGTGACTAAGGTGGTTGTCAGTTGCCCAACTAGTGACTAAGGTTGTTGTCAGTTGCCAAACTAGTGACTAAGGTTGTTGTCAGTTGCCCAACTAGTGACTAAGGTGGTTGTCAGTTGCCAAACTAGTGACTAAGGTGGTTGTCAGTCGCCCAACTAGTGATTAAGGTGGTTGTCAGTTGTCCAACTAGTGACAAAGGTTGTTATCAGTTGCCCAACTGGTGACTAAGGTGGTTGTCAGTTGCCCAACTAGTGACTAAGGTGGTTGTCAGTTTCCCAACTAGTGATTAAGGTGGTTGTCAGGTGCCCAACTAGTGACTAAGGTGGTTGTCAGTTGCCCAAGTGGTGACAGAGAGGTTACAGAAGGTGCGGAAGAGCTGGGCTTCGAGCCAGAAGACATTTATTTGGACCTGTGCTGCGACTACTACATCGGCGCCGACTGGTCTAGTGAGGCAATAACGTTCGATTCTGAAATCTACAAAACGGGCGACGTGACTGATATGGTGATGAGAGTGTCGTGATGTGGGGAGTCATATCCAACAGGCAGAAATTTAACTTTGTGCTCCTCCAGGGCAATGTAACTGCTATTCGGTACAGAGACGAAATCTTACGGATTCACATATTTCCGATCATTGACCACCAGAGAGCGTTGTTCCAGCAAGACAATGCCAGGCCTCACACAGCATATGCCACTATTCTGTATCTTCGGAATGGGAACATTACAGTGCTTCCATGGGCTTCCGAATATCGCCCGACCTCAAGTCCTCAACCACATCAAGAATTTGAGGGATGACCTCGGCCGACGCGTACGTGAACGTCAACCGGCGGCTCAGACGTTAGATCAACTGTCGCAGGTATTGCAAAAGGAATGGGTCAGAATTCCAGCAGTAAGGCCTCAGTCCATGCCGAGACGGTGCAGGGCAGTTTTGGGAGCCATGATGGCCACAAAGGATATTGAAGACAAAGCCCAACTGGGAACGGACGCCTTCACTTGATGGATCTTTTATAAGCTATACTTGTTAATAGACATTCGATCTTTTATGCTGTGAAGTTTAGCTGCAACTGATCCAGAATTACATGTGTTATTTTATTTCAAAGTTAGCAAATTAAATTCGTGAAAATACACCTGTGCGTTTCTTTTTTGGAGAGTATATGTCAACCGAATGTGGTTGTCTTGTTGACGTGACGATGCCCGTAGGACGGCCGATTTGTGGCAAATCATAAGTGTTGCCCTGCTAACATCTATATACAAAGGTATGCTGTTGCTTTTCGCTGTACTTTGCGAGTCTCACATCTTCGACTTCGACCCCATTCCTTTTCGCAGAGTAACCATCGCACGCAGACTTTGATTTTCTGGAATTCGTGGCACTGATTAAGCCTTATTTACAGTTAAACTTTTACCACTGATATATAATCATTGTGTGCTGTTCGCAAGCAAAACGTATGTGTATCATTGGTCACGCAAACATCCATACTTAGCGCTCAGTATTATCATGCACGTTTTGAATCATGATCTTGATGTTGGATGTTAGGTTTTGGTGCTCGGATGTTTGTGAACAGTTGTTTCAGCTGAATTCGGATTTCGGATGAATTCTGTGTATCACAGTGTAGATGTGGCAAGATAGGCTAGCGATAAATGCAGTTTGGATATAAGCCAACGCAAATTACAAATTAAATTTACAGGTTATGTAATGTCCAACAGTGGCCTTGAGCCCCGCCTATGTGAACACCATGAGGGAGGAGGTGGGAGTCGGGTGGGGAGGGAGGTGGGGAGTCATGATTCAGTGCTATTTATCCAGCAGTGCACAAAACGACCCGTCACATGAAGCCGCTTTGAAGATCGCCCGGTGTGTCCGGCCAGTGAGGGCGAGTTCCAGCCCCATCACATTATTGTGTTCTATCCATCAGCGTTTATTGTGGACATTTTAAGGAGTTGCGGAATTTAGCTGCACTACGTCCTCACCAGGTGGCGCACTTTGAATGACCCAACATGTCTTCCTTTGTTATCTCACAGTTGGATGTTAAAATTTCGTTTCGTTTTAATGTCTATCCGGATCAATGGAACAGTAAGCACCCATAAAAATGTCAATAAAATAAACCTGTGTCTATAAACAGCTTTTATTCCTCCGAGGGATATTTGGTGATGATGGTGACCTGGTATGGTGCAGGACCGCGCTGATGATGCATGGTGAGAATGCTAAAGCTTATACAACCATGACGAGGTTAAAACAAGACAACCCCAAAACATTAGAATTTCAAGGTGTGAAATGTTTTTGCGTTTCCAAGACAGAGTCAAACATTTACGAATAATTTTGATATTTTATGTTGAACCTTGCCCAGTACACACGCCAATACTGATGACAGCGACACCAGTAGCCGACATATCTTCTCTGGTATATGTTTACACATCAGAGGGGTACACAAAGCCCGCAGTCCAGACTACCAGTTGTCCGACTTCCATTTTTGTGAAAACAGCGGTGGCTCAGCGGGTTAGGCGTCTGACTTTCTGTGCTGTGGAATAGGTGCTTGACTCTGAGGATGTGGGTTCGAATCTCCAATGGGACTCAACCAAACAAAAGTATTAGTATTTCTACTTTACCAAGAAAGTGTAATTCCAAATATATAGAGACGTCACAATGCTATGACATCGCTGCACTGCAAGTCTAAAGGTAGTACATTGTTGAGAGATGTACATTTTTCATCGAAAACTAATGAAGAATGATTCAAGTTCACGACGTCATACATTGTCAGTGCATTGTACAAAATCTACTGTCAAAATGATATCTCCTAGGAGATATCGTATGATCTCACACGAGCAATATCTCCTTTGGAACACAGTTTTGGATGATAAAACATGTTATACTTAAAACGAGTTAAGGAAATCATGACGCTAGAAAGCTGTGTCTTGTTTTCCCCACCAGCCTTGACAGACTGACTATCGTCATATGAAACACTTTGTAATCTTTAACTTGTGTTGGGTGGTGTATGCTGTTTACGTCCAGCACGTGCATGTCAGTGTATGTATGTATCCTGTAGTTCCAGCCTGCAGCAGCTCTGCATGCTGTAATTAGTTTTTAATGTTCACCCCAATATGTTACACCAAGATTCACAAGACGGCAACAAGAAAATAAATCGTAAATGATATTGTTCCGAAATCTTTTTGTGAAATATAATAACCACAATTATATCAATAAAATGTGTCTGAAGGAATTTAGTCTGCCATGTTTTTTGACACAACACTGCAAAAAAACACACAATGCCTTGGGCTTGTTTCCTCATTGTGGCGCATGCGCAGTTACACCGTCTGCATTGCTATCAGAGACAATCAATCACTGACTACAAGACACAATAAATGCTCTTGCCTGGAGCGACAGGCATGTTTGTGAAATAATTGACATAATTTCGACAGACATATGGAACAGCATGTCCACCATCTTATAAATACTCACTACAATACAAATCTTTCTTAACCTGTTACTGCGATATGCTTTTAAAGTTGTGTAATTTCATCACAGTCTTGATGATGTTGAAAATAACAAGGGCATCAATTAAAACATATTTCAATAATAGCCATATTCATCTCCTAATCAAAAGATGGTACATAAAGATGTATAGTCAGTCGCCTGCCTTGTTTGCTCACACACCTTCGGATGTCGACACAGCAACATGTAAAATGACTTTTGCAAAGAGAACGAAAATTCACCGTGACAATTTAATTGTAGAAAACATATCACTGTTGCAGAATCGATATATGCTCAAATACATGATAGTAAACGCCCGCCGTAGACCGACATCATACTAACCTTCCCTTCGGCATCGCACTACTTTTTGTTTTACCTCGGAATGATAATATCAGATGATGTGCGCTGCGGTGATGTGACAGAGAACAGACAGTTCTTGCAGACATGGCTGTCAGGCCGGTGTAATTTTGCACTAATCAAAAGACTAATTAACAATATCCTGTCAAATGATGGCGCCCCCTAGTTTACCTCTCCTCCGACAAGCTTTTGCACGACTGTCAAGCATCGTCTCTTATTTAATAACAGCATGGTAAAGAAATCGTATTTCTCCCATCATGCCCGCTTCCGGTTCAAGTCTGTTTTCAAACTAGACTGATGCTCGTCTGTGCCCGACTGTCAGTTGTGGAGACCAAGACACGGTGTCTTCATGCGGAAACCTTTGTTAGTGTACAATCGGCTGCCTTACTCACACTCGTCTGCCATTATATTTAATTCAGACTAGACCATTGTAGTGTGATCAGCATATTATGTAACAATGATCAAATATTGTCTGAAGTAGGACACCAATTCATCGTAACAGAAGTAACTTCTTTTATATCAATACTACACACTAACCACAACCAGTTATATACGTCTGAAACGGCCAGAGAAGGGAATGTGTAACATTCTGTCGTAATACCAGTTGATGTGCGTATGTCTTCTTGCTGAAATGAAAAGCAGAATATGTTCCCATGAGAATAGGTTAGGAGAGAGATCTCCACGAAGAAATGTAATCAGTCAGACATGATAGCATTCCGCCCCGAGAACCATTTTTTTCTCATGCGATACACTTTACGAATTTATATTACTTTCATATGGAGGGATTATTTTTTGTTAATGTCCAGACAGCACATTTCAAAGATCGTTGTTTGCCGCCTGCAGGTCACGCATACACTCATAACAGTGACCGGAATACTGTGGACGGAATGTGAAGAATGTGTGTACCACCGTGGAAATCCGTGTCGCCTTGACCAGCTGACCAGCCTGCTGCGCTCA
Organism: Haliotis rubra; assembly: GCF_003918875.1. NCBI lineage: Eukaryota > Metazoa > Mollusca > Gastropoda > Lepetellida > Haliotidae > Haliotis > Haliotis rubra. The sequence continues at coordinate 1,116,103 of NW_025766614.1, forward strand.
GAGTAGGAATGACAGGCTTGTCGTGGAGGCATGACATAAAGTTCCCACATTAAACAACGTACAATATCCCTTCCCTTCATGTTTCCGTTGCCAAAGAAATACACAAGTCGTTATGAACCATTCTTGTCATTCACAACTTGTTGACTCCCGTCAAGAAACAATTGCCAGATGCACCTTGTGCGGTACAATATTTGCACGTGCAAACAGTGCTAACCGTTAGGCAAGCATCTCATGTTTTGACTTCTGTAACATTTTGCCCCTTATTTATTGTTTCAATATGGCGAACATGCCTCTCTCGGCAAGACATTCGGAAGCGAACTTTCAGTAACGTGTTGTCATCTTTTTAGATTAATAACGAGTCCTTATTTGGTCATACAACTAATTCGTTTCTCGAATGGAATTGTCTATTGTTTATGCATCTCGGACGCCAATCTTCCTCACTATCGATATTCCCTGGCAAACATACCGACATCCTAATATCAGCAACGTATGTCAAGCAAAACAATTCTCCATGCATCAGCGTCTTAAGTACATGCATGGAATGAACTATTTTCTCAACCCACCACACAACACCTGTATCCCAAGACTAAAATACTCACAAACCAGTCTATAGATACAAGCAGAATTCAAAATAAATTTGAGATATTCAAGTTGTTTGTTACATCCCTGTATCCCGACATTCTTCCCACACAGCACCTGTATCTCAAGACTCACATACAGATCTGAAGTTCCACACTCACAACACCTGTACAAAAGACTCACATACAGATCTGAAGTTCCACACTCACACAACACCTGTACCTCAAGACTCACATACAGATCTGAAGTTCCACACACAGACAACACCCGTATCTCAAGACTCACATACAGATCTGAAGTTCCACACTCACACAACACCTGTACCTCAAGACTCACATACAGATCTGAAGTTCCACACTCACACAACACCTGTATCTCAAGACTCACATACAGATCTGAAGTTTCACACACACAGCACCTGTATCTCAAGACTCACATACAGATATGAAGTTCCACACACACACAAACAGCACCTGTATATCAAGACTCACATACAGATCTGAAGTTTCACACACACACACAGCACCTGTATCTCAAGACTCACATACAGATCTGAAGTTCCACACACACACACACAGCACCTGTATATCAAGACTCACATACAGATCTGAAGTTCCACACAGACAACACCCGTATCTCAAGACTCACATACAGATCTGAAGTTCCACACTCACACAACACCTGTACCTCAAGACTCACATACAGATCTGAAGTTCCACACTCACACAACACCTGTATCTCAAGACTCACATACAGATCTGAAGTTTCACACACACACACACACAGCACCTGTATCTCAAGACTCACATACAGATATGAAGTTCCACACACACACAAACAGCACCTGTATATCAAGACTCACATACAGATCTGAAGTTTCACACACACACACAGCACCTGTATCTCAAGACTCACATACAGATCTGAAGTTCCACACACACACACACAGCACCTGTATATCAAGACTCACATACAGATCTGAAGTTCCACACACACAACACCTGTATCTCAAGACTCACATACAGATCTGAAGTTCCACACACACAGCACCTGTATCTCAAGACTCACATACAGATCTGAAGTTCCACACACACAGCACCTGTATCTCAAGACTCACATACAGATCTGAAGTTCCACACACACAGCACCTGTATCTCAAGACTCACATACAGATCTGAAGTTCCACACACACAGCACCTGTATCTCAAGACTCACACAGATCTGAAGTTCCACACACACAGCACCTGTATCTCAAGACTCACATACAGATCTGAAGTTCCACACACACACAGCACCTGTATCTCAAGACTCACATACAGATCTGAAGTTCCACACACACACACACAGCACCTGTATCTCAAGACTCACATACAGATCTGAAGTTCCACACTCACAACACCTGTACTCAAGACTCACATACAGATCTGAAGTTCCACACACACAGCACCTGTATCTCAAGACTCACATACAGATCTGAAGTTCCACACACACAGCACCTGTATCACAAGACTCACATACAGATCTGAAGTTCCACACTCACACAGCACCTGTATCACAAGACTCACATACAGATCTGAAGTTCCACACTCACACAGCACCTGTATCACAAGACTCACATACAGATCTGAAGTTCCACACACAGACAACACCTGTACCTCAAGATTCACATACAGATCTGAAGTTCCACACTCACACAGCACCTGTATCTCAAGACTCACATACAGATCTGAAGTTCCCACACACACAGCACCTGTATCTCAAGACTCACATACAGATCTGAAGTTCCACACACACAGCACCTGTATCTCAAGACTCACATACAGATCTGAAGTTCCACACTCACACAGCACCTGTATCACAAGACTCACATACAGATCTGAAGTTCCACACTCACACAGCACCTGTATCTCAAGACTCACATACAGATCTGAAGTTCCACACACACAGCAACTGTATCTCAAGACTCACATACAGATCTGAAGTTCCACACACACAGCACCTGTCTCACAAGACTCACATACAGATCTGAAGTTCCACACACACAGCACCTGTATCACAAGACTCACATACAGATCTGAAGTTCCACACACAGACAACACCTGTACCTCAAGATTCACATACAGATCTGAAGTTCCACACTCACACAGCACCTGTATCTCAAGACTCACATACAGATCTGAAGTTCCACACACACAGCACCTGTATCTCAAGACTCACATACAGATCTGAAGTTCCACACACACAGCACCTGTATCACAAGACTCACATACAGATCAGAAGTTCCACACTCACACAGCACCTGTATCTCAAGACTCACATACAGATCTGAAGTTCCACACTCACACAGCACCTGTATCTCAAGACTCACATACAGATCTGAAGTTCCACACACACAGCAACTGTATCTCAAGACTCACATACAGATCTGAAGTTCCACACTCACACACAGCACCTGTATCTCAAGACTCACATACAGATCTGAAGTTCCACACACACACAGCACCTGTATCTCAAGACTCACATACAGATCTGAAGTTCCACACTCACACAGCACCTGTATCACAAGACTCACATACAGATCTGAAGTTCCACACTCACACAGCACCTGTATCTCAAGACTCACATACAGATCTGAAGTTCCACACTCACACAGCACCTGTATCTCAAGACTCACATACAGATCTGAAGTTCCACACTCACACAGCACCTGTATCACAAGACTCACATACAGATCTGAAGTTCCACACACAGACAACACCTGTACCTCAAGATTCACATACAGATCTGAAGTTCCACACTCACACAGCACCTGTATCTCAAGACTCACATACAGATCTGAAGTTCCACACACACAGCACCTGTATCTCAAGACTCACATACAGATCTGAAGTTCCACACACACAGCACCTGTATCTCAAGACTCACATACAGATCAGAAGTTCCACACTCACACAGCACCTGTATCACAAGACTCACATACAGATCTGAAGTTCCACACTCACACAGCACCTGTATCTCAAGACTCACATACAGATCTGAAGTTCCACACACACAGCAACTGTATCTCAAGACTCACATACAGATCTGAAGTTCCACACACACAGCACCTGTCTCACAAGACTCACATACAGATCTGAAGTTCCACACACACAGCACCTGTATCACAAGACTCACATACAGATCTGAAGTTCCACACACAGACAAGACCTGTACCTCAAGATTAACATACAGATCTGAAGTTCCACACTCACACAGCACCTGTATCTCAAGACTCACATACAGATCTGAAGTTCCACACACACAGCACCTGTATCTCAAGACTCACATACAGATCTGAAGTTCCACACACACAGCACCTGTATCTCAAGACTCACATACAGATCTGAAGTTCCACACTCACACAGCACCTGTATCACAAGACTCACATACAGATCTGAAGTTCCACACTCACACAGCACCTGTATCTCAAGACTCACATACAGATCTGAAGTTCCACACACACAGCAACTGTATCTCAAGACTCACATACAGATCTGAAGTTCCACACACACAGCACCTGTCTCACAAGACTTACATACAGATCTGAAGTTCCACACTCACACACAGCACCTGTATCTCAAGACTCACATACAGATCTGAAGTTCCACACTCACACAGCACCTGTATCACAAGACTCACATACAGATCTGAAGTACCACACTCACACAGCACCTGTATCTCAAGACTCACATACAGATCTGAAGTTCCACACTCACACAGCACCTGTATCACAAGACTCACATACAGATCTGAAGTTCCACACTCACACAGCACCTGTATCTCAAGACTCACATACAGATCTGAAGTTCCACACACACAGCAACTGTATCTCAAGACTCACATACAGATCTGAAGTTCCACACACACGGCACCTGTATCACAAGACTCACATACAGATCAGAAGTTCCACACTCACACACAGCACCTGTATCACAAGACTCACATACAGATCAGAAGTTCCACACTCACACACAGCACCTGTATCACAAGACTCACATACAGATCTGAAGTTCCACACACAGCACCTGTATCTCAAGACTCACATACAGATCTGAAGTTCCACACTCACACACAGCACCTGTATCACAAGACTCACATACAGATCTGAAGTTCCACACACAGACAACAGCTGTATCTCAAGACTCACATACAGATCTGAAGTTCCACACACAGCACCTGAATCCTCATGACGAAAGTCCATACAGTGCACCCCCTCCCCCCAGACACACACACAACCCATATACTCTCAGCACCTGAATTCCGTGACAGGCGCACAGATCTGTAGTTCTCCCTATATCAACCTTTATCAGCTTGAACACACAACCTAATCTTGCATACCAGTTTTTCCTATTAAACGGTGGTGGTGCTGATCATTAGTGCCTTATTTCTGACTATATTTAAAAAAATTAAATTTAATGTGTCATGTAATCAACGTTAATCTCTCCGTCAATCGCGAATCTAATGGTGCTTCATATTACCATAGAATCACGACATACGCAGAATGGTTTGTGCGATCCTGATCCAGTTACTTCCTGTAGGCAATCCATGAGCTACTGCACGTCACCAAGGCCTGTTTACCCCTCTAAAACCTCCTCGTCCCCTTTCCTCGGCTGATTGAACAGGTGTGCGCTACTGGACGTCACACTACTCCAGTAATCGGGTCGCCCTGGCTGTGTACACTCTAATCCGTTCATAACACCAACATTAGATTATGAAAGGGAAGATAACTCTCGTAAGATAAATAGGCATACCTCTTTGAAACAGACAAAAAACAAACTTTATTGTTTCAATGCCTTTTATAAGAACAGTCTGCATTTTGACTTATCCTAATGAAAATGCTATAAATGTGAAATATCCCCGCTTTGATGAGATGACTGTAGCACATCGTCGTGTACCACGTCTGTTTAAATCCCTCACTGGAGTTTTTGCCAAAGATAATGTTTAGCGGGGATAAGGAAGGTTCGAAAATAGCCCAGAGCAACATTCGTGCCTTCGCCCTATTTGTTTAATCGTGTCTTTGACATTGTCAGATCGAGATGTGCTATAGTTTAACCTTGGGAATGGATTATCAGTGGGATGTGACATCCCAGCGTTAGACATTCATCATACGTTATCACAAACGGATCTCTTGTCTTTTCTTGAACTATTCAGCAATTTACAGAAAGCCGCCCCTCAAGAAAGGATAACCAACCTGAAGCGATGAATAAAAACTTGAATTAAACGCTACAGTTTACATTTATTACGGGACTTGCTGCAGCTCCTTGAAGGCGTGGTTGACGACAACAGGGTGGCATGTGGAGCATCGTCTGTGGGAGATTACCGAACACAGGCTTTTAATAAGGGCCCTTGGACAACTTTTTCTGGTCTGTCTTTTTCTTTTTACTGTCAATTCGGTGTGAGGGTCGTTACACGTGACGCAACACCTCACAATCGTGAAAGACATACGTGAAGGTCATGCCCTATTGTTGCCCAAGGGGGTACCAAGGCTTTAAAACTCCAACATAAACGTTGGTTAATACTCTTTTGTTGAAACTGATTGGTGCCCACAGTGACCTTGCTGGGAAGTATGTGTGTAGCTAATACTGAACATGATTGCATTCCATGACCCCATACCGATATCTGAACTTTGTTGACCATTATCGCTGGGTGGAAGACCGTAATCTCTTTTAGTCGCTGACCACCGGTCAATCAGGCTTGACCAAAACAACTGTTTAACAGCAAATACTGGACGCTGCACCCCTTTGAAAATTTAAAGACGAAAGGTTCTGTGCTCATACGAAGGAAGGGTTGTTTTGGTTTTATTGAGAGAATAAAACTGGTGAAAATAACCTTGGTCTGTCTCACAATCCCAGGATCATATAATTATAGATATTAAACCATCAGTTTCTATAATGTAAAAGTCTCTATCTTCCTCAGGTTCTCCCTGTCCTCACCTCAAAAGGGGTTCCTTTTCAATGTAAATATAGATTTTTTAGTTTCTATCAAAAATGAGACTAAGCGTTAGTCTGCCATAATCCCTGTGGGTCTGGCACGGTGGGGGTAGCCCAGTGGTTAAAGCGTCCACTCGTCATGGTGAAGACCTTGGTTCGATTCCCCACATGACTACAATGCGTGAAGCCCATTTCTGGTGTCCCCCGCCGTGATATTGCTGGAATATTGCTAAAAGCGACTTGAAACCATACTCACTCACTCTATGCGTCTACGCATTAGACGTCGAATGTTTCCGGGCCAGCATCAAAAGCGTCAGTCACAACCAAAGTAGAATCCAAATTTGAACAAGCATATTGGTGGGCATGGCATGGCGATTCTAATTACTGTAACATTCTGAAAACAGATCAGCAGGAACACTATCTGTATATGTTCATGCAGCGACACGCACATGTGCGTTTAAATAGAGTTTATGTATGAAGCCTGATGGGTAATGTATAAGGGGCACGTCTATGGTTCGTGTGCGTTCTCTCCGACATTGTGAGAAATGTCGTCATCAACATTAAAGGTAAAAACTCCGGTCGTTAAAGTTCCGTTATCTATACAGGATGTGGACAGAGCTACTATCGACATCAGATACACCTGCCTTCTTAACACCTACCAGGAGGCAAACAACACTATTTCTTTGGAGAAAAACACCAAACTTGCGTAAATAAAACAATATTCTACACTAAGTGCCTACAATTATCATAATGAGGATTATTGTTAACCTAATATATTTGTTGCCTTATATTTCTCCACAGCAATAGCATGCCGCTTAAACAAGTATAACGTGCTGTAGCGAGTAGATCCTATTAGATAATCGTCAATGATGTCATTGTTCTTTTCCTTGATTGGCCCCCTGATGAAATTCACGCTGGCCAATCCTTTGTCTAATGACAAATTTGATTGGGTTTATAGCAGGGTCTCTTCTGTCACCGAGTCGGCACCCTCTTTGTTTCCCCTGTCATGGAATATCTTTAATAAAATCTTTTTAATTTTTACCCGAAAGGTCATGAATTCTGGGGCTTATGTTTTTCGAATTAATTCAAATGAGATTGGATTTTATTGTCAGCTAAAACTTGTCGCGACTCTGACATGTCCTATTGTTTGGAAAAGTATTTAAAATGCCAGAGAATCTCGTTCGCTTCAAATTTTAATTAACTTGTATAATTTATCATCGGAAGATGACCGTGTCGTTTACAGCAAAGGGAGGTAACTGGTTATTTACAGGGAAATGAATTTTGATCAGTTTTCATGTGCATCAAGCCGGGATGTGATTCTATGTGGCGGGACAGAGGCCCACAGAGTGTGACGGGAATAACTGGCGGCACTTAGCTATGTGCAAGTGTCTTTGAGGCAACTGACGGGGAAAATCCAAACTAAATCCTATCAGGGTTTTTTCCATAAATACTTAAACGATATTCCGCGCGTGCTTGGGGTATATCCGAGCAGAATTAGATTTCGCTCCGTTATGACATAATTAATCGCTATCATCCTTTCATTAATTCATTCCTTCATATTAACATCTCTTGTGTCGGCTGCACGCGACAACAGATTAATGCTCAACTTGCGTGGATAATTGATAGAAAAATCGAAATAAATCACAATCTAGGTGATCGTTTGATAGTGGAGTTATTCCCCTTGAAAAGAGTTTTCCCTTGACCGGTTTGATAAACACTCCCGGTGGGACTGCTAAAATGTATGTGTGTGACCTGACAGCGTTGTTCTATGATTAGGGCAGCTGAGAAACGTGGGATCATTCGCCCAACAATATCAAGCAGATCTCAGATTAGTGAAGGATGTCCCTGTCATCTGCAGGTGACTAAGGTCAGGCGGTGGTGGGATGGAATATGGGTAGTGCTGGGGCACCTGTGTGGGAATACCTATACACACCAGCAGGTTCCATACGTTGCATTCATCAGTGCTTTCACAGGAACAATGGTGAAGTCACCCACGGATGTGGAGAACAATGATCTGGCATCTACATAAGCACATTGATCAGAGCTGGCGACATCACGGGGAACAATGGTGAAGTCACCCACGGATGTGGAGAACAATGATCTGGCATCTACATAAGCACATTGATCAGAGCTGGCGACATCACGGGGAACAATGGTGAAGTCACCCACGGATGTGCAGAACAATGATCTAGCATCTACATAAGCACATTGATCAGAGCTGGTGATATCACGGGGAACAATGGTGAAGATACCCACGGATGTGCAGAACAATGATCTTGCATGTACATAAGCACATTGATCAAAGCTGGTGCTATCACGGTGAACAATGGTGAAGTCACCCATGGATGTGCAGAACAATGATTTAGCATCTACATAAGCACATTAATCAGAGCTGGTGCTATCACGGGGAACAATGGTGAAGATACCCACGGATGCGAGAACAATTATCTTGCATGTATTATAGCACTCGGGTCAGAGCTGGTGCTATCACGGGGAACAATGGTGAAGATACCCACGGATGTGGAGAACAATGATCTAGCATGCACATAAGCACATTGATCAAAGCTGGTGCTATCACGGGGAACAATGGTGAAGTCACCCACGGATGTGCAGAACAGTGATTTAGCATCTACATAAGCACATTAATCAGAGCTGGTGCTATTACGGGGAACAATGGTGAAGATACCCACGGATGCGAGAACAATGATCTTGCATGTATTATAGCACTCTGGTCAGAGCTGGTGCTATCATGGGGAACAATGGTGAAGATACCCACGGATGCGAGAACAATGATCTTGCATGTATTATAGCACTCTGGTCAGAGCTGGTGCTATCACGGGGAACAATGGTGAAGATACCCACGGATGTGGAGAACAATGATCTAGCATGTACATAAGCACATTGATCAGAGCTGGTGATATCACGGGTACAACGGTGAAGATACCCTCGGATGTGGAGAACAATGATCTAGCGTACATAAGCACATTGATCAGAGCTGGTGATATCTAGGGGAACAATGGTGAAGATACCCACGGATGTGGAGAACAATGATACCCACGGATGTGGAGAACAATGATCTAGCATCTACATAAGCACACGGATGAGCTGGTGCTATCACGGGGAACAATGGTGAAGATACCCACGGATGTGAGAACAATGATCTAGCATGTACATAAGCACATTGATCAGAGCTGGTGCTATCACGGGGTACAATGGTGAAGATACCAACGGATGTGGAGAACAATGATCTAGCATCTACATAAGCACATTGGAGCTGTGATATCACGGGGAACAATGGTGAAGATACCCACTAGAACAATGATCTAGCATCTACATAAGCACATTGATCAGAGCTGGTGATATCTCGGGGAACAATGGTGAAGATACCCACGGATGTGGAGAACAATGATTTAGCATCTACATAAGCACATTAATCAGAGCTGGTGCTATCACGGGGAACAATGGTGAAGATACCCACGGATGCGAGAACAATTATCTTGCATGTATTATAGCACTCGGGTCAGAGCTGGTGCTATCACGGGGAACAATGGTGAAGATACCCACGGATGTGGAGAACAATGATCTAGCATGCACATAAGCACATTGATCAAAGCTGGTGCTATCACGGGGAACAATGGTGAAGTCACCCACGGATGTGCAGAACAGTGATTTAGCATCTACATAAGCACATTAATCAGAGCTGGTGCTATTACGGGGAACAATGGTGAAGATACCCACGGATGCGAGAACAATGATCTTGCATGTATTATAGCACTCTGGTCAGAGCTGGTGCTATCATGGGGAACAATGGTGAAGATACCCACGGATGCGAGAACAATGATCTTGCATGTATTATAGCACTCTGGTCAGAGCTGGTGCTATCACGGGGAACAATGGTGAAGATACCCACGGATGTGGAGAACAATGATCTAGCATGTACATAAGCACATTGATCAGAGCTGGTGATATCACGGGGTACAACGGTGAAGATACCCCTCGGATGTGGAGAACAATGATCTAGCGTACATAAGCACATTGATCAGAGCTGGTGATATCTAGGGGAACAATGGTGAAGATACCCACGGATGTGGAGAACAATGATACCCACGGATGTGGAGAACAATGATCTAGCATCTACATAAGCACATTGATCAGAGCTGGTGCTATCACGGGGAACAATGGTGAAGATACCCACGGATGTGAGAACAATGATCTAGCATGTACATAAGCACATTGATCAGAGCTGGTGCTATCACGGGGTACAATGGTGAAGATACCAACGGATGTGGAGAACAATGATCTAGCATCTACATAAGCACATTGATCAGAGCTGGTGATATCACGGGGAACAATGGTGAAGATACCCACGGATGTGCAGAACAATGATTTAGCATCTACATAAGCACATTGATCAGAGCTGGTGATATCTCGGGGAACAATGGTGAAGATACCCACGGATGTGGAGAACAATGATCTAGCATGTACATAAGCACATTGATCAGAGCTTGTGATATCTAGGGGAACAATGGTGAAGATACCAACGGATGTGGAGAACAATGATCTAGCATCTACATAAGCACATTGATCAGAGCTGGTGATATCTAGGGGAACAATGGTGAAGATACTCACAGATGTGGAGAACGATGATCTAGCATGTACATAAGCACATTGATCAGAGCTGGTGATATCACGGGGAACAATGGTGAAGATACCCACGGATGTGGAGAACAATGATCTTGCATGTACATAAGCACATTGATTAGAGCTGGTGCTTTCAGAGGAAACAATGGTCAGATTCACAGATTTGAGGACATGTACAAGCACGATAACAATGGTTAGATGTCACAGACATGTAGAAGAAAGGTCAGGACACATACAAATCCAGAGAACAAAAACAGGGAACGAAGAAATATGGAGAACAATGGTCAGGGCGCATGCATAAGCCGACAAGAATATTCAGGATGTGTATAGATACTCTGAACAATGGTCAGGGCACAGGTAGGCATGGGGTGCATTAAACAGAGCTGATATTGGCATGGGCGACAATAGTAAGGGCACCATCACAATGGGGGAACAATGGTAAGGACACCATCAGATTGGGGGAACAATGGTAAGGACACCTTCAGATTTGGGGAACAATGCGCTAATCTTGTACAAGGGGCATGTCAACCAGATACTGGCACGGGGAACAATGATCAGGGTACCTACAGACATTGAGAACAATAATCAGGGTACCTAGAGGCATTGGCGGCAATGATTAGGGTACATAGAGGCATTGACAGCAATGATTAGGGTACCTACAGACACTGAGAGCAATGATCAGGGTACCTACAGACACTGAGAGCAATGATCAGGGTACCTACAGATATTAAGAACAATAATCAGGGTACCTACTGACATTGAGAACAATAATCAGGGTACCTACTGACATTGAGAACAATAATCAGGGTACCTACTGACATTGAGAACAATAATCAGGGTACCTACTGATATTAAGAACAATAATCAGGGTACCTACTGACATTGAGAACAATAATCAGGGTACCTACTGACATTGAGAACAATAATCAGGGTACCTACTGACATTGAGAACAATAATCAGGGTACCTACTGATATTAAGAACAATGATCTGGGCCAATAAAGAAATTGAGAATTAATGATTAGGACACGTCCAGAGGGTTTGCACAATGGTCAAAGGAATTACATACATTGTGAACAATGGTACATGCATAGTATTAGTTGCTGATATCTGATATATTGCTGACACACTGATATTTTGTTGACATATCCATATATTGCTGACACACTGATATTTTGTTGACATATTCATATACTGCTGACACACTAACATTTTGTTTACATATTCATATACTGCTGACACACTGATATTTTGTTGACATATTCATATACTGCGGACACACTGATATTTTGTTGACATATTCATATATTGCTGACACACTGATATTTTGTTTACATATCCATATATTGCTGATACACTGATATTTTGTTGACATATCCATATATTGCTGACACACTTATATTTTGTTGACATATCCATATATTGCTGACACACTGATATTTTGTTGACATATCCATATACTGCTGACACACTGATATTTTGTTGACATATCCATATATTGCTGACACACTGATATTTTGTTGACATATCCATATACTGCTGACACACTAATATTTTGTTGACATATCCATATATTGCTGACACACTGATATTTTGTTGACATATCCATATATTGCTGACACACTGATATTTTGTTGACATATCCATATACTGCTGAAACACTGATATTTTGTTGACATATTCATATACTGCTGACACACTAATATTTTGTTTACATATTCATATATTGCTGACACACTGATATTTTGTTTACATATTCATATATTGCTGACACACTGATATTTTGTTTACATATTCATATATTGCTGACACACTGATATTTTGTTTACATATCCATATATTGCTGACAAACTGATATTTTGTTGACATATTCATATATTGCTGACACACTGATATTTTGTTTACATATTCATATATTGCTGACACACTGATATTTTGTTGACATATCCATATATTGCTGACACACTGATATTTTGTTGACATATCCATATACTGCTGACACACTGATATTTTGTTGACATATTCATATATTGCTGACAAACTGATATTTTGTTATATTCATATACTGCTGACACACTGATATTTTGTTGACATATCCATATATTGCTGACACACTGATATTTTGTTGACATGACATATGACCATGATATTTTGTTGACATACATATATTGCTGACACACTGATATTTTGTTTACATATTCATATATTGCTGACACACTGATATTTTGTTGACATATTCATATACTGCTGACAAACTGATATTTTGTTGACATATCCATATTTTGTTGACATATCCATATATTATTGCTGACACACTAATATTTTGTTGACATATTCATATTATATGCTGACACACTGATATTTTGTTGACATATTCATATACTGCTGACACACTGATATTTTGTTTACATATTCATATACTGCTGACACACTGATATTTTGTTTACATATTCATATACTGCTGACACACTGATATTTTGTTGACATATCCATATACTGCTGACACACTGATATTTTGTTGACATATTCATATACTGCTGACACACTGATATTTTGTTTACATATTCATATATTGCTGACACACTGATATTTTGTTTACATATTCATATATTGCTGACACACTGATATTTTGTTTACATATTCATATATTGCTGACACACTGATATTTTGTTGATCCATTTTGCTGACACACTGATATTTTGTTGACATATTCATATATTGCTGACAAACTGATATTTTGTTGACATATTCATATATTGCTGACATATATATTTTGTTTACATACATATATTGCTGACACACTGATATTTTGTTGACATATCCATATATTGCTGACACACTGATATTTTGTTGACATATCCATATATTACTGATATTTTGTTTACATATTGACAAACTGATATTTTGTTGACATATTCATATACTGCTGACACACTAATATTTTGTTGACATATCCATATATTGCTGACAAACTGATATTTTGTTGACATATCCATATATTGCTGACACACTGATATTTTGTTGACATATCCATATATTGCTGACACACTGATATTTTGTTTACATATTCATATATTGCTGACACACTGATATTTTGTTGACATATTCATATACTGCTGACAAACTGATATTTTGTTGACATATCCATATATTGCTGACACACTGATATTTTGTTTACATATTCATATATTGCTGACACACTGATATTTTGTTGACATATTCATATACTGCTGACACACTGATATTTTGTTTACATATTCATATATTGCTGACACACTGATATTTTGTTTACATATTCATATACTGCTGACACACTGATATTTTGTTGACATATTCATATACTGCTGACAAACTGATATTTTGTTTACATATCCATATATTGCTGACACACTGATATTTTGTTGACATATCCATATATTGCTGACACACTGATATTTTGTTGACATATTCATATATTGCTGACAAACTGATACACACTAATATTTTGTTTACATATTCATATATTGCTGACACACTGATATTTTGTTTACATATTCATATATTGCTGACACACTGATATTTTGTTTACATATTCATATATTGCTGACACACTGATATTTTGTTTACATATCCATATATTGCTGACAAACTGATATTTTGTTGACATATTCATATACTGCTGACACACTGATATTTTGTCTACATATTCATATATTGCTGACACACTGATATTTTGTTTACATATCCATATATTGCTGACACACTGATATTTTGTTGACATATCCATATATTGCTGACACACTGATATTTTGTTGACATATCCATATATTGCTGACAAACTGATATTTTGTTGACATATTCATATACTGCTGACACACTAATATTTTGTTGACATATCCATATATTGCTGACAAACTGATATTTTGTTGACATATCCATATATTGCTGACACACTGATATTTTGTTGACATATCCATATATTGCTGACACACTGATATTTTGTTGACATATCCATATATTGCTGACACACTGATATTTTGTTGACATATCCATATATTGCTGACACACTGATATTTTGTTGACATATCCATATATTGCTGACACACTAATATTTTGTTTACATATTCATATATTGCTGACAAACTGATATATGAACACTCACGTATCACTTATTACTTGGACATAAATATTTATCAAACCTTTTAGTAGCTTTTTCGCCTGTCGGAGATTTGACGGTGATGATAAGAGTCACCAAATGGACCAGCACGGACATTGATACTTCCAACAGATACAAGTAAAATATGTCTCTTGGTAGTGAATTATAAATGTAAATGTGTTTTTGTGTGAGTTTAGAAGTTTCCACCAACTGCTGCTACACTGACAGATCACAATCTCCGGGCTGTGTTTGAATTACTCTTAATATTTAATATGACATTTCTCGTCTCTGCAACTTCCCAAATGTACTGCCTATTATTGTCAGCGACGGTGTTCGCCCACCAGAATGGAATGTACATGATATTGAACCGACAGAGCTTGCTGTGTATGCACTGTAACTACTATGTCGCAACTTATACTCCGTTGATAATTTGTGGTCCAATTGATTCAGATAGACCACAACACTGTTTGGCACTGTAGATAACAAATTGTAACGATTACTTGTAAACAAACATCGAGACTCATTTTCTATTAACAGCCACCTACTCACACACACACACGCGCGCACAAACACACGCGCACACACACATGTATAGCTCTCTCTGTTATATAGCTGTATGCATATCCCGTTAAATTCTTCCCTGTTTTATGCATGCATGTGTACCGACATATGCATTTCACTTGATATACATCTAGGTTATTTATTGTTGGAAGCCCTGTGGCTGGGCCAAACACAAGTGTACATTCGGTTTACAGTACCAAGTATTTAATGTCAATGCATGTTGAAAAGGTGACTTTTCACAAGCAAGTTTTTGAAACCTAGATTATGTTGTCATAATTTTTACGGTTTTTAATATACTTTGAAATGGGTACGTATTAACATGGCTACACAAATGTCTGCAAGATATCCCCCTTTATGAGTCACAGCACAGGACTATATGAGATGATAGCCATCTTCTATTCTGTATTTATAAATCTGGTATAACCGTAAAGAATTATCAATGGCCAGCCATCTACCTCCCTCATACTTACTGCTCTGGGGGGATGCTGAAGGACAACCTAATAATAATAATGTGTCCATTTATATAGCGCCAAACTCCACACTAGGTATGCTCATAGCGCTAACAATCAAGGCCATTATTACCCCGGATAACCCAAGCTGCCTGTTAGGCGCTAGAAGGTTATAGTCATATGACTTTTTTTCCACCGGGTACCCATTTTCCTGCTGGGTGAACAGAGACAATTTTGAACAAACTCACTTGCCTAAGGTGAGACCACATGTGTCACATGTGCTTCGTTGTGGGGCAGGACTCAAGTCCTAGAAACTCTCAGGAGTCAAGCTGCCAAACACGGTCACCCATCCAAGGACTCTCCGAGCTCGACGCTGCTTAACTTCACCGATTTGTGACCTGAGCTTTAAGCACAGGACCACGCGCCACCACCTAATGGTAATAAACTGTGTCTCCGTAACACATTGGCTGCAGAAAACTGATAGATGGCAGGAGGAGCATTTTAGTTCACCACTTTGTCAATTTACCGTTAGAAACTGATTCTAGTGGGTTTCCTTGCCCTGTAGGTCCCTCAGTTATCTGTAATTGTAATGAACTTCATTCCCTTACTTGTAAAGTTTACTCAAATTGTGGATATGACATTTTGGAACCTTGTAGCAGTGCCAGATTTCAGTGAACACAACCTTGAACAGCCTGAATAGTTAATGTCTTGCTCCACTTTTTGAAAATGTTTCTTGAAAGTCAGACGAATGTGTTTTTGTGGGAAAAGAATTATTTGATATTTTTCCAGTGTCAGTAACATTTGAATTCTCAGTAGAAACAATATATTGAGCTAGTTAGTGTAGCTTCCCAAAGTTCGAAAATGTATATTAAATCAGTTTGAACACTTTGTATTTCATAACCATACACAGACCACAGTAAGAGAGGCACACTTGTGGAAGTAAAGTAACACACTAAAACCTCTCTCCAGCATCATACATCATTATTAATTGAAGCAAGATTTAATCGCTCGAGGTTTTTAGTATGTGTACAATGGGATGCAGCAACCGCATTCTCCATACGTTATTGGATTTGTAATGAAGGCGATTTTAGTATGAATGCGGAAATTGTTTTGTCGCTTTTATTTATGTAACTGAATGTCCACATAATATGCTCCCATGTACTAATCCTGTGTGTAGACTTACAATAATGTTCTGGTAGTCTATGAACATCTGGGAGGTGTTGGTGTGGATGCTATCACCGCGGATCCTCTTACATGTTTTGAAAATGACAGCTTTAATTTTTCATTTAGATCAACATCTAACGAAAAGAGCCATCTAGAGGAGTCCAGCACGCGCATGGCTGCACACATTTGCGATTTCTGTACATCAATAAATTGCTTATCTGTGTGTGTGGCGAATCGGCAGCAGCAGCAGCAGCAACAGCATCAGCAGGGTCCCCCAGCCCCTCAACAATAGGCATCGTTAGAGCTCACGCGGAGCAGCACATTACTTCAATATTCCTACATGAGGAAAATATGACATGTCCGGGCTTTTATCTATCCGATGGAGAATCTATTCAAGAAAACTCTAAAACTGACGAGAGACGATCAATGCAAATTGTTGGTTTCCTGAGCAGCTTCAACAGCTGACATGAGTTTATCCCTGTGGTGCGATACGTTTACACGAGCTACAAAACTAACTTACGTTCACTTTAAATGTCGTTAGCACCGAAGAAGCTCTCAATGTCTCCAAGGTGGAAATGTATATCTAACAAAGATTTGATGTTTCGTTATTCAGAAATGTAATGCCGTTCTTCCATAGGGTAGGACATGACACGTTATTTCAGCTCATCAGACAAACGCTCCAGCGTACCAGGTATGGCGTCTTGCTGTACATGTCGATCACCAAGCGGCTCACGTCGTCCATCGCAGCCGCACTTGAAATACCACGAAAAGACCAGTTTAAGTGAAAATTCTCATTACCTTCCTCGTTGACTTTCTTGTGTAACTGATTCCTAAAAACAACATTCGTTACTTGTAATTTTATTGACTGTAATATGCGTTACCCAGGAATACTGTCGACTGGAACAGCGTCAGTGTCTCCCAACTCATTAACTGTCCACGACCAGCTTGTCACCTTCCTAACACCTACATACAACCCAGTTTCTATTGTTTAAAGTCTCAAAAAATGGTATTTTTTACGCCAAACGTTAATAAAACCAGGCAAAACAATAACTCTACATCATAATCATAAAGCTCATCACGGGGAAGAGATATTCGCCATGCATAATTCATTCGCGCCCTTTTCTTTTCTGTGTAGGGTTTTGACATTTAAAGTGTATGTGACAATCTTGCGTCTGGCTGTTTTGTATCGCTCCATCCGTTTCCCCAGTTTTTTGCCTCATCAATACGTTTTCTATTTCCCTCCTCAATGCACTTTGTGTTTGGGGGTGTACAGTGCGAATACAAATGGATATACTTAACAATTATCAGAAGAGACGCATATTTTAGTTGAAGTCAGTTGCCGACAAGCTCAAAACATATATTTTTATCAATGTGTTTTCTTTGCTGTCTCACGAAGTATAAGCAATTACCCTTCCTTGGGAATATGCAAACTAGAAGATTCAAAGTGTTGCCTTGTTCATGTCGCAATGTTTTCCCAGGGATTTGGTCAGTGGTCATAATGGTGAAGTTTGGGCAATGGTTGAAGCCGTAGTATATGTGCTGTATTGACTGAATTGTCAAGTCTCATTCTATATTGAGGACAATAATACCAGTGCAATAGTCAAAGAGCTTTTTCACACATCTAGATATGATAAGACGTTGGGTGATGGGGGTCGGGGCCACTCCTTGATAGCTTAGAATAAACTGTGATGGTTGTCTTCATGATAAGAACCAAGGCTGGCAGCTTCTTTATTCTCTTTTATGTATAAGAAGGTACATTGTCTAGTAGCGATGGTAACATCGTGCTATGAACATCGGAACCTTGCAAACGAGATACACATTTCAGTACATTAAAATCATGCATGCATTGTTGCTTGTAAATATATGGTTTTCAATTTTACAAAGACTTGCTTAATAAAGATACCAGACTGAGGGAAGTTTCGGTAAGTATACGTCTTTTTACCTCTCTGTTCGAAATTCTGTTTTTCACGGCAAACGCACTGGTGTACAAGAATGGCTTTATTGTCTACATGCCAACGTGGGTCAGACGGAATATTCAGGGACGAGTAAGGTTTCTCTACCTTTTGTCTTACTTCCAAATGACCTTACAGATTAAAACATACGACCACAGAATTATACAGTACAAGGCAAACATTACACATATGAGTAAATATAAAAAATATTTTACTCATAACGATGCATCATGATTTGTAAACTTGCAAACTGACGTCTCTCTCTCTCTCTCTCTCTCTCTCTCTCTCTCTCTCTCTCTCTCTCTCTCTCTCTCTCTCTCTCTCTCTCTCTCTCTCTCTCTCTCTCTCTCTCTCTCTCTCTCTCTCTCTCTCTCTCTCTCTCTCTCTCTCTCTCTGTGCGTATGTATGTAGATATGTAATAGAATCAATATGATGAATCCTAGGATAAACATATATTTAGTTTACCCCCAACAAGTTGTATAAGTATTATAGTTTTATACTGTTAATTCAACCGAGATTACCAAGTTTGATAATTTGATAAGGACACCCACACTTGGACGATGGGTTATATGATATTTTGTGTTAATTCGTGTCTGTTAATGCTTAGTTCTTTCCAAATCTGACATGCAGTATGGCAAGGATACAAAAGATTAGTGTTTCAAAAGTAGAGTGAAAAACAAAATAGCACGATCATCATATATAATAATGCTTGAATTCTTGTTAATTTTGTATCTGTCATCATGTGACATACAATGTTGCATCTTAAACCCAGAAATACATCTGAGTGTTTGGTCTCGCAAAAGCCACTTTCCCCGAAACAGTCGAACCATGCCATGAAGTAAGCCGCCGTTGTGCACAATGAAGCAAGATCACGTGAGAACGGACACCCCATATTTCTCTCCGGCATGTAGGCGATGGTCCTGCTTATCACAGATGAGGTCCTGCTTATCACAGGTAGGTGTGTGGGAAGACGGAGCCCAGTTAGTGCAGATATCGTCAGATAGATGACAGACTGCTGACCTCATGTGTCAATGACCAACATGCTGCCCACTGCTGAGGAATAGACGACAACCCCAGTATGGAATCCAACCCCACTGTCTGTAAGATAACAGCGACAACATACAACTGATACAACCGACAGTATATACGCCCTTTTTATAAATATATTTCCAAGTGCACCTCTAGCTGACCCACCCCCCCAAAAAACAAAACAAAAACAAAACAAAACCCAAAACAACAACAACAAAAAAAACAACAACAAAAGTTAGGATAGATATTTTCTCCATTTAACAATTTTAGGTAAGTTAAGTGTTGTAATATTTGGCGTGTGTACAATGTATGATGACTCTCGCTTCCTGTCCGACCTCAAAAGCCCCGTGCTGTGCCTACATATTCTAGTTTCCTAATTCAGCACAAGGTCAGCAGTATATTGTCTTTAATTCCCATACCCCTGCAGGCTATATCTTCTCCCATGTTACCGGAAGACACCGTCCAAGTGGCCCCGGCAGATGAAAGTAGAGGTAAGGACACAACGCCTCGATTAATCTCAAAGTGTTACAATAAAGAATCAATGGCGAGGATTAACAACCATTGGTAGCCAGGGCGGCCCGGGAGTAATCGGAGTTCCTGAACAAAAGGACGAACTATAATAGCGCATGTTACCCCGGTCTGTCTGGCAACACAATAAAGGGGGCTCTGCTATCAATGCTCCCCCATTGACCACGGATTAGCCGCGATACGATCTGATAAGGACGTCTCCCTGTTGGTGTGGCTGTACGATATGTAGGCGAACCTTCGACGTATTGCCTGGTTTGGAAGTATGGAGACCCTGTAGGGTGGCATGTACTGCCTGTAATGTCTGACAGGGCATCTTATACTGGCTGTATTGTCTGACAGGGTAGAATATACTGGCTGTATTGTCTGACAGGGCATCTTATACTGGCTGTATTGTCTGACAGGGCATCTTATACTGGCTGTATTGTCTGACAGGGCATCTTATTGGTCTGACAGGGCATCTTATACTGGCTGTATTGTCTGACAGGGCATCTTATACTGGCTGTATTGTCTGACAGGGCATCTTATACTGGCTGTATTGTCTGACAGGGCATCTTATACTGGCTGTATTGTCTGACAGGGCATCTTATACTGGCTGTATTGTCTGACAGGGCATCTTATACTGGCTGTATTGTCTGACAGGGCATCTTATACTGGCTGTATTGTCTGACAGGGCATCTTATACAGGCTGTAATGTCTGGTTTGGAAGTATGGAGACCCTGTAGGGTGGCATGTACAGGTTGTATTGTCTGACGGGGCATCTTATACTGACTGTATTGTCGTACAGGGCATCTTATACTCGCTGTATTGTCCGTCAGGGCGGTCTGTACTTACTGTATTGTCTGACAGGGCGGTGTACACTTACTGTATTGTCCGTCAGGGCGGTGTACACTTACTGTATTGTCCGTCAGGGCGGAGTACACTTACTGTATTGTCCGTCAGGGCGGTGTACACTTACTGTATTGTCCATCAGGGCTGTGTACACTTACTTTATTGTCCGTCAGGGCGGTGTACACTTGTATTGTCCATCAGGGCGGTGTACACTTACTGTATTGTCTGTCAGGGCGGTGTACACTTGTATTGTCCGTCAGGGCGGTGTACACTTACTGTATTGTCCGTCAGGGCGGTGTACATTTACTGTATTGTCCGTCAGGGCGGTGTACACTTACTGTATTGTCCGTCAGGGCGGTGTACATTTACTGTATTGTCCGTCAGGGCGGTGTACACTTGTATTGTCAGGGCATCATATACTGGCTGTGTTGTCTGAGAAGGCGGGGCGTCTTGGACTGGCTGTATTGTCTAATAGGGCGGTCTACACTTGTTGTATTGTCTGACAGAGCGGTGTACACGTACTATATTGTCCGACAGAGCGGTGTATACCTGCTATATGGTCCGACAGTGTACACCTGAAGGTCTGGCCTGCCATCTATCCCTCCTGCTACTGATGCACGTCAAAGAATGGTATTCGGAGCCTCGAGACAAACGTCATGCGTTCCTGCACGTGTCACACACAACGTCTGGTATGCGCAGCCTGGCTCGTTTGACAGGAAGATGTACACAGAATGTTTATAATGCTGTAAATGCTGTAAGTATAAGGAAAGGGAAAGTCATGTGACATTGTTGGTGTAGAAGAACATTGTCAGAAATTATCGAATTGTTTGGCGGGTGTTATGTGGCTATACGTCATTGTACACACATGCATTGTTGTAAAAATATGTACCGCCTTTTTTATCCTTCTAAAATAATGCCCTAGGACAAATGTCGGGATTTTCATGTTTGTTTTGTATTTAAACTATTATTGAGTAGTGTGATGATCTAAAGCATGTTCATCTTTACCATGGAACCATACCGAGTGTGGAGTGAAGTTGGCATTGTTGAGATCATGCGGCATACTCTTATCAGTCACTCGAACCTAAGCAATGAGAGTGGAGCTTGTCGGCGTGTTGTCTGGCAACCACATCTGAACACCCCGCAACTTACCCTCACATCAGATCTCATACAAACAAAATATATTTTGATGACTCGATGTCAGCTGTGCCCGCTGCATGGTATGTTCAACCTAGATACTCACGTTGACATGTGTACAACAAAGGTGCACGAGCTAACATGTCGTTTTAAGCATAGGTGGGTACGCTAACATGGCGTGTACAACACAGGTGGGTACGCTAACATGGCGTCTACAACAGGTGGGTACGCTAACATGGCGTCTACAACACAGGTGGGTACGCTAACATGGCGTCTACAACAGGTGGGAACGCTAACATGGCGTGTACAACACAGGTGGGTACACTAACATGGCGTCTACAACACACGTGGGGACGCTAACATGGCGTCTACAACACAGGTGGGTACGCTAACATGACGTGTACAACAGGTGGGTACGCTAACATGGCGTATACAACACACGTGGGTACGCTAACATGACGTGTACAACACACGTGGGTACGCTAACATGGCGTGTACAACACACGTGGGTACGCTAACATGGCGAGTACAGCACAGGTGGGTAAGCTAACATGGCATTTACAACAAAGGTGGGTACACTACCATGGTTTGTACAACACAGGTGGGTACGCTAACATGGCATGTACAACACAGGTGGGTACGCTAACATGGCACGTACAACGCAGGTGGGTACGCTAACATGGCATTTACAACAAAGGTGGGTACGCTAACATGGCGTCTACAACAGGTGGGTACGCTAACATGGGGTGTACAACACAGGTGGGTACGCTAACATGGCGTGTACAACACAGGTGGGTACACTAACATGGCGTGTACAACAGGTGGGTACGCTAACATGGCGTGTACAACACACGTGGGTACGCTAACATGACGTGTACAACACACGTGGGTACGCTAACATGGCGTGTACAACACACGTGGGTACGCTAACATGGCGAATACAGCACAGGTGGGTAAGCTAAAATGGCATTTACAACAAAGGTGGGTACACTACCATGGTTTGTACAACACAGGTGGGTACGCTAACATAGCATATACAACACAGGTGGGTACGCTAACATGGCATGTACAACACAGGTGGGTACGCTAACATGGCATCTACAACAAAGGTGGGTACACTACCATGGCATGTACAACACAGGTGGGTACGCTAACAAGACGTGTACAACACACGTAGGTACGCTAACATGTAAGAACACAGTTGGGTACGCTAACATGGCATGTACAACACAGGTGGGTACGCTAACATGGCATGTAGAACACAGGTCGGTACGCTAACATGACATGTACAACACAGGCGGGTACGCTCACATGGCCTGTACAGCACAGGTGGGTACGCTAACATGGCATGTACAGCACAGGTGAGTATGCAAACAAGACGTGTACAACACATGTGGGTACGCTAACATGTAAGAACACAGTTGGGTACGCTAAATGGCATGTAGAACACAGGTCGGTACGCTAACATGGCATGTACAACAGGTGGGTACGCTAACATGGCATGTACAACACAGGTCGGTACGCTAACATGGCATGTACAACACAGGTGGGTACGCTAACGTGGCATGTACAACAGGTGGGTACGCTAACATGGCATGTACAACAGGTGGGTACGCTAACATGGCATGTACAACAAAGGTGGGTACGCTAACATGGCATGTACAACACACATGGGTACGCTAACATGGCATGTACAACACAGGTCGGTACGCTAACGTGGCATGTACAACAGGTGGGTACGCTAACGTGGCATGTACAACACACGTGGGTACGCTAACATGGCATGTACAACACAGGTGGGTACGCTAACATGGCATGGACAACACAGGTGGGTACGCTAACATGGCATGTACAACACAGGTGGGTACGCTAACATGGCATGTACAACACAGGTGGGTACGCTAACAAGACGTGTACAACACACGTGGGTACGCTAACATGTAAGAACACAGTTGGGTAAGCTAAATGGCATGTAGAGCACAGGTCGGTACGCTAACATGGCATGTACAACACAGGTCGGTACGCTAACATGGCATGTACAACAGGTGGGTACGCTAACATGGCATGTAAAACACAGGTGGGTACGCTAACATGGCATGTACAACACAGGTGGGTACGCTAACGTGGCATGTACAACAGGTGGGTACGCTAACGTGGCATGTACAACACACGTGGGTACGCTAACATGGCATGTACAACACAGGTGGGTACGCTAACATGGCATGTACAACACAGGTGGGTACGCTAACATGGCATGTACAACACAGGTGGGTACGCTAACATGGCATGTACAGCACAGGTGGGTAAGCCAACATGGCATGTACAGCACAGGTGGGTACGCTAACAAGACGTGTACAACACAGGTGGGTATGCTAACAAGGCGTGTACAACACAGGTGGACATGCAGACATGGTGTATACTATATAAGGAATACCCATTGTATTATAAACAGTCTGGAGTCAAGTGACGTTATAAGATTATTGAACATATGTAGGGCCTGCACGCACGTGTTGAAGTGAGGTCTTTTGGGAGGGATGTGTCGGGGTGGGTGGGTGAATTGGTCTGTGGGGGTGGCTGGGTGCATATGTATGTGAATAGGTGGCTGCTTGTCCGTTTTATCATTCTCGCCCACTGATGAACCATGCCGCAGTTTTATCATGAATACATTCACGGCGTTGTACTTATTTTGGTTTGACGCGACCGGGAATCGAACCACCAGACAAATGCAGATGAAACGAACCAAGATGGTCCAGGAACAAGGGGGCCTGTATCGAAGACATTCCGGCCTTTCTACTCTTTATACTCAGTCAGCCACCTGGTCCATTCAGCCTGATTACTATCCCTGCAAATGGCATTTTCAAATGAATTCCCATAAATTGAATACTAAACTGATGATAAACTGTGTTTTAAAAGATCAGTTACAACACAATGCGAAACAGTTTAATGTGCTTAAAGTATGTAAGTGTGTACTATTGACATGTCAAAACACGTCAGTAATATCAGGTGTGAAACCCTGTTTTCACATTAGTTCAGTCATCAAACGGTCGCGATAGAGGTATATATGTCATGCTTTCTTCAGACAGGCCATCGTGAGAACCGACATCGAACTGTCCAGAATACTTGAGTGCATAACGAACTGTCCAGAATACTTGAGTGCATAAACCCATGACCAACAACGAACTGTCTAATCACAAATTACTTCTCTATTAGATACTTTTTCATACCGGTTCGCAGAGGAGGTCCACACAAACGTGATTTGTAGAAGCAAGTGATAAGAAATGTTGAAGCTGGATAGAGCAATAATGATCCCAACATATACACACTGACACTTCTCACAATTCAGGGGAAAACATTTACTGATATCCTGTTAAACATCGAATTATTTTCTTTTGAAAACAGGATCTGAATCGTAACATATTTTAAACACTCGAAATATCCCATCAGCATATCATAGAATTTTGTATACAAACGTCCCACGCCTGATATACTTTATCCACGGGGTCGAGAAGTCGCTGTCTTCTCCCTCCACTGGGGTTGAGACATGGCTATATATTCAGCCCGGGATGCTACCTGGGCCGACACCAAGGCACATGATGAAGGTGTTCGGTCGGGGGCGGGGTGAGGGGAGGCTATAAATTAGCTGGCAAGACGCAAGCTGTTGATGGTAAATAGATGTGGGGAATTTACGAGGGGTGTGCGGATGAAGAGACATCTTGAAGGGAACACAGGACGGGGAGCTAGTACGCAGGGACAAGTGATTGGCTTGCATGGAGACACGGTCTTTGTGACATTAAGTGTTGATACATGCTACACGTGGTGTCGCTAGTCTGTCTCACAGTCCCTGAACTACATTATTTTCCCTACTGCCTGGACACTCTGCAATGCTAAAGTCCTAAATGAAGCAAGTCTAGATTTCCTCAGGTTCTGAATCTCTTGTCTCCCTGGGGCTCCTTTTCAATTTAAATGGGTTTGTTTATAAATTATATATATTCAGAGACTAACTGTTAGTCTAGTGGTCTCGCCTGTAGTCTCAAAATGTATGGGTTGATGTAGACTAACATCTAGACTCTGAAATGAACATATTTTACAGAAACGAATGGTTCCTAAATTCATTTAAAATAATATTCACAAATTATAATGAATGAAGCCAAGAGACTTTCTTCATGTTCAGAGACCAAACAAATCAGCAGAGTTATAATTGCTTAGAATTTGCCAACACAAGTAAAGATTCTCATCAACCATCACTGACATGACATTGAAAGTGTTGTGACATCAATAGTTATTGCCCCACCACCTCTCCCCACACCTTGTTCATTAGACTAATGCTTAGTCTCTGAATATATATATATTTGATAGTAACAAACAAGCCCATTTAAATTGAAAAGGAGCCCAGGGAGACCAGCGATTGAGAACCTGAGGAAATCTAGACTTGCTTTAGTTAGAACTTTAGCACTGCAGAGAGTGCTTGGCAGTGGGGTAAATAATGTGGTTCAGGGACTGTGAGACAGACTACTTGTTCATTACCACCTGGTCGATGCCATTGTTAGTTTTTACCCCAAAATGCAAACAATTTAGAAATCACCCCCCTCCTTACCATTGAAACAAGAATGCCACATATTCTAGACTTCAATGGGCTGTACTGGTCTTTATGGCAGACTAGGAGTGATGCTATGGATGCAGATGGGCTGCAAGAGTGCTATCCGGTAGCAGATCCGTCCTCGTAGACTCCAAACAATGCAATATGTAAGAGAAAATGGGTGCTTCCATATATGTGTGTCCACAGTGTACAGACTACAGCAGAACAGACATGATATAACCACGTACGTAGACGACAAGGGTTTGTTTCCACACATAACGGTCAGGAGCTTTGGTCCTCTACATAGTCATGCCAACCTCACATATCACTGGAAAAACTGTTAAAGATATATGATCAAGTCATACACGAAAATCCATGTTAAATCTGATAGCTCCATCAATTACCCTATCAAATAACATACCGAATTGCATTACCGAAGTTAATACATATTATGCACAATATTGACAGCTACTCTACTCTATGTCGTTTAATTGGAGGCTATATAATCCAGAGCGCCATGACGTGTGAATACTGTGAACTGTCAAGATTTTGATATCTGCAGAAAGGGACGGGGTTGAAATTAGAAATATGACAATAGAAATATGAGGTCGTACTGACTTCATGAGGTGGAGTGGAGTGTTATCGTGACTTGCTAGGTGGCACAAATTGCCCGTATCTTGGGAACCGTTACGCTTAAAAGTTTGTCCAGTGTCATGACCGCCAGATACGAAACAGCGGCCGATAATGATAACCTCCAACCAGAAGGCCCTCAACGCGACCATTAAGGGGAGATAAGAAAGGAGACACTGATTAATGTAACGGCAGGTGTGATTGGTGTATTTCGTCACGTGGTCTTGTAAGAGATGCAAAATAGTGACAGGCAAGATATGGAAATTGTCAGAGAGATAATGTTTGAAAGAACCCAGTCAGTGCAAGTGAGCGAAACAACATGGGTGAATTATAAGTCAATGAACAAGCTACAACCCCGATGACAAGAGCCTAGTGATTGATAGATATGCCTGGTGCTGCATGTGATCTGCGTTCTGGTCAGCTGGAAGGGGTTCTGCCCCATTGCCAACATGACGGGATGTGCCTCAGAGTCGTTAGAAACGTGTTATGTGTTGCGGGTTGTTACACTCGGATATGAGTGTACTGAACCAATGACCACACGTAAAGTGACAGCCACGACATACACTGTTTGCACTTAGTGATGGGTTACGTGTACACCAGCTCTTATAACTCCGGACAGGGGATTGCGTAACTAACATCTAGTCTCTGAAATGATCATATTATACAGAAAAATAGCTGTTCATAAATTATAATGAAAAGGAGCATAGAGACTTTCTTCATTTCTCTGAACCTGTGGAAATCTAGAGGTGGAGAGGTGATCTGAGTGGAATTCCTTGAGGAGTCCATGTTTCCTATTGTGCTTTTGTATATTGATGTGTTGTAGAAAGTAAAAATGCAGTCATCTATGTAATATATTGGCAGTTTTCAGTTTCAAAAGAAATCTGAACCAGCAATGTGCTTTTAATGTATACGCATATTGGTTTTCATGGGGATATGCAGTGTATGTTGTGTATATGGAAGGTATGAAGTGTATATTGGACGCCTGTTGTATATGGAGTGCCTCTAGTTTATGTGGCGAATATCTAGTGTATATGAAGAGTATCTAGTGTATATGAAGTATATCTAGTGTATATGGAGTATATCTAGTGTGTATGGAGTATATCTAGTGTATATGGAGTATATCTAGTGTATATGGAGTATATCTAGTGTATATGAAGTATATCTAGTGTGTATGGAGTATATCTAGTGTATATGGAGTACATGTAGTATACAATGTATATGGAGAGCATCTCGTGTATATGAAGAGAATCTAGTATATATGGAGTATATATAGTGTATAGGGAGTATATCTAGTGTATAGGGAGTATATGTAGTGTATATGGAGTATATCCAGTGTATATGGAGTATATCTAGTGTATATGGAGAATATCTAGTGTATATTGAGTATATCTAGTGTATATTGAGTATATCTAGTGTGTATGGAGTATATCTAGTGTATATGGAGTGTATGTAGTGTACAATGTATATGGAGAGCATCTCGTGTATATGAAGAGAATCTAGTATATATGGAGTATATGTAGTGTATAGGGAGTGCATCTCGTGTATATGAAGAGAATCTAGTATATATGGAGTATATGTAGTGTATATGGAGAACATCTCGTGTATATGAAGAGAAACTAGTGTATATGGAGTATATGTAGTGTGTAGGGAGAGCATCTAGTGTATATGAAGAGAATCTAGTGTATATGGAGTATATGTAGTGTATATGGAGAGCATCTCGTGTATATGAAGAGAATCTAGTGTATATGGAGTATATGTAGTGTATATGGAGGAGAGTGTATATGGAGAGCATCTCGTGTATATGAAGAGAATCTAGTGTATATGGAGTATATGTAGTGTATAGGGAGAGCATCTCGTGTATATGAAGAGAATCTAGTGTATATGGAGTATATGTAGTGTATATGGAGAACATCTCGTGTATATGAAGAGAATCTAGTGTATATGGAGTATATGTAATGTATATGGAGAACATCTCATGTATATGGAGTATATGTAGTGTATTGGGAGAGCATGTCGTGTATATGAAGAGAATCTAGTCTATATGGAGTATATGTAGTGTATATGGAGAACATCTCATGTATATGAAGAGAATCTAGTGTATATGGAGCATATGTAGTGTATAGGGAGAGCATCTCGTGTATATGAGGAGAATCTAGGGTATATGGAGTATATCTAGTGTATATGGAGTATACCTAGTGTATATGGAGTATATCTAGTGTACAATGTATATGGAGAGCATCTCGTGTATGTGAAGAGAATGTAGTGTATATGGAATATCTGTAGTGTATATGGAGAACATCTCGTGTATATGAAGAGAATCTAGTATATATGGAGTATATCTAGTGTATATGGAGTATATGTAGTAAATAACGAGTTTATGTAGTGCATATTGAGCGTATATAGTGATCACGGATAACACAGTATGTTTATCTTCTAATTGTAAGTGTGTGCATTCTCATCCAAGGGCCGCTGTTCCACAACTGGAGACTTCATTAAATCTACAATGCAACACAATCACACCCCAATGAGTGGAGAGCGGAAGGTCGCGGTTCGATCCCCGACCGGGTCGTACCAAAAGACATTAAATATGGTGCTTGTTGGTCCTTGCCTGGCGCTCGGCTGGGAGTCAGTATAATGTGTGAGCGGGGTATTCATGCTTCACTGCGGCATGGTATCTCAGTGGGCTAGCACTATAAAACCAGCTTACATCTGGGCTAGTACAAGCAGCCGCAAATACACATACACACGCATGCACGTCGACATATGAGCGAAATATTCTCAAGCACGACGTTAGGTGATCGGAAAAAAAGTCATAGGAAAAAAAGTTGTTCTCCATTTACTTTGTTTATACTATTTCACGTTCAAAGTAAATATTCCTTTCAATGTGATGCTGTAAGCAATTGGATCTTATCAAAACAGGTTAAATGAACATATTTTGTTTTATTTAGTTCTTAAAGGATTATAGGATTGAAAGTCGCAAGTCATATGATTGTTTAACGTGCTTTGTGCTTGACGATATCAAACAGATTAATGAACTCATGGGATTATCAGTTAATTCTTTTACTTATATGGCTTCATTTTATGATGTCATGTTTTTTACTTGAATTTGACTTTTTTTTCCATGACTTTTTTTCCAATGACTTTTTTCCCTACAACCCGACGTTAAACCCAATTTCACCTCACCTCACCTCACACCCCAATGAGTGTATGGCAAGCACATGAGTGGACTTAGTCTGTCTCATAGTCTCTGAACCATATTATTTTCCCCAATGCTTAGCCCTCCCTGCAATGTTAAAGCCCTTAAATGAAGCAAGTCTAGATTTCCTCAGGTTCTGAATCTCTGGTCTCACTGTGGCTCCTTTTCAATTTAAATGGGTTTATTTGCTACTATCAAAATTACATGTATTCAGGGACTAAACGTTAGTCTAGGGTGGACTATGAGGCACGCATTGCTGTAGGGATCTGGACACAGTTCGGCAATACTGGGCCCAGGTCGGATAACCATCTTGAGGGATGGCATCATCAGTTAAAGAATTATGTTCCATGACATTTTGTCAATGAATGAAATACAAATAGAAAGAATAAAAATACCTGATACCTAGACACCCCATACCTAATACCTAGAGACCCCATACCTTATACCTAGAGACCCCATACCTGATACCTAGAAACCCCATACTTTATACCTTGGGACCCCATACCTCATACCTAGAGACCCCATATCTTATACGTAGAGATCCCACACCTGATACCCCATACCTTATACCTAGAGACCCCATACCTGATACCTAGAGACCCCATACCTGATACCTAGCGACCACATTTTTGGGCATTTTTCCCGTATTGCCTACAGTTGACTTTTGGTCAAGTTCATTTTAGTAAAGGTGGAATAGGTCAGTCAGCACATTAACCTTACTTCCTCATCACTGGACCGTATCATGTTGTTTTAACGTGTAGGCAGAATGGGACAGTAGGCAGAATGAGAAGACACCATCACGGAATGGCGTTCGTGGGACGTAATCTGTAGGGTGATTATTATTGTTATAGGCTATGTCTCTTGTTCGTGCAATGCACGCGTACTGGAAATAACAATACACTGAGACACCTGCACGCGCGCACATTCATAATGTTCTTTCTGGTGTTAACGACTCAATATTAATATGGGGAGGGTGGGGATGGGGGGGGGGTGGGGAGAGTTTGTTTGTATTCTCCCTTTACGATCTTCTTTGCCAGGAAACCTTCCAACAGTTTCACATGAATGTCGTTGGTTTGTTTTTATGCGACACGACGTCAGAACCTCAAGCAGACATCTTACACGCGACAAGAACGCCACCACAGTAACATCCAACCATGTGTAAATGACTGTACACCGTTCCTTGTCCACAATACCGATTAACGGCAGGTTAGTCAGTACAGGTACAACACGTTGAATATTTCCTAATAGCTCTCAACGGCCTGTCCATTGAACGATTTTCATTTCATATGCAGTGGTACAAACATCATTGATTTAATCAAGCGGAATGAAATAGTTCACTGTATTGACGTAAATACTTCATTCCGTCAACGTGTGGTGAGCAAACCCTCACCTGACACAAAAAGTATGAAACTGAAATTTCCCATGGCATATTTACATATTCTTACTTACCACAAACGATACATATCTTACATGACCTGATAACAAACTATACACCAGGGCCTAGATTTTCGAAGCACTCTTAGCGCTAAGATAGTCGTAAGTTAATGTTAATGTATGGCACTTACGACTATCTTAGCGCTAAGAGAGCTTCGAAAATCTAGGCCCAGGGCCCCGTTCCTCAAAGCGATCGTATCGCTACGACAGTCGTAAGTTTATGTTAAGTATTGGAGTTACGATCATCTTAGCGCTAAGATCACCTTGAGGAACGGGGTCCTGCACTGTCCACTGGGATACCTCGCAGCAGCAGGTCAGACAGTTACCATGACGTCAAGGTGGAATGTGCGAGTCAGTGACTGATTGAGATTCACAGTTTTCAAAGTGCATGGCAATAAATATTTACCACTTTAGAAGGACGTGCAAGAACGTATTTCCAATTTTGAGGGCCATGGCAATCAATATACGTATGTACTATGTTAAAAACACATTTCATTACGAATTTACCCCAATTTGAAGGCATAGTAGAATTTACATGGTTTGGAGAGCATATAGGTACGCATTTTCCATTTTGAAAGACATGTCCGTATTTATTAACCCATACAACTGTAAGACGTGACAAATCACACATGCCACTGTAAGACGTCACAGTACCTGACACATCACACATACAACTGTAAGAAGTCACAGTACATCACACATACAACTGTAACACGTGACACATCACACATACAACTGTAAGACGTCACAGTACAGGACACATCACAAATACAACTGTAAGACGTCACAGTACATCACACATGGAGCTGTAAGACGTCACAGTACATCACACATGGAGCTGTAAGACGTGACAGTACATCACACATACAACTGTAAGACTTCACAGTGCATCACACATACAACTGTAAGACGTCACAGTACATCACACATAAAACTGTAAGACGTCACAGTACATCACACATACAACTGTAAAACGTCACAGTACATGACACACCACACATACAACTGTAAGACGTCACAGTACATGTCACATCACACATACAACTGTAAGACGTCACACACACCACACATACTGTAACTGTAACATCACGTACAACTGTAAGACGTCACAGTACATCACACATACAACTGTAAAACGTCACAGTACATGACACACCACACATACAACTGTAAGACGTCACAGTACATGACACATCACACATACAACTGTAAGACGTGACAGTACATCACACATGTAAGACGTCACAGTGTAAGACATCACACATACAACTGTAAGACGTCACAGTACATCACACATACAACTGTAAGACGTCACAGTACATCACACATACAACTGTAAGACGTCACAGTACATCACACATACAACTGTAAGACGTCACAGTAGATGACACATCACAAATACAAGAGTAAGACGTCACAGTACATGACACATACAACTGTAAGACGTCACAGTACATGACACATCACACATACAAGGGAAAGACGTGACAGTACATGACACATACAACTGTAAGACGTCACAATACATGACACATCACAAATACAAGAGTAAGACGTCACAGTACATCACACATAAAACTGTAAGACGTGACACATCACACGTACAACTGTAACACGTGACACATCACACATACAACTATAAGACGTCACAGTACAGGACACATCACAAATACAACTGTAAGAAGTCACAGTACATCACACATGGAGCTGTAAGACGTCACAGTACATCACACATACAGCAGTAAGACGTCACAGTACATCACACATACAACTGTAAGACGTGATAGTATATGACACATCACACATGTTGCTGGAATATTGCTAAAAGCGGCGGAAAACCCAACTCCTTTACTCACAAAAAAGGGCGACTAACGGGATCGGGTGGTCAGGCTCGCTTACTTGGTCGACACTTGTTATCGTATCCCAATTGTGTAGATCGATGCTCATGCTGTTGATCACTGGATTGTCTGGTCCAGACTCGATTATTTAGAGACCGACGTATATAACTGGAATATGGCTAAGTGCGGCGTTAAACAACCAACCAACCAACCAACGTACCAGTATGTATTTTCCTGTTTTCCATGTTGTGATTAACCAACAAAAACTGTAGAACAACATTGTCATGAGACCATAATGCCAGCGATATTGTCCGATTAACAAAGCTACAATCTAAAATGCCTTTCCAAATAAAGTACGGACAGTCCTTCAACCTAGAGCTCCTTATGTTACTACCCAGTATAGTGTACACATATTGAGGTTAGCTGGCATTAAGCGAAAAAATAACAATAAATACACATTTACTATCGTACTTCCCCGCGCTTTGACCTCTCATCAAAGGAAATGCATTTGCCAAATAAAACGGATGAGCCGTCTAAATCGGCGAAGGTGAATAAGTATAATGTATACTTAGGAGCATTTTACGAATACAACGTTAGGGGCAAGATAGTTTAAAGAGGCAAAGGGCGCCCCAAGCGAGTCAAAGATAAATGAAGGATGGATAGACGGCGAGAACGCTGTGATAGGGGAGATCCACGACAACATCCTTTGTGAAGTTTACAACTTGGAAAGTCTTGGAGATCGGCTAATTCTCCAGATGGTCAGTCCATGTCACATGTAGCTGAAACATGGTTATCATTGGAACATCGTTAACAAAAATGTAAGGCGTGACAATGTCATATCTATAAATGACACACGCGGTAGTATGTGACTAATTTTGCATGACGTATAAAACATGCAACTGCAAGACGTGACAACATAAAAACCACATGAGTGAGTGAGTGAGTGAGTATTGTTTTACACATCTTTTAGCAATATTCCAGCAGTATCACGGCGGGGACACCAGAAATGGGCTTCACACATTGCGCCCATGTGGGGAATCGAACACGGGTCTTAGGCGTGACGAGTGAACGCTTTAATGACTAGGCTATCCCCGCCGTCCCTATAACACACATGCAACTGCAAGACATGACAATATATGATATAACACACACGCAACTGCAAGACGTGACAATATATAACATAACACTCATGCAACTGTAAGACGTGACAATATATGACATAACACTCATGCAACTGCAAGACATGACAATATGATATAACACACATGCAACTGCAAGACGTGACAATATATGACATAACACTCATGCAACTGCAAGACGTGACAATATATGATATAAGACATATGCAACTGCAGGACGTGACAATATATGACATAACACACATGCAACTGCAAGACGTGACAATATATGATATAACACACATGCAACTGCAGGACGTGACAATATATGACATAACACTCATGCAACTGCAAGACGTGACAATATATGATATAAGACATATGCAACTGCAATACGTGACAATATATGATATAACACTCATGCAACTGCAGGACATGACAATATATGATATAACACACATGCAACTGCAAGACGTGACAATATATCAAATTACACAAATGCAACTGTAAGACGTGACAATATATGTGAAACACTCATGCAACTGCAAAACATGACAATATATGATATAACACATATGCAACTGCAAGACGTGACAATATATGATATAACACTCATGCAACTGCAAGACGTGACAATATATGATATAACACTCATGCAACTGCAAGACGTGACAATATATGATATAACACACACGCAACTGCAAGACGTGACAATATATTATATAACACACACGCAACTGCAGGACGTGACAATATATGACATAACACTCATGCAACTGCAAGACGTGACAATATATGATATAACACTCATGCAACTGCAAGACATGACAATATATGATATAACACACATGCAACTGCAAGACGTGACAATATATGACATAACACTCATGCAACTGCAAGACGTGACAATATATGATATAAGACATATGCAACTGCAGGACGTGACAATATATGACATAACACTCATGCAACTGCAAGACGTGACAATATATGATATAAGACATATGCAACTGCAATACGTGACAATATATGATATAACACTCATGCAACTGCAGGACATGACAATATATGATATAACACACATGCAACTGCAAGACGTGACAATATATCAAATTACACACATGCAACTGTAAGACGTGACAATATATGTGAAACACTCATGCAACTGCAAGACATGACAATATATGATATAACACATATGCAACTGCAAGACGTGACAATATATGATATAACACTCATGCAACTGCAAGACGTGACAATATATGATATAACACTCATGCAACTGCAAGACGTGACAATATATGATATAACACACACGCAACTGCAAGACGTGACAATATATGATATAACACACATGCAACTGCAGGACGTGACAATATATGACATAACACTCATGCAACTGCAAGACGTGACAATATATGATATAAGACATATGCAACTGCAATACGTGACAATATATGATATAACACTCATGCAACTGCAGGACATGACAATATATGATATAACACACATGCAACTGCAAGACGTGACAATATATCAAATTACACACATGCAACTGTAAGACGTGACAATATATGTGAAACACTCATGCAACTGCAAGACATGACAATATATGATATAACACATATGCAACTGCAAGACGTGACAATATGTGATATAACGCTCATGCAACTGCAAGACGTGACAATATATGATATAACACTCATGCAACTGCAAGACGTGACAATATATGATATAACACACACGCAACTGCAAGACGTGACAATATATTATATAACACACACGCAACTGCAGGACGTGACAATATATGACATAACACTCATGCAACTGCAAGACGTGACAATATATGATATTTCACTCAGGCAACTGCAGGACGTGACAATATATGATATAACACTCATGCAACTGCAAGACGTGACAATATATGATATAACACTCATGCAACTGCAATACGTGACAATATATGACATAACACTCATGCAACTGCAAGACGTGACAATATATGATATAACACTCATGCAACTGCAGGACGTGACAATATATGATATAACACACACGCAACTGCAAGACGTGACAATATATGACATAACACTCATGCAACTGCAAGACGTGACAATATATGACATAACACTCATGCAACTGCAGGACGTGACAATATATGACATAACACTCATGCAACTGCAAGACGTGACAATATATGATATTTCACTCAGGCAACTGCAGGACGTGACAATATATGATATAACACTCATGCAACTGCAAGACGTGACAATATATGATATAACACTCATGCAACTGCAGGACGTGACAATATATGATATAACACTCATGCAACTGCAGGACGTGAGAATATATGATATTACACTCATGCAACTGCAGGACGTGAGAATATCCCATCAACCAAAAAACAAACGTTGCTACAACCTTGTCATTCATTTTTGTTATGATAACGTTTGAAAAGAACCACGTCAAATACCTTGGTGTTCTTAATATTGCTGCAACGGAATGGTTCACGTTACCCAAACACTTTCTTACAATATTCCCACAACATTGCCTCATTATTCACTTGCATTCATGATTGACATGCCTTTCATATAGTTCCATCACATCTTGACAGAACTGATATTTGTATGACGTTCGTGATTATTTCTATTTAAATAATGCCGGTTTAGTGATGTGGTTCTCGGGGCGATCGCCCTGTCTCTCTGGCGCAGGGGAGAGCGGCAGTTGATCTCTGTTTCGAATATCCGAATTGTTTTCTTTTTTCTTTTCCATTGGAAGATATGTTTTAGGTTTAAAACGAAAAATTCCATATCCAGCACTGGATTTCCACGGCAAACAATGCTCTTAAAATATTTTCTCATTTCAGAAAATAAACATGGCCGAGGTTGTAATGGTTTCCCACAAATTAGCCATAAGATTGTGGTCACGGTATGTATTTATTGGGGTAGGATATATCATACAAGCAACGGGGAGATCTGCTAATATATGATACATGTATATCATACAAGCACCAGAGAGATCTGCTAATGTATAATACATGTATATCATACAAGCAACAGGGAGATCTGCTAATGAATGATACAAGTATATCATACAAGCAACAGGGAGATCTGCTAATGAATGATACATGTATATCATACAAGCAAAAGGGTGATCTGCTAATGAATGATACAAGTATATCATACAAGCAACAGGGAGATCTGCTAATGAATGATACAAGTATATCATACAAGCAACAGGGAGATCTGCTAATGAATGATACATGTATATCATACAAGCAACAGGGAGATCTGCTAATGAATGATACAAGTATATCATACAAGCAACAGGGAGATCTGCTAATGAATGATACAAGTATATCATACAAGCAACAGGGAGATCTGCTAATGAATGATACATGTATATCATACATAGAAGAGTGTCATGGTATGGCATGGTATGGTACACATCACACATAAAACTGTAAGACGTGACAGTATATGACACATACAACTGTAAGACGTGATAATATATGACACATGCAACTGTAAGACGTCAGAGTATATGCCACATCACACATAATACTGTAAGACGTGACAGTACATGACACATACAACTGTAAGACGTCACAGTACATCACACATACAACTGCAAGACGTCACAGTACATCAAAAATACAACTGTAAATCATCACAGTACATGACACATCACACATACAACTGTACGGCGACACAGTACATCTCACATACAACTGTAAGACGTCAGAGTACATCACACATACAGCTGTAACACGTGACAGTACATGACAAATCACCCATAAAACTGTAAAACGTCACAGTACATCACACATACAACTGTAAGACGTCACAGTACATCACACATCACAAATACAACCGTAAGAAGTCACAATACATGACACATCACACATACAACTGTAATACGTCACAGTACATCACATATACAACTGTAAGACGTCACAGTACATCATACATACAGCTGTAAGACGTCACAGTAGATGACACATCACACATACAACTGTAATACGTCACAGTACATCACATATACACAACTGTAAGACGTCACAGTATATCACATATACAACTGTAAGACGTCACAGTACATGACACACCAGGTAGGTTCCGGTGAGGGGCATGAATTATGAGAAGATTCCCCCTTTAGATGAGTGGGCACTGGACAGACAATGTCAGAAAAGTTTTACTTCAGTTCCCGTCCACGTGACCAATACCTACACGTCTACGGCCAAACCCTTAGTATCGCGTTACAAGAGTGTTCTGGTGTCTGCAGGGCGACTGTGATGGACACTAGAGAATATAGATGAAATCCGGCCCCGTACCTTCAACAGCATGCCACCGTCTCGTGTGGGGATAACAATGACGTGACGTCACACGTTGCCGCCAGTGTAGCTTAACGGAAAGAATAGAATGTTATGAAACTCTTGCCCGGCGAAATCTGACTTCTTGAATAATGTTGTGACAAGTGCAAAACAGACATATTGTTGTCTATAATGGTGAGATTAGTGTTGGTTACTGCCTCCAGGGCTCGCTGTCTGCTCACCAAACCTTACGCATATTTCTTACATCAGGTTAAACTTCACAAACAGTCCCGCGGCATTCTTACTGGTATCCCATATGTCCTGAACACAAGTAATCGTGATGTTCCCCTGACATATCCGTGTCTACCTGGACACTGGTAAACGTGATGTCCCCCTTACATATCCGTGTCTACCTGGACACTGGTAAACGTGATGTCCCCCCTTACATATCCGTGTCTACCTGGACACCAGCAAACGTGATGTTCCCCCCTTACATGTCCGTGTCTACCTGGACACCAGCAAACGTGATGTTCCCCCTTACATATCCGTGTCTACCTGGACACCAGCAAACGTGATGTTCCCCCTTACATATCCGTGTCTACCTGGACACTGGTAAACGTGATGTCCCCCCTTACATATCCGTGTCTACTTGAACACCAGCAAACGTGATGTTGCCCCTTACATATCCGTGTCTACCTGAACACCAGCAAACGTGATGTTGCCCCTTACATATCCGTGTCTACCTGAACACCAGCAAACGTGATGTTGCCCCTTACATACCCGTGTCTACCTGAACACCAGCAAACGTGATGTTGCCCTTTACATACCCGTGTCTACCTGGACACCAGCAAAACGTGATGTTCCCCCTTACATACCCGTGTCTACCTGAACACCAGCAAACGTGATGTTGCCCCTTACATATCCGTGTCTACCTGAACACCAGCAAACGTGATGTTGCCCTTTACATATCCGTGTTTACCTGAACACCAGCAAACGTGATGTTCCCCCTTACATATCCGTGTCTACCTGGACACCAGCAAACGTGATGTTCCCCCTTACATACCCGTGTCTACCTGAACACCAGCAAACGTGATGTCCCCACCTTACATATCCGTGTCTACCTGAACACCAGCAAACATATGATATATACTCCCCCAGGATATATGTATATATTCACTGTCTCTGTCTTCGATTCTTTACCTGGATACCAACAAACGACACATATATGTATATATTCCGTGTTTCAAGGTGGTACATTGGATGATTCCTCATTCATCGTTAGACACGACACAGTATCCAACATCAAGTGAGACACGGCTGCAGTGTCTGCAGGCCGAGCTATGTAAACGACTACATTTGTCAATAGCAACGGGGAAAGTCTTGTTGACAGACAACAGTCCTCATTAAACATGGGATGCAATCAGGAGCATTCTTTAATTACCGATGGTGACAGGGCGGAAAGGGGAAAATACGTAATGCATCTGGAAATCTTCGGATAAAGATAACCGCAACCTTTATTCCTGTATAGTTGGTGTAGAGTGACGATCGGAATGTACTTAGACAAAACTTCAGCTTGCTGGGGCTAAACAGGGAGGTGAACAGAAGATCCACCTTTTGTTTGTTCCCCTGGCCACATGTCTGCCTATGGGTCGCCGCGTGACGCAA
Organism: Haliotis rubra; assembly: GCF_003918875.1. NCBI lineage: Eukaryota > Metazoa > Mollusca > Gastropoda > Lepetellida > Haliotidae > Haliotis > Haliotis rubra. Next base: position 1,157,843 of record NW_025766614.1, read on the forward strand.
GTTTTCATGATATGTGCGGCTATTTCAGCAGGCTATATCAATGCTCAGCATCAACTGATTGACATGTATAGCGGGATTAAGACGGTGTGAATTTAATTACGGTCAAGGCAAGGCGCACAGTGATGCCTGTCACCTGTCGGACTGCTCGAAGGGATGAACACTTACGTAACGGTGTGAGAGCGAAACGAGGCTGTCCGACATGGTAATCCCATCGGGTGCTGCAGATATACACGGAGGGTCAGTGGTATCTGAATCAGGGATATTTAGATTAAATGATAGATACTTGACAGATAATATCACGTGTAGCCCATAGCCATCAGATGTAGCCAGGTCAACAGCCTCAGTATATACCTGCACTGCTTCACACAAATACACGAACCCCTTGTCAGTCACAGTTACAGAAATACACGCCTATCGTGAGAATGGTGTAAATCACTTAGATACAATTTGTCCTTATTGTTATTGTGGTATGGAAGATGAGCATGTGTTACTTGCTTGTAGTAAGTTTTCATCTCTAAGGAGTAGATTTTTGCCAATTCTATCATTGCTACTCAAAGTATGATAAATAGTACGAATATGAAAGTTACTAAATCTGTTGCATTATATCTAAAAAATATATTTAATACCAGGTCCCACACGTGACCAAATTGTATTCTGAGGTGTTGTTGTACAAAAGGCCATGTGGCCAGAGTACTGAATAAACTCCTTGAAATACACGCCTTTTGCATGTATTGTGAGCTTGAATTGTATATGCCCTGTATTTAGGGACATTTGTGATAGTGGAGGATATGAAGGAAGCAAGGTTTGTAATAGTTATCTATGATAGTTCTTTCTTGCAAATATCCCTATAAACGTATATGCGATGTAGCTCGCGATATGAATGTATTACTACTACAAGAGAAAGGATTTCAGACCAACCGGGCTGAGGTACTTCACATTTGATCAATAGCCACTTCAAGTATATAGACTTTACTTCCGGGTCGACAGACCTTCATCACATTAACGGTTCCGCGATTAGTCAGTAGAACGGAAATTTATGATTAGGATTGTAAATTTCAAGAGCTTGACATATCCCTCCAATTTCACAACACGCACTCGAAATCAACGAAATCAACATCGAGATGGAATCTATCAACATGCTATCGACCTTTTATTGTCCGTGCAATTTGCGCCACGGCGTTAAAAGTCCAGCCATGTTGATGTCAGATCAGGCGCTAATGGTAATTAGCATAACACTAAATGTGTACACAGCTGTAGAAGGGTGGTCACTCACAGGCCTTGATTTGACCAAGTTAATAGCTTACGATGACCTTGTCTAGACGGTTATGGTCAGGCGGTCAGGCGTGACCAAACTACTGGCGGTCAATCATGACCCTTTTATTCCAACAATGGAATTAAAGTAAGATTGTATACCCAACATTGAGTGAGGATTGTGTGCCTATATAATACCCGCTACATTGCAATTGGCACCCTCATGGAGGAAAGTAGTCTTGTCAGGCACGCGTGAACTGCATGCATTGAGGTATTTTCTGAAAGTGGTAATTAACTATCAAGCATGTTTTATTGTTCTGCAATGGATACATCTACCCGTTGAAATTATTACATCGCTGTTCTTCGATGACATATTATTCTGACAATAAGTTTCAGTCAGCGACGTCACCACATACATTTGCTAACTACTTCACAAAACCACAACATGTTTAGAAATTTGTCATTTAGACGCTCTTAAAGTGCAAGTCGTCAAATGTTAATTGTGAATAGTGTCGTGGTGGTTGTTGGTCCTGAGTCATGACCCCCCAAGGGTAAAGGACATCACACAATGTCTAGGATGTCGGCCCTCAAAACGTGAAAAAAGGCTTAGTGGACAGATGGAAGAAAGATGTTGGCACGGACATTGATCGACAGCTGCTCCTCCGAGATTTGGCAAGATTTGAAAGGCTTTACCCCTAGAGGTCCCCCTCCAGGGTACAGTAATGGGGGTCAAGGGTACCCGTCAAAAGACCGCCCCCTAGTGTTCCCTGAACCGTGCCAAAGAACACACAGGCCTTTCACGCTTCACGACTCTGTCCAGTTGTTACACTGTACATAGCACAGACACTGAATCCGACTCCATCATCTCCAACAGACGGAAACCCTCAGGTGTGAACGTGTCGTGCAGGGTTGTGTTCCAGAACAAATGCTGATTGTCGAGCAAACCTTTTACAGTTGCAAGTGCATATAACGTTTCTCTTATGAGTAATGCTTTCGTTTAATACATATTTTATTGACAACTGTCGGTATTCATTCATTTCTTGCAGCAAAACAATCTGACGCAATGTATTGCCAGTAATTTAAATTAACACCTGAGTGTCTTAACGACAATGTCTGTTACCCTCCAGCCCACAGGAACATGCAGAAGGTAACAGCCGACACAGACATCACATTTACAAATACCGCCTAAATGTATGTCATCGGAAACCGATTACTGTCATTAAGGGTAGGCGCTGAATTAGGGCTGACCTGAGCTCGGGCAAACAAAGCTTCCTGAGATGACGTAACGCGAGAGGGTTTAAAGCTCATTGTCCCCTCCCACCATATTGAACTGTTACATCCGTGTGTTAAGCTGTGGTTTCACTGGTGTCTCAACTCCCCCCCCCCCCCTCACACACACACACACACACACACAAACACACACACACACACACACACACATACAATAACAACTATAGACATTCAAACCAACGATTACAGAATACTGTGTTAGTGTACTATGCTCCATTGATGAAAAATCCAGTTTGTTTTTTGAATACATGTTCATGTTCGTCCAACTTGCAAATGCCATTCAAGTTCAGTTTGTATGTTTATATGAACAAGTTATCATTCTGTGTCAGTATAATCTGTGCTGATACAGGTAAATATCAGTTTACATATTTCATTAACAATTAATGCAAATTCTACCGCTATAATATAATCTGACATTAGTAACAACCAGTAATCACATGCTGTCCTGGGCACGGGCAGTGTGTGCTCAGCTCCGACATCTTTGAAAATATCCTGAGTCAATGGGACAGGCATACTATGTTTGACTGGGCGTTTCTTTAATTACATCATCTGAGATAATATAATTATTCATATTAAGGATTGAAGTAATTATCCTTTTAGAATATTGCAGCTTGCACTCGAGTTTATTTCTTTAAAACCCCTGTGAAGTCTGATAAACTTAGAATCAAACATCTGAATATTATTTTTCCAAATATCCTGCAGGGTCAATTATCATGTTCCAATGTCACTACTAGTCTTTGAACATTCCGTGAAATCTCTACATCCGCAGCTCAGGTACTGCCAGCACCACGATATTAACTTCCACTGCGCATGTCTGTCTCGTGCTGGGATCAACATTACCGGACTAATTAAAATTGAATATCTTCGTTCATAAAACATTTCTTTTCTGTCATAATTGCACAGACGCTGAAGAGGGGAGCTTTAATTAACCAGATTTTCAACTTCTGTGGCATGCAATACGCCATGGCAAACATATTGTATCATTAGGCCTGTTCCGTATGCGTGGTAAACAGGTGCATATGCAAATTAGGTACAGTGGGCGTGTCTCCACTGTGCGATATCAATGAAGGAATGTTACAAGTGTATACAGCCTATAGCTAGGAATCAATATGGGAAACTGGGCATGATTCATAAGTCAGACGCCTCGTGCAATAACTAAATGTTCCCTTCTAAAGGCTGTAGACATTTTATGAGTTTCATACAGGTAGCACGAAAGAGTTGCTGAAAAGGAAATCCTGACCCTTGCCTTTGTATGATAACTAAACGAGAAAATGATTTGGGCAAAACGGAAACATTAAGTACAGTTGATAGGCTCGCCATTCCCATATCGAATACATCAGAAACTGCGGAACACATAAGAGGTTTCAGATAAAGAGCATTTCAAATTTGTTTTGCCAAGTGTTGACTGAAAAATAATGCTTAAGGCTACCTTCGGTTGTTGGGTGGGTGAAATGGCTTTTCATGATACAACACAGTGACAAAGTTTTCAAATCACTTTGTGACACACAATAACATTCTTTCTCGCTGGGAACATTTACTTTGTCGTTGTGATATAAAACAGGCACAGATGTTTTGGTTATATATCCACCAAATCGTAACAATATAGAAAAACATAAAGAAAGAAACCTTTATATAAAAGACATCCCAGTAATGTATGTAAATCGTATAGCTGTATGCTTCTGACTGACTGAGATTGGTTTTACGCCGCTTTCAGCAATATTCCAGCAACATCACGGCGGGGGACACCAGAATATAGCTGTATGACTGTAATGTAGGTGGGTATTAGAGATATATCTTGGCTGCGTCGAGCGAAGTCCAGAAACACAAGCAACATGTCACATCACTATCATACACTTCTTGTGTTGACAAGGGACCATGCTATGCTATGCTATGCTATGCTATGCTATGCTATGCTATGCTATGCTATGCTATGCTATGCTATGCTATGCTATGCTATGCTATGCTATGCTATGCTATGACAACCATTATTGGCATGAGTATATTATATTACATTGTAGCATAGCATAGCATAGCATAGCATAGCATAGCATAGCATAGCATAGCATAGCATAGCATAGCATAGCATAGCATAGCATAGCATAGCATAGCATAGCATACACCCCACATCCCATTATAATATAATATAATATAATATAATATAATATAATATAATATAATATAATATAATATAATATAATATAATATATATAATATAATATAATATAATATAATATAATATAATATAATATAATATAATACAGTCTGCCCCCAGCTCCTTCCTTCCACCCGTAACACCAATGTATATACCGAGTCACCTCTAAAGAATTTGAATACCTTGTTTCTCCACTGTAATATGCCATGCGTACAAACAAACTCTACCATGCATACACTAAGCGTTATTTCCGAGTCAATATCAAAATTATCCCAACAATAGCCAACAACATTTTCGCGTTTCTTTTTCTCGCCACGGGCCAATGTTGGGTCAGCGATAGTGAATAATCCAGTAGGTTTACCTGGCAATGTTTTCTATACATGTATATGATATGAAACCCCGGTGAGATTTTATTATGAACGGTTGGATGACGGATCATAGGTCTTTTCTAAAGAGCCTGATAAATTGCTTTCTTGAACGATAAAGCATTGACTAGGGAATGACAGCTATGCCCCATGGGTTGCCAAGCAGATATTCGCGCAACAGGTATCGCGAACAGTGACGCAAGATCTCGTCACGTTCTCGTGTCAGCTTCGCGAGACATCCAACAAAGGAGTCTCGCGACAGATTATATCTGTATCCCATATGTAATAGGTTTTGCACCCACGTGGTGTTAAATGACTGACTTTATTAGACCCAGGTGTCTATGATGGAAGTGACAGAGACAAAAAGGATCTATCCTTTACTACATGTATTTTGGCTACTCATATGCAAAATGACATTTCAGGGGACAGATATTGATTAACAACGTGGACAAACATTCCTCATGTACAAAGACTTTGGATTATGTTTCGATTGATTATCATTATTGCTGTTGTTGAACACGTGGTGTCCCTTTGTTGGTATATGTCCTGTTAAGATCCATCTTATAATACACGATTATGTTTGAGTTGATTGCAGCTTTATAAGCATCCTCGGTAATAACATCTTTAAAATTCGATGACAGGAATCCCTCAGATCGTATTTACTTGCTCATCCGGGTCTAATCCCGAAATAAGTTCACACAATTATGACAGTATCTTATCGACACAGTCTGATGAACACACCATTTTGAACGCTCTAACTTGAAAACCATGACATCCTTTTTCCGTTGTTGGGGCTCCTGAAACTGACACGCTTGCCCCAATCGAGGATTCATTCCACTTTACATGAATAGCGTTTGTGTGACTTACAATAATGATATCCGCCTCTAGTTCATTCAGAACACACGCATATCACATAGCAAGATGTATCGGCGACCAGTGTCAGCATCCGCCGTACATTCGGCCAACACCGATAAGTGAGACATTGCCTTGAGTCTGTGACAGGCAAACGACACCAATTACTCTGCTATTGTGTAGCTTCGAGGTTATCGACGATCAGTTTTGCCAGGTTGATCTGAGCGATACTCGAAGCCAAACCATTCTTTCAGGGACATGGCTAGCATAGGCCACCTTCGTGGCCTCCCAAGGAGAGCCATAGAGTCATTGTCCTCATCACCCTCCAGGACTTTCAAAAGGATGGAGGGAGGATGGGGTGATGGAGATGGTTGCAGTTAATACGACCACAAAGTAACTTGACCGAATGCGCCGTTTGCATGTAGGTGTCTGAACAGGGTGAGTTTGGACCCACTGTCAACCCTACCCACCCATAACCCTTAGGCTATAGCTGCGCCTGCCCACTTGTCTACTGTCCACATACTAAAGACGACCTGTTTTAGAATGCCATATACGCGTGATTTGATGCATGTGCCTCTCCTATGCAGCCAGGTGTCAAGATTTTGAATGTATCATCTCCAAGGTGCAAGTGCGTCACTGTCTACATCTGCATGGTCACCGACCCAGGTGTCCAAACAATGGCAACATCAATAACTTCACACAGGCATGTTTAAACCACTTATATCATGGTTGCTTCCAATAACAATCACTTAAATCATTCGAATGCAGATATGTGTAGTTTCACGTTGTCCTCTGTACCTCGATGTAGCTCGGTGTAGTCTTGTGTAACTCTAGCCGTCTAGCCGTATGTAACTCTGTGTAGCCCCGTCTAACGGTATGTAACTCTGTGTAGCCCAGTCTAGCGGTACGTAACTCTGTGTAGCCCCGTCTAGCGGTATGTAACTCTGTGTTGCCCCGTCTAGTGGTATGTAACTCTGTTTAGCCCCGTCTAGCGGTATGTAGTTGTGTGTGACTATATGTAGTTGTGTGTGACCATATGTAGCTGTGTGTGACCATATGTAGCTGTGTGTGACCATATGTAGTTGTGTGTGACCGTATGTAGTTGTGTGCGACCTTATGTAGTTGTGTGTGACTCTATGTAGTTGTGTGTGACTATATGTAGTTGTGTGTGACTATATGTAGTTGTGTGTGACGGTATGTAGTTGTGTGTGACTATATGTAGTTGTGTGTGACTATATGTAGTTGTGTGTGACTATATGTAGTTGTGTGACTATATGTAGTTGTGAGTGACTATATGTAGTTGTGTGACTATATGTAGTTGTGAGTGACCCTATGTAGTTGTGTGTGACTATATGTAGTTGTGTGTGACCATATGTAGTTGTGTGTGACTATATGTAGTTGTGTGTGACTATATGTAGTTGTGAGTGACCCTATGTAGTTGTGTGTGACTATATGTAGTTGTGTGTGACCATATGTAGCTGTGTGTGACCATATGTAGCTGTGTGTGACCATATGTAGTTGTGTGTGACCGTATGTAGTTGTGTGCGACCTTATGTAGTTGTGTGTAACTATATGTAGTTGTGTGTGACTATATGTAGTTGTGTGACTATATGTAGTTGTGTGTGACCGTATGTAGTTGTGTGTGACTATATGTAGTTGTGTGTGACTATATGTAGTTGTGTGTGACTATATGTAGTTGTGTGACTATATGTAGTTGTGAGTGACCCTATGTAGTTGTGTGTGACTATATGTAGTTGTGTGTGACTATATGTAGTTGTGTGTGACGGTATGTAGTTGTGTGTGACTATATGTAGTTGTGTGTGACTATATGTAGTTGTGTGTGACTATATGTAGTTGTGTGACTATATGTAGTTGTGAGTGACTATATGTAGTTGTGTGACTATATGTAGTTGTGAGTGACCCTATGTAGTTGTGTGACCGTATGTAGTTGTGTGTGACCGTATGTAGCATACCTTACATGTAACCTTTGGTAACAGTTGCATGAAAATCAAGGCCACCAGCTACTTTCCCCTGATCATGAAATGATAGTGCTCACAACTGTTGTGATTAATGATTGATTTAAATGACATTAAGCTCAGAAACGATTCCCTGGCAGATCAGGAAGGAGGGAAGTTGACCAAAGGTTCTTTCAACGATAAGAGCACGAGTCACTCTTTCAGGCAACTGACCGAGGAGGTTAATCGAGCAGATTTCAAATTGTAAGAAATGATAAATGGTGGAAAACGCTACGGGGCGTCCAACATAGAAGCAATAACTAATTGTGAGGCGGTCGCCATCTTGCCAGGCTGTTAGATGACGTCTGTATATGGGTTGCGGCGTGCAGTTGCTGTGGCACAAGTAGGAGTATGAATTTGGTCGAAGAAGGTATTGAAATGAGCCCCTGTTTCCCGCCACTCCAGGACAGATGTGAACATCGCATGCAGCGACAGACGAATGTTTAAGCGAACGAGCTTCTATTGAGACGAAAACCATTTGTACCCAATTTAGACTTTCCTTTCACGGATCCAGTTGCAGGAGAAAGTCCTGTTTGTGTGGAGTGATTGTTTAACGCTAGCAATTAAAGCCTTAATCTAAACTCCGAACCTGAAATACACTACACAAAGGTTGCTAAGGATATGGTTTTGATGATCACCCAACATTTAAATAGTGAAATTTCCCCTGACACAATGATTGTGTAACCTCAACAGGGCCTGAGTTTCATGATGAACGAACAGAGGCATGCAGTCATGAAGGTGCTTGAAAGCACGAGGTGCTCGAAAAACTCTTTTGAATGTAGCGTTACTGCATCGTTACGCTTCATTGTCAGAAAGCCCAACAGGATTTCATTAGATAGATTTTCAGAGATTAAGCGTCAATCCACAATCGAATGCACTTATGCCCCCTCCTTGTCATAGATGTTGTTTGATGAGCACAGAATTGGGCAAATGCACTGGCATGTATAAAAATGGGTCAAAATACAACGTCCCACTGCAAACGTCTTTGATGTCGGTCAAAGTTGGATCAGCACGACATGGAATCGATGCCAGACATTCGGATGAGCTACCCAGTTACATCCAAGTGGTTGATAGCGGTCATGATGAGCTACCCAGTTACATCCAAGTGGTTGATAGCGTTCATGATGAGCTACCCAGTTACATCCAAGTGGTTGATAGCGTTCGTGATGAGCTACCCAGTTACATCCAAGTGGTCGATAGCGTTCATGATGAGCTACCCAGTTACATCCAAGTGGTTGATAGCGTTCGTGATGAGCTACCCAGTTACATCCAAGTGGTTGATAGCGTTCTTGATGAGCTACCCAGTTACATCCAAGTGGTTGATAGCGTTCGTGATGAGCTACCCAGTTACATCCAAGTGGTTGATAGCGGTCATGATGAGCTACCCAGTTACATCCAAGTGGTTGATAGCGTTCTTGATGAGCTACCCAGTTACATCCAAGTGGTTGATAGCGTTCATGATGAGCTACCCAGTTACATCCAAGTGGTTGATAGCGTTCGTGATGAGCTACCCAGTTACATCCAAGTGGTTGATAGCGTTCGTGATGAGCTACCCAGTTACATCCAAGTGGTTGATAGCGGTCATGATGAGCTACCCAGTTACATCCAAGTGGTCGATAGCGTTCATGATTAGCTACCCAGTTACATCCAAGTGGTTGATAGCGTTCGTGATGAGCTACCCAGTTACATCCAAGTGGTTGATAGCGTTCGTTATGAGCTACCCAGTTACATCCAAGTGGTTGATAGCGTTCATGATGAGCTACCCAGTTACATCCAAGTGGTTGATAGCGTTCATGATGAGCTACCCAGTTACATCCAAGTGGTTGATAGCGTTCGTGATGAGCTACCCAGTTACATCCAAGTGGTTGATAGCGTTCGTGATGAGCTACCCAGTTACATCCAAGTGGTTGATAGCGTTCTTGATGAGCTACCCAGTTATATCCAAGTGGTTGATAGCGTTCGTGATGAGCTACCCAGTTACATCCAAGTGGTTGATAGCGGTCATGATGAGCTACCCAGTTACATCCAAGTGGTTGATAGCGTTCGTGTTGAGCTACCCAGTTACATCCAAGTGGTTGATAGCGTTCGTGATGAGCTACCCAGTTACATCCAAGTGGTTGATAGCGTTCGTGATGAGCTACCCAGTTACATCCAAGTGGTTGATAGCGTTCGTGATGAGCTACCCAGTTACATCCAAGTGGTTGATAGCGGTCATGATGAGCTACCCAGTTACATCTAAGTGGTTGATAGCGTTCATGATGAGCTACCCAGTTACATCCAAGTGGTTGATAGCGGTCATGATGAGCTACCCAGTTACATCTAAGTGGTCGATAGCGTTCGTGATGAGCTACCCAGTTACATCCAAGTGGTTGATAGCGTTCATGATGAGCTACCCAGTTACATCCAAGTGGTTGATAGCGTTCTTGATGAGCTACCCAGTTACATCTAAGTGTTTGATAGCGTTCGTTAGAGCTACCCAGTTACATCCAAGTGGTTGATAGCGTTCTTGATGAGCTACCCAGTTACATCCAAGTGGTTGATAGCGTTCGTGATGAGCTACCCAGTTACATCCAAGTGGTTGATAGCGGTCGTGATGAGCTACCCAGTTACATCCAAGTGGTTGATAGCGTTCGTGATGAGCTACCCAGTTACATCCAAGTGGTTGATAGCGTTCGTGATGAGCTACCCAGTTACATCCAAGTGGTTGATAGCGTTCATGATGAGCTACCCAGTTACATCAAGTGGTTGATAGCGGTCATGATGAGCTACCCAGTTACATCCAAGTGGTTGATAGCGTTCGTGATGAGCTACCCAGTTACATCCAAGTGGTTGATAGCGTTCATGATGAGCTACCCAGTTACATCCAAGTGGTTGATAGCGTTCTTGATGATCACCCAGTTACATCCAAGTGGTTGATAGCGTTCGTGATGAGCTACCCAGTTACATCCAAGTGGTTGATAGCGGTCATGATGAGCTACCCAGTTACATCTAAGTGGTTGATAGCGTTCATGATGAGCTACCCAGTTACATCCAAGTGGTTGATAGCGTTCATGATGAGCTACCCAGTTACATCCAAGAGGTTGATAGCGTTCGTGATGAGCTACCCAGTTACATCCAAGTGGTTGATAGCGTTCGTGATGAGCTACCCAGTTACATCCAAGTGGTTGATAGCGTTCTTGATGAGCTACCCAGTTATATCAAGTGGTTGATAGCGTTCGTTATGAGCTACCCAGTTACATCCAAGTGGTTGATAGCGGTCATGATGAGCTACCCAGTTACATCTAAGTGGTTGATAGCGTTCATGATGAGCTACCCAGTTACATCCAAGTGGTTGATAGCGGTCATGATGAGCTACCCAGTTACATCTAAGTGGTCGATAGCGTTCGTGATGAGCTACCCAGTTACATCCAAGTGGTTGATAGCGTTCATGATGAGCTACCCAGTTACATCCAAGTGGTTGATAGCGTTCTTGATGAGCTACCCAGTTACATCTAAGTGTTTGATAGCGTTCGTTAGGAGCTACCCAGTTACATCCAAGTGGTTGATAGCGTTCATGATGAGCTACCCAGTTACATCCAAGTGGTTGATAGCGGCCATGATGAGCTACCCAGTTACATCCAAGTGGTTGATAGCGGTCGTGATGAGCTACCCAGTTACATCCAAGTGGTTGATAGCGTTCGTGATGAGCTACCCAGTTACATCCAAGTGGTTGATAGCGTTCGTGATGAGCTACCCAGTTACATCCAAGTGGTTGATAGCGTTCATGATGAGCTACCCAGTTACATCCAAGTGGTTGATAGCGGTCATGATGAGCTACCCAGTTACATCCAAGTGGTTGATAGCGTTCGTGATGAGCTACCCAGTTACATCCAAGTGGTTGATAGCGTTCATGATGAGCTACCCAGTTACATCCAAGTGGTTGATAGCGTTCTTGATGAGCTACCCAGTTACATCCAAGTGGTTGATAGCGTTCGTGATGAGCTACCCAGTTACATCCAAGTGGTTGATAGCGTTCGTGTTGAGCTACCCAGTTACATCCAAGTGGTTGATAGCGTTCGTGATGAGCTACCCAGTTACATCCAAGTGGTTGATAGCGTTCGTGATGAGCTACCCAGTTACATCCAAGTGGTTGATAGCGTTCGTGATGAGCTACCCAGTTACATCCAAGTGGTTGATAGCGGTCATGATGAGCTACCCAGTTACATCTAAGTGGTTGATAGCGTTCATGATGAGCTACCCAGTTACATCCAAGTGGTTGATAGCGGTCATGATGAGCTACCCAGTTACATCTAAGTGGTCGATAGCGTTCGTGATGAGCTACCCAGTTACATCCAAGTGGTTGATAGCGTTCATGATGAGCTACCCAGTTACATCCAAGTGGTTGATAGCGTTCTTGATGAGCTACCCAGTTACATCTAAGTGTTTGATAGCGTTCGTTAGGAGCTACCCAGTTACATCCAAGTGGTTGATAGCGTTCTTGATGAGCTACCCAGTTACATCCAAGTGGTTGATAGCGTTCGTGATGAGCTACCCAGTTACATCCAAGTGGTTGATAGCGGTCGTGATGAGCTACCCAGTTACATCCAAGTGGTTGATAGCGTTCGTGATGAGCTACCCAGTTACATCCAAGTGGTTGATAGCGTTCGTGATGAGCTACCAAGTTACATCCAAGTGGTTGATAGCGTTCATGATGAGCTACCCAGTTACATCCAAGTGGTTGATAGCGGTCATGATGAGCTACCCAGTTACATCCAAGTGGTTGATAGCGTTCGTGATGAGCTACCCAGTTACATCCAAGTGGTTGATAGCGTTCATGATGAGCTACCCAGTTACATCCAAGTGGTTGATAGCGTTCTTGATGAGCTACCCAGTTACATCCAAGTGGTTGATAGCGTTCGTGATGAGCTACCCAGTTACATCCAAGTGGTTGATAGCGGTCATGATGAGCTACCCAGTTACATCTAAGTGGTTGATAGCGTTCATGATGAGCTACCCAGTTACATCCAAGTGGTTGATAGCGTTCATGATGAGCTACCCAGTTACATCCAAGAGGTTGATAGCGTTCGTGATGAGCTACCCAGTTACATCCAAGTGGTTGATAGCGTTCGTGATGAGCTACCCAGTTACATCCAAGTGGTTGATAGCGTTCTTGATGAGCTACCCAGTTATATCCAAGTGGTTGATAGCGTTCGTTATGAGCTACCCAGTTACATCCAAGTGGTTGATAGCGGTCATGATGAGCTACCCAGTTACATCTAAGTGGTTGATAGCGTTCATGATGAGCTACCCAGTTACATCAAGTGGTTGATAGCGGTCATGATGAGCTACCCAGTTACATCTAAGTGGTCGATAGCGTTCGTGATGAGCTACCCAGTTACATCCAAGTGGTTGATAGCGTTCATGATGAGCTACCCAGTTACATCCAAGTGGTTGATAGCGTTCTTGATGAGCTACCCAGTTACATCTAAGTGTTTGATAGCGTTCGTTAGAGCTACCCAGTTACATCCAAGTGGTTGATAGCGTTCATGATGAGCTACCCAGTTACATCCAAGTGGTTGATAGCGGCCATGATGAGCTACCCAGTTACATCCAAGTGGTTGATAGCGGTCGTGATGAGCTACCCAGTTACATCCAAGTGGTTGATAGCGTTCGTGATGAGCTACCCAGTTACATCCAAGTGGTTGATAGCGTTCGTGATGAGCTACCCAGTTACATCCAAGTGGTTGATAGCGTTCATGATGAGCTACCCAGTTACATCCAAGTGGTTGATAGCGGTCATGATGAGCTACCCAGTTACATCCAAGTGGTTGATAGCGTTCGTGATGAGCTACCCAGTTACATCCAAGTGGTTGATAGCGTTCATGATGAGCTACCCAGTTACATCCAAGTGGTTGATAGCGTTCTTGATGAGCTACCCAGTTACATCCAAGTGGTTGATAGCGTTCGTGATGAGCTACCCAGTTACATCCAAGTGGTTGATAGCGGTCATGATGAGCTACCCAGTTACATCTAAGTGGTTGATAGCGTTCATGATGAGCTACCCAGTTACATCCAAGTGGTTGATAGCGTTCATGATGAGCTACCCAGTTACATCCAAGTGGTTGATAGCGTTCGTGATGAGCTACCCAGTTACATCCAAGTGGTTGATAGCGTTCGTGATGAGCTACCCAGTTACATCCAAGTGGTTGATAGCGTTCATGATGAGCTACCCAGTTACATCCAAGTGGTTGATAGCGTTCATGATGAGCTACCCAGTTACATCAAGTGGTTGATAGCGTTCGTGATGAGCTACCCAGTTACATCCAAGTGGTTGATAGCGTTCGTGATGAGCTACCCAGTTACATCCAAGTGGTTGATAGCGTTCTTGATGAGCTACCCAGTTATATCCAAGTGGTTGATAGCGTTCGTTATGAGCTACCCAGTTACATCCAAGTGGTTGATAGCGGTCATGATGAGCTACCCAGTTACATCTAAGTGGTTGATAGCGTTCATGATGAGCTACCCAGTTACATCCAAGTGGTTGATAGCGGTCATGATGAGCTACCCAGTTACATCTAAGTGGTCGATAGCGTTCGTGATGAGCTACCCAGTTACATCCAAGTGGTTGATAGCGTTCATGATGAGCTACCCAGTTACATCCAAGTGGTTGATAGCGTTCTTGATGAGCTACCCAGTTACATCTAAGTGTTTGATAGCGTTCGTTAGGAGCTACCCAGTTACATCCAAGTGGTTGATAGCGTTCATGATGAGCTACCCAGTTACATCCAAGTGGTTGATAGCGGCCATGATGAGCTACCCAGTTACATCAAGTGGTTGATAGCGGTCGTGATGAGCTACCCAGTTACATCCAAGTGGTTGATAGCGTTCGTGATGAGCTACCCAGTTACATCCAAGTGGTTGATAGCGTTCGTGATGAGCTACCCAGTTACATCCAAGTGGTTGATAGCGTTCATGATGAGCTACCCAGTTACATCCAAGTGGTTGATAGCGGTCATGATGAGCTACCCAGTTACATCCAAGTGGTTGATAGCGTTCGTGATGAGCTACCCAGTTACATCCAAGTGGTTGATAGCGTTCATGATGAGCTACCCAGTTACATCCAAGTGGTTGATAGCGTTCTTGATGAGCTACCCAGTTACATCCAAGTGGTTGATAGCGTTCGTTATGAGCTACCCAGTTACATCCAAGTGGTTGATAGCGGTCATGATGAGCTACCCAGTTACATCTAAGTGGTTGATAGCGTTCATGATGAGCTACCCAGTTACATCCAAGTGGTTGATAGCGTTCATGATGAGCTACCCAGTTACATCAAGTGGTTGATAGCGTTCGTGATGAGCTACCCAGTTACATCAAGTGGTTGATAGCGTTCGTGATGAGCTACCCAGTTACATCCAAGTGGTTGATAGCGTTCTTGATGAGCTACCCAGTTATATCCAAGTGGTTGATAGCGTTCGTTATGAGCTACCCAGTTACATCCAAGTGGTTGATAGCGGTCATGATGAGCTACCCAGTTACATCCAAGTGGTTGATAGCGTTCGTGATGAGCTACCCAGTTACATCCAAGTGGTTGATAGCGTTCGTGATGAGCTACCCAGTTACATCCAAGTGGTTGATTGCGTTCGTGATGAGCTACCCAGTTACATCCAAGTGGTTGATAGCGTTCGTGATGAGCTACCAAGTTACATCCAAGTGGTTGATAGCGTTCGTGATGAGCTACCCAGTTACATCCAAGTGGTTGATCGCGTTCATGATGAGCTACCCAGTTAATCCAAGTGGTTGATAACGGTCGTGATGAGCTACCCAGTTACATCCAAGTGGTTGATAGCGTTCATGATGAGCTACCCAGTTATATCCAAGTGGTTGATAGCGTTCGTGATGAGCTACCCAGTTACATCCAAGTGGTTGATAGCGGCCATGATGAGCTACCCAGTTACATCCAAGTGGTTGATAGCGTTCGTGATGAGCTACCCAGTTACATCCAAGTGGTTGATAGCGGTCATGATGAGCTACCCAGTTACATCCAAGTGGTTGATAGCGTTCGTGATGAGCTACCCAGTTACATCCAAGTGGTTGATAGCGGTCATGATGAGCTACCCAGTTACATCCAAGTGGTTGATAGCGTTCGTGATGAGCTACCCAGTTACATCCAAGTGGTTGATAGCGTTCATGATGAGCTACCCAGTTACATCCAAGTGGTTGATAGCGTTCGTGATGAGCTACCCAGTTACATCCAAGTGGTTGATAGCGGCCATGATGAGCTACCAAGTTACATCCAAGTGGTTGATAGCGTTCGTGATGAGCTACCCAGTTACATCCAAGTGGTTGATAGCGGTCATGATGAGCTTCCCAGTTACATCCAAGTGGTTGATAGCGTTCGTGATGAGCTACCCAGTTACATCCAAGTGGTTGATAGCGTTCGTGATGAGCTACCCAGTTACATCCAAGTGGTTGATAGCGGTCATGATGAGCTACCCAGTTACATCCAAGTGGTTGATAGCGTTCATGATGAGCTACCCAGTTACATCCAAGTGGTTGATAGCGGTCATGATGAGCTACCCAGTTACATCTAAGTGGTTGATAGCGTTCGTGATGAGCTACCCAGTTATATCTAAGTGGTTGATAGCGTTCGTGATGAGCTACCCAGTTACATCCAAGTGGTTGATAGCGTTCGTGATGAGCTACCCAGTTACATCCAAGTGGTTGATAGCGGTCATGATGAGCTACCCAGTTACATCCAAGTGGTTGATAGCGTTCGTGATGAGCTACCCAGTTACATCCAAGTGGTTGATAGCGGTCATGATGAGCTACCCAGTTACATCCAAGTGGTTGATAGCGTTCATGATGAGCTACCCAGTTATATCCAAGTGGTTGATAGCGTTCGTGATGAGCTACCCAGTTATATCCAAGTGGTTGATAGCGGTCATGATGAGCTACCCAGTTACATCCAAGTGGTTGATAGCGGTCATGATGAGCTACCCAGTTACATCCAAGTGGTTGATAGCGGTCATGATGAGCTACCCAGTTACATCCAAGTGGTTGATAGCGGTCATGATGAGCTACCCAGTTACATCTAAGTGGTTAATAGCGTTCATGATGAGCTACCCAGTTACATCTAAGTGGTTGATAGCGTTCGTGATTGCAGCAAGGCTTCATCACTTTGTGACCATCACCACACTTTGAAATGAAACGCATAACACCAATGGAGTTAACGTTTCTTCTCAGACATTGAGTAATCGTGTCCGCAAAGCTGGTCTGCGGTCACCTAGGGCATGCACTCATATCCCACTGGCCTGACATCACAGACAGGTTGGTTCGGATTGGATAGACCAGGGCTCGGAGCCATTACCTTTCACGGGATACTGTCTGTAGTTAGACGTCACAAATGCTGGAAGAAATGACCCCATGTCAGTGGCAGTACTCAACAGGGATGACGTTCCGTACACATATAGTGGGCAATCCAGTCACCAGGCCTCAGCCTACAGACTTTAGTAGCATGAACAGGATGTCTAAGGCACCCAAGTTTCACTGAAGCGTGTGGAACTGGGGCATTGAATTGGCCGACAGTAGGATATAGAAAGATTATTACACCAGCAAGTGTGTCATACGACTTATACGAAACGAGTGTGAAATTTTGTACCGCCCGAGCGAAGATTCAACTTCGTATAAGTCGTATGGCACACTTGCTGATGTAATAATCTCTATCATAGTGTTTATACAACGACAGGACGTATCCGATCACAGGGGTATTGTAGGAATATATGTTTATACAACGACAGGGTGTATCCCATCACGGGGGTATTGTAGGAATATATGTTTATACAACGACAGGGTGTATCCCATCACAGGGGGTATTGTAGGAATACATGTTTATACAACGGCAGGACGTATCCCATCACGGGGGTATTGTAGGAATATATGTTTATACAACGACAAGGTGTATCCCATCACGGGGGTATTGTAGGAATATATGTTTATACAACGACAGGGTGTATCCCATCACGGGGGTATTGTAGGAAGATATGTTTATAGAACGACAGGACGTATCCCATCACGGGGGTAAAGAAGGAATATGTGTTTATACAACGACAGGACGTATCCCATGACGGGGGTATTGTAGGAATACATGTTTATACAACGACAGGGTGTATCCCATCACGGGGGTAAAGCAGGAATATGTGTTTATACAACGACAGGACGTATCCCATCACGGGGGTAAAGAAGGAATATGTGTTTATACAACGACAGGACGTATCCCATCACGGGGGTAAAGAAGGAATATGTGTTTATACAACGACAGGACGTATCCTATCACGGGGGTAAAGAAGGAATATGTGTTTATAGAACGACAGGACGTATCCCATCACGGGAGTAAAGAAGGAATATGTGTTTCTACAACGGCAGGACGTATCCCATCACGGGGGTATTGTAGGAATATCTGTTTATACAACGGCAGGACGTATCCCATCACGGGGATAAATAAGAAGGAATATGTGTTTATACAACGGCAGGACGCATCCCATCACGGGGGTAAAGAAGGAATATGTGTTTATACAACGACAGGGTGTATCCAATCACGGGGGTATTGTAGGAATATGTGTTTATACAATGGCAGGACGTATCCCATCACGGGGATAAATAATAAGGAATATGTGTTTATACAACGGCAGGACGTATCCCATCACGGGGGTAAAGAAGGAATATGTGTTGATACAACGACAGGACGTATCCCATCACGGGGGTGAAAAAGGAATATATGTTTATACAAAGGCAGGACGTGTCCCATCACGGAGATAAATACGAAGGAATATGTGTTTATAGAACGACAGGACGTATCTCATCACGGGGGTAAAGAAGGAATATGTGTTTATAGAACGACAGGACGTATCCCATCACGGGGGTATTGTAGGAATATGTGTTTATACAACGACAGGACGTATCCCATCACGGGGGTAAAGAAGGAATATGTTTTCATACAACGGCAGGATCAATCTTTTTACAGGGCTAAGGCACCCAAGAGTGAAGAACTAAGGCACTGAAATGCCCGACACTAGGATATACATGGTTATTAGTGGACATTCAATACACACGTTTCTGTCTGCAACGGACATTTGTATGTACAACGGCAGGACGAATTCCATCAAGGGGATAGAGAAGGGATACGTTTGTCTAGTTTATTGGAAAGTGTTAGCATTAAGTGTTTCCGTACACGTCACTGAAGATTGGTGTTCTGCTTGCCGTTATATAGCAATAGAATATTACATCACCCGTTATAAGCGATATAACAGTTGCTTGTAGGCCAGCACATAGTCCTAGAGTTATATTCATCTTATGTGGTTATATGTTAGGAATATTGGGGAATGTTTTCGTTTGTGAGCATGTTCCAGTTTCCTTGCGTTGTGGGTGTTGGAGACCCGCGGCGTACAGAGCACATTATCATTGTCATCTGTAGGCTCTTTGGCCATACAAGGCGGCGGGGACTACGTGCCGTTTTTGTGGATTCACAACACTTGGTGAGAATTTATTTTCTCATTTACTTGCGCAAGAGAGCGCTTATCTATAATAAAAGCTCAGTCTGTGAATGTAAACACAGACAACTGGCGAAAATTAAGCGAAAAACTGATTATGGGTCATTGACGGGAACGATTTTGTGGGAGCTAGCGGCAAGTAGATAAAGCTGAATTAATCAGTCTGCTGCTACAGTTGAAAGCAATTTTCCACTTGATTAAATCGACGATACATTAACATCTTCAAAGCATTTGACTGCTGTAAAGGAGTAATTTGGGAATAGTAGCTGATGAGAAAACAAAATATGAGATTTGGGGCCCTTCTTTTCTTACTGTGACCCCCCAAGGCGCACACCTACACCGGTGTCGTCGCCACCAGCATATCCCAGCATTATACCTGCACCTCTGATCTCCATACTAGCAAACCCCGGCGTCATACCTGCACCTCTGATCTTCCTACTAGCATACCCCGGCGTCATACCTGCACCTCTGATCTCACTACTAGCATACCCGACATTATACCTAACCCTCTGATCTCCCTACTAGCATGCCAACCATTGTACATCTGTTTGTGAGTGACTCTATCTGGCGGCCCAACATATTACTATTGTCCAACTGAGTGTGAGTGCCTCTATACGGCGGCCCAACATATTACTATTGTCCAACTGTGTGTCTGAGTGACTCTATCTGGCGGCCCAACATATTACTCTTGTCCAACTGTGAGTGAGTGACTCTATCTGGCGGTCCAACATATTACTATTGTCCAACTGTGTGTGAGTGACTCTATACGGCGGTCCAACATATTACTGTTGTCCAACTGTGTGTGAGTGAGTGACTCTATCTGGCGGCCCAACATATTACTATTGTCCAACTGAGTGTGAGTGCCTCTATACGGCGGCCCAACATATTACTATTGTCCAACTGTGTGTGAGTGACTCTATACGGCCCAACATATTACTATTGTCCAACTGTGTGTGGGTGAGTGACTCTATCTGGCGGCCCAACATATTACTATTGTCCAACTGTGTGTGAGTGAGTGACTCTATCTGGCGGCCCAACATATTACTGTTGTCCAACTGTGTGTGAGTGACTCTATCTGGCGGCCCAACATATTACTGTTGTCCAACTGTGTGTGAGTCTCTATCTGGCGGCCCAACATATTACTATTGTCCAACTGTGTGTGAGTGAGTGACTCTATCTGGCGGCCCAACATATTACTGTTGTCCAACTGTGTGTGAGTGACTCTATCTGGCGGCCCAACATATTACTATTGTCCGGCGTCATACCTGCACCTCTGATCTTCCTACTAGCATACCCCGGCGTCATACCTGCACCTCTGATCTCACTACTAGCATACCCGACATTATACCTAACCCTCTGATCTCCCTACTAGCATGCCAACCATTGTACATCTGTTTGTGAGTGACTCTATCTGGCGGCCCAACATATTACTATTGTCCAACTGAGTGTGAGTGACTCTATACGGCGGTCCAACATATTACTATTGTCCAACTGTGTGTGAGTGAGTGACTCTATCTGGCGGACCAACATATTACTGTTGTCCAACTGTGTGTGAGTGACTCTATACGGCCCAACATATTACTATTGTCCAACTGTGTGTGAGTGACTCTATCTGGCGGCCCAACATATTACTGTTGTCCAACTGTGTGTGAGTGAGTGACTCTATCTGGCGGCCCAACATATTACTGTTGTCCAACTGTGTGTGAGTGACTCTATCTGGCGGCCCAACATATTACTGTTGTCCAACTGTGTGTGAGTCTCTATCTGGCGGCCCAACATATTACTATTGTCCAACTGTGTGTGAGTGAGTGACTCTATCTGGCGGCCCAACATATTACTGTTGTCCAACTGTGTGTGAGTGACTCTATCTGGCGGCCCAACATATTACTATTGTCCAACTGTGTGTGAGTGACTCTATCTGGCGGCCCAACATATTACTATTGTCCAACTGTGTGTAGAGTGACTCTATCTGGCGGCCCAACATATTACTATTGTCCAACTGTGTGTGTGAGTGACTCTATCTGGCGGCCCAACATATTACTATTGTCCAACTGTGTGAGTGAGTGACTCTATCTGGCGGCCCAACATATTACTATTGTCCAACTGTGTGTGAGTGACTCTATCTGGCGGCCCAACATATTACTATTGTCCAACTGTGTGTGAGTGAGTGACTCTATCTGGCGGCCCAACATATTACTATTGTCCAACTGTGTGTGAGTGAGTGACTCTATCTGGCGGCCCAACATATTACTATTGTCCAACTGTGTGGAGTGACTGTGTGACTCTATCTGGCGGCCCAACATATTACTATTGTCCAACTGTGTGTGAGTGACTCTATCTGGCGGCCCAACATATTACTATTGTCCAACTGTGTGTGAGTGACTCTATCTGGCGGCCCAACATATTACTATTGTCCAACTGTGTGTGAGTGAGTGACTCTATCTGGCGGCCCAACATATTACTATTGTCCAACTGTGTGTGAGTGACTCTATCTGGCGGCTCCAACATATTACTATTGTCCAACTGTGTGTGAGTGACTCTATCTGGCGGCCCAACATATTACTATTGTCCAACTGTGTGTGAGTGACTCTATCTGGCGGCCCAACATATTACTATTGTCCAACTGTGTGTGAGTGACTCTATCTGGCGGCCCAACATATTACTATTGTCCAACTGTGTGTGAGTGACTCTATCTGGCGGCCCAACATATTACTATTGTCCAACTGTGTGTGAGTGAGTGACTCTATCTGGCGGCCCAACATATTACTATTGTCCAACTGTGTGTGAGTGACTCTATCTGGCGGCCCAACATATTACTGTTGTCCAACTGTGTGAGTGACTCTATTGGCGGCCCAACATATTACTGTTGTCCAACTGTGTGTGAGTGACTCTATCTGGCGGCCCAACATATTACTATTGTCCAACTGTGTGTGAGTGAGTGACTCTATCTGGCGGCCCAACATATTACTGTTGTCCAACTGTGTGTGAGTGACTCTATCTGGCGGCCCAACATATTACTATTGTCCAACTGTGTGTGAGTGATCTTCCTATCTGGCGGTCCAACATATTACTATTGTCAACTGTGTGTACCCGACATTATACCTCTATCTGATCTCCCAACATATGCCAACCATTGTACAACTGTGTTGTGAGTGACTCTATCTGGCGGCCCAACATATTACTATTGTCCAACTGTGTGTGAGTGACTCTATCTGGCGGCCCAACATATTACTATTGTCCAACTGTGTGTGTGAGTGACTCTATCTGGCGGACCAACATATTACTGTTGTCCAACTGTGTGTGAGTGACTCTATATACGGCCCAACATATTACTATTGTCCAACTGTGTGTGAGTGACTCTATCTGGCGGCCCAACATATTACTGTTGTCCAACTGTGTGTGAGTGAGTGACTCTATCTGGCGGCCCAACATATTACTATTGTCCAACTGTGTGTGAGTGACTCTATCTGGCGGCCCAACATATTACTATTGTCCAACTGTGTGTGAGTGACTCTATCTGGCGGCCCAACATATTACTATTGTCCAACTGTGTGTGAGTGACTCTATCTGGCGGCCCAACTTATATTACTATTGTCCAACTGTGTGTGAGTGACTCTATCTGGCGGCCCAACATATTACTATTGTCCAACTGTGTGTGAGTGACTCTATCTGGCGGCCCAACATATTACTATTGTCCAACTGTGTGTGAGTGAGTGACTCTATCTGGCGGCCCAACATATTACTATTGTCCAACTGTGTGTGAGTGACTCTATCTGGCGGCCCAACATATTACTATTGTCCAACTGTGTGTGAGTGAGTGACTCTATCTGGCGGCCCAACATATTACTATTGTCCAACTGTGTGTGAGTGACTCTATCTGGCGGTCCAACATATTACTATTGTCCAACTGTGTGTGAGTGACTCTATCTGGCGGCCCAACATATTACTATTGTCCAACTGTGTGTGAGTGACTCTATCTGGCGGCCCAACATATTACTATTGTCCAACTGTGTGTGAGTGACTCTATCTGGCGGCCCAACATATTACTATTGTCCAACTGTGTGTGAGTGAGTGACTCTATCTGGCGGCCCAACATATTACTATTGTCCAACTGTGTGTGAGTGACTCTATCTGGCGGTCCAACATATTACTATTGTCCAACTGTGTGTGAGTGAGTGACTCTATCTGGCGGCCCAACATATTACTATTGTCCAACTGTGTGTGAGTGACTCTATCTGGCGGCCCAACATATTACTATTGTCCAACTGTGTGTGAGTGACTCTATCTGGCGGCCCAACATATTACTATTGTCCAACTGTGTGTGTGAGTGACTCTATCTGGCGGCCCAACATATTACTATTGTCCAACTGTGTGTGAGTGACTCTATCTGGCGGTCCAACATATTACTATTGTCCAACTGTGTGTGAGTGACTCTATCTGGCGGCCCAACATATTACTATTGTCCAACTGTGTGTGAGTGACTCTATCTGGCGGCCCAACATATTACTATTGTCCAACTGTGTGTGAGTGAGTGACTCTATCTGGCGGCCCAACATATTACTATTGTCCAACTGTGTGTGAGTGACTCTATACGGCGGTCCAACATATTACTATTGTCCAACTGTGTGTGAGTGACTCTATCTGGCGGCCCAACATATTACTATTGTCCAACTGTGTGTGAGTGACTCTATCTGGCGGCCCAACATATTACTATTATCCAACTGTGTGTGAGTGACTCTATCTGGCGGCCCAACATATTACTATTGTCCAACTGTGTGTGAGTGACTCTATCTGGCGGCCCAACATATTACTATTGTCCAACTGTGTGTGAGTGACTCTATACGGCGGTCCAACATATTACTATTGTCCAACTGTGTGTGAGTGACTCTATCTGGCGGCCCAACATATTACTATTGTCCAACTGTGTGTGAGTGACTCTATCTGGCGGCCCAACATATTACTATTGTCCAACTGTGTGTGAGTGACTCTATACGGCGGCCCAACATATTACTATTGTCCAACTGTGTGTGAGTGACTCTATACGGCCCAACAAATTATTGTGGACCAAATTGCGTCTGAGTGGGTGAACTGGGACGAAATAAACTATTCGATTGTTTTCATAAAAAAACTATTTGCTTCAAATTCCTTTTCATATATTGAAAGGCACAATGATGCACTGTTAACGTGAATTGGTTTTCGTTATATTATATTTCATCAAGGTTAACTGATGCGACCCACAGAAAACCCTTCAATAACATTGGACTCGAAAGCCAATTCCAAGTCATGACGTCATTTCCGGAAATGACCATTATAGCTCTACCGAGCCCTCTTTTTAAAATCTGAAAACTATCAGATTTAAGACTTGAGCACAAATATCCTTTTAAATTTGGCGATAAATTCCTCTAAACATCTTTTGCTTCATTCTTATTCAGGTCTTTTACGGAGATGGAATGAAACCCGTATTATCCGTGGACTAATGGGCAATCTCAAAATAACGCGACTACAAAAAATATGAATTTGTGTGAAAATCGATGTGACACTATTATTAATGGAGTCGATATGCTTATTAAATAAGGCATTTGCAGACCAGCTCTAACCTATACTATAGTGGAGGGAAAGTCTTGCTGCATGTTTCGCTTTACGCCAAATTCGATTTATTTCGTCTAGATTAGTGTTGAATGCTCTCTATTGGGAGTATTGCCCCTGCTCAATCTAATTCCCTCCGATAATTGTCATTTTGATATTTTACACATTTCAG
The DNA here is from genome assembly GCF_003918875.1 of Haliotis rubra. NCBI lineage: Eukaryota > Metazoa > Mollusca > Gastropoda > Lepetellida > Haliotidae > Haliotis > Haliotis rubra. The sequence goes on from NW_025766614.1 coordinate 1,183,051, forward strand.
CCGTGCGAGGCATAACTGATATCATCGCTATGCAAATGTTTCTCGTTTATGATGGCATGCAAAAGGACTGTTGCATGCCGTTTGTTGCTTCATTATGAAGGAGTCCCCATTTCGCTTGGTAGCCATCACAGGGACCATGTTATCCCAGAGGGAAACCCTTGACCGAGAATTACATGGGATGGGAGAAATTAATTCTCTCTTGTAAATTGGAAAACTTGATTTTATTCTGAATTTGCGGTCACCAAACATCGTTCTATCTATGCATAATTTCGTGAACAATATTTCCTGGTGGTGAGATTAGCGTAGGCGATTGTAGAAACAAGGAAACATTAGAAGCATTAAGCTTGGTGCGTAGATTCACTCGACAACCTCTCTACATTGTACACGTCCACGCAGACGTTCGTTATCCAAGTTTAGCTAGGCAGACATATTTTATTAGAACGTGAATCGTTCATGATGATATCAGAGATAAATCATGTGGATCGACCATAGGAAGTCCACTTTATACCTCGAGAGGACACAATAATGGTTGCTGCTTGCAGCCTTCGTCAAAGACCATCACGGAAATGAGCAGATATTTTGATTCCGTTTAATACTTCTAGATATATGTGTTGTGTTCTTGCATTGAATCCATACAGCAGACAAGAGTCCACACAAGTAAATAGGAAGTTTCACATTTTTCTGTTGCGAATCAGTTTGCTTTACAAAAAACAAACATTCAAAGACGGTATCAAGTTTGCGCTGAAGAATAATTTGTAGTTTGCGCGCCATGTTATGCAACGAGTCTGTTATGCTGAGAAACGTCGCAGTGGAAGCAGAGAAGTCGCAACACGGCCAGCACTGACCTCGAAGGTCGACTCAGCACTGACGGGAGACCAAACAAATTGTCTTCCTTGGTCCACGCTGGGCAAACTGAGATAAACAATAGAACCTTTGAAATTGTTTGGTGTGGGCCTTGCGGTAGTGAAATACCATGGCTGAGGCACGCGGGACTTGGCTGGTTTAATTCCAACGCTGACAAGCAGGAGGCTACCAGGGCCTGTTTGTGCAGCGACAACACCGCCAAGACAATGGGACTACAGTGCAAGTACATTCTCTGGCTTGCGATCGAGTTTATGCATGACGGACTTGTCGACGGAAAAATCGGTATAAATTTGCATATCTATGCAACTGCACGCAGATGACGTCATGGACAATATTATATTGTTAGCACCTTCAATTATGGCCAAGCACTTAAAGCTTAATGAGGCCACACGTAGAAATACATGGGTGGTTACACAACTGTCTGTGATGAACCGGGAAGTATATAATGTGAGTACCCAGCACCGAAACTCAGTGGTGGCCGGGAAGCAGCATTTGTTCACCAAGTTAATTCAACAAACTTCCACAAAGCTTATCCTATCCCCGAGCTCATCCTATCCCCGAGCTCACCCTATCCACGAGTGAATGAGTGCTGCAAGTAAACAAGATTCGGTTCTGCGCTTATCAACTATATTTTGAAATATTTTGTGTTGAATAAAGAGCTCATTGTAGATCGATCCCCTGAAACAAACATCTCCTAAAGGAACTCACCGCCTGAAATTCACGGTTGATATAAAAAGGGGCAGGGAGAGGGGTGGGAAGATTTTTGTTAGGGGCAGGACTGGGTTTTTTTCAGTACTGCTACAGATCAAGCAAACAGCTTTTTTTTCTCAGGAAGAAGATACCGACTAACTGATAAAAACAGGTCCTCATCGAACTAGTTTTATTAGGTAAGTTATCAGGATAAATTATTATATTTTTAACAACATACTATATAGTGGAGAACATGGGGTCTTACGACTTTTAGTAAAAAATCCTTTATCACCGAAAAAGACCAGGGTGATCTGTTTCGGGTTTTATGAGCCAAAGAGAATATGTGGATATTACGCGTATAAGTGAATATACTGAAGGCCTCTGGTTCTCTTCGTAGGCAAAGTGATCGAACACAGATAGATATACATATTGTGATTGATGTTAATGTCATGCTTTGTCATAATTTATCGTTTATTCTGTCCTGCATAGAATATGAAATATTATTAATTTCAAAGCGATTCAAATGTGCACATGATGGAAATGGCAATAATAAACTATGTGATATTACTTCTGTGATCAAAATAAAATCATCGAGGAAACATAGTTTCCGACAGTGAAATGTTTATATAACATCCAACACTGGACATAGGCCCAACGTATGTTAGACGGCAGCTGCGGCGTTGTGTTTTATACTTCATTCATCTGTACTTCAACACTCTTTAGGGTCTATATAGGATACATTGTGTTCTTATCAACAACACAATCTACTTAATTAGTACTGTCAAATTGGAATGCATTACCTACTTTTGTGACGAACAGGCTCTTGGCACAAAGTGACGAACGATATATCTCTTTCCGTGAGTAATGGTATACATCAAACGCGCATGTATATAGCGATTGCCGTAACTGTTTTCTTGGGTTGGGTGAAGAGAATTGGAGTAGTGGCATTCAAGATTATTGCAATGAGCAGCGTTAATGCAATCCAATAAAACCAATAAAACAGCATAATTCACTGATGTGCGAGATCATAATTATACATGAGATTTTCCTTTCCAAATATCCAACAGATTTCCGTTGTTACTGAAGTAAAAGGTGTTGAGCAAAAACGTCATATTCACAAATATAAACATCGAGGGCATTAGATATGACATATGTGTCCACATTTACTTGTAAACAGTAAACACGATTTCAGAAACACTCCTATATATTACTCCTACATAGATGTAAACAGACAACTGTGTGCTCCCTGGCTTATAGGATCTGTACAACGATTCAGTGTTATGCACAACACAAAACATATAATACTTTTTGAACGTTACATACTATATCTTATATAGTCGTTCTGATAAATATAATATAGGATACTTTAATCTGGGAAGTGAAGTCAGTGTTCTATCGTACAGTTTGAATCATACATCTGAAAATAATCACTAAATGTCTAATATGGATGAACGTGGAAATTAAAATTGGCAGCTGAATCGTGTTCAAAGGGCTGTCGAAGCAGGTCCAAGTAATAGCATTGTATTGTGAAGAGATCAAAGCGGAATTGTAGAGGAAGATCACTCCACTGTTACGAGTTGTATGGCTTCCATGAGAAAAATTTGAATACCGCCAAATATGCAAAACTTATAAATTATTTCATTTGAATTTTATTTGGGAAACACCACTGAGAAGGGGTAGGAACCAGTCAATACGTTTTGCATAATGGACACGCAAATCTAATATACTCACGAAATTACCCTATACAGTCTATTTATGCGTAACAGGTCACAACACGATGAAACAATAATATTGACGAATATGTTTGTTTATCAAATCATATAATTAATATTCACACGCTTTAGCAGAGTATTACATTGTCGTATCTGCAGATGGTGGAAGCTGCCGAATATTGCACGCTAAGCGAGATTCAGCGGCACTGTACAACATCATAAACAGCCGATGTGTAGACTCAAGCGCGTTGTTTATCCTGCAGTTAACGATATTTCCAGTTCCAGCAAGGTACATGTATTTCATATGTTATCGATTACGAACAAGATCAACTAGTTTCCGATTGCATGAGCAACGATATACTCTATCGCCACAGGGGCAATATGACCCCCCAGTTAGTCATGACCACCCAATCACCAATATAGATGGCCCTAACACACAACAAACGTGGAGATACTGACGACCAGTTGTTCGTTCTTTGAAACCCCGCTGTGTCCTGAAGCACTTGTTGGTAACTCTTACATACAGGAAGGTAAATATGTTAAGTCATTGAGGCAACATCTGATGATAAGGGCCGTGGTGCAGGAACACTATCATCCTGGGCACCGTTTCACAAAGCTCTCGTAAGCCGAAGATCTCGTAACTTTTCTCGTAGCATTCGTACCTCATATGTTACAGTATAGGAGGTACGAATGCTACGAGAAAAGTTACGAGATCTTGGGCTTACGAGAGTTTTGTGAAACGGGGCCCGGGACAGATATTATCACACTCGCACCAGTGGCATACTGGCTTTTTGAGTTATGAGAAACGAAACATTAAGAAAAGTACAAATTAAATTTACTTATAATACAAATGAGAAAAAACCCAACTAAAATGGATAATATACACGGGTAAGAGGTAAAAACACGATAAGGTATATAAGATATCCTTACATAAATGTAAAATGGCTTTGCCGGTTTGGGCACTTACATGTACAACATTTGGGCTGACCAGGATAAAACTTAACTTAACAATATCATTTTGTACAGTAATTCAAACACTCGTTTCGTAAAATCAGCCTGACACTCAGGCGAGTATTACGCTTTCTATTTTGATGACTATGTCTTGATCTATTTGAGTTTCCCTTTGGATCTCGACCGCCGTCTTGGAAAACCACAATTGTTGAAAGACGTCACCAATCATCACATATGACGTCATTTCTAGTGTGATCTCATTTAAATAATACGTCACAATTAGATTGGAATGACTTTACAGTGCCGGTCAGATGACGTAAACAATCCACTGGCGCGCGTGAAGTGATATTAGCCCTCGGGCACATGTTCATAAACTAACCCTGTGGGTAATAATCTGTTAGTCATTCTCACTTCGTCTTAACCCACTATAGTACGAACCTCCAGAAAGCCACGTACTGAAAAAAAGCACTCATATATGAACGTCAGTTTCTCGTCCAGTGGAAAAGCCACGCATCGTGTAATTCCCCAGTATAAACATATATTGTTGGTCCATGTAGCGCTTTCGGACACTGTTTAGCCCAGGTATTCAATCGCAAAGATAGAAACGGGGAGAATCCCTTTTATATAAAATATAAACATAGCCGGCGTTTAATCGAGCAGATACAGTATGTAAATTAACTTCACGCAATAATGACACCAAGGGAGTGTGGACATTTTTAACACACACACACACACACATATATATATATATATATATATATATATATATATATATATATATATATATATATTGCCTGCAGCTATACAGCAAGGTTGACTTGGGTCACGGGAGGGATTTCACCTGGGCCTGGTGGTGATGGGCTCGGCGCTCATATTAATTACCTTTCATTTCACAGGTGACAAGTAGACAGGGACTGAACGACTTCTCAGTCGCCCCACGCTGCCCGCGGCAAGGGAAGAATATATGAACATTCCGAGCACCCTGAGTAACACGCCACTCTATGACTCGTGTTTGGACGATATTAATCAGTTATATCAACTTCAAAACACTTTTTCTTTTGACGAGACTCACCCTGTACAGACAACAAAAGGCCGTTGGATGTGTTTTTCTCTAAATCGTGGGTGTGAGATTACCAGTTGTATTTATATAGATCAAATATCCGCGAGGTATTTGTATTGGCGACTTTATTTCACACAACTGTTATCTGGTCAATAAAACTTGAATTAATCACCTCATAGAAATATCTGAAAATTAAATTTAAAGTTTCCTTTTTCACATTCCTCTACAGTTCGACATCAGTTGAGTGACACGTCCTGCGATTCAGCTGTCAGTTCTATTATCAAATCGTTTTCTTGAATAATCCACTCTCAAAGTGCTACTGAACAGCCCTGATCGCTTCAAGCCGCTGTCCAGAGCACAGAAATAGCCCCAAATCGCCTTTCCCCTCAAATACCCGAATTGTTTTGTGTCATTTCACACTCCAGCGAGCACAGTTGGTCGTGGTAAAAAGACCCTCATAAATATTCATGAGCCCAGGAGCTTCACTGAGCATGCCCAGAATGAAGTTAGAAGCAGTGTTAAACATGGCGGCGCCGCGACGGCTTGTGCGAATCTGGGCTCCGATTTTTCTTGGATATTTATTTTATTTTACTGATATATCATATGCCAGAGAAGGTGAGTGAGCAATTATTGCATATGTAGCTACCTGTGTATTCAAAATAGTTTATTACAGCCTTTGTTGGGAGTTGGCTCTGTGTATGGAAGCGTCCGAAGCGATGTGATCTCGCCTGCCGCTGACAGGCATGCTTGACGGATATCACTAACGGGACCAAAACACTGGGACTTCTGCAGACAGCGACTGTTTCCTAGCGAGATCACGGATACTGTGGAATTGTGTTAATAATCAGTCTGTTTGATCAACGTTGGAAAGATCATAAGAATATTCATATAACGGATTGTACCAGTGGACAAAATCTGCAACGGGACGGTCCTGTGTGGATGGATTCTCTCGGATTATCTCATATTCTAATCCCCAGAGATTGGGTGTTTTACGGATTTATTATGTGCTCATATTTTATCTGATGTTTTCATCAAATCATTGGTTTGTACAACTGCAACAATGCGAATGGTAATTGAAATCAGTTATGGAAAAGACCATAAAGATCTATTTGCTATCATGAAAAAACGGCACCGATTTTATTTCTTGAGCTAGATCACACAAAACTCATTTACTTCTTCGATGCTTATTCCAGAGATATCGTACTCAGCTATCTCAAGGCCAGTAGGTATAATTGAATCGCATGTTTATTCTAGAGATCATAAGCTGATTGATGTGACAGAATATGCATCAAATGTCGCGAATTTGCGGCTCGAAGCAGATCATAGAAACTGAGAAAATTGCGCGTAACAGTTTGTAGTGTAAGAACGAATGTTGTGTATTTATAAATAAGAGTCAGTCCCGAAATGGATTAACAGGGAACAGAATTATTATGTTGATAATAGTTAGATGTAAATATTCAAAGTACAAATTGGATGACGGTTTAGTTTTTCAACCATCTACATTGCTTATTTACGGGATTTTTGTTCATCCGTTTCGACTAAATTGTAGCATCTTCACGAAAATATTAGATCACAATTTGCTCATGGTATACATGAATTTGTCCCCAGTCATCCGTGATTTGATAAACGTAACACTTGCCTTGAGATGCAGCAGAATTCAATTTGTAGTTTGGAATTGAAAGGGTCGAAATCAAACGAGGTTCCCGTTTTCCTTTCAATCTTGTGTCAGTTGTTACATTGTGGGGAGATTGGTCTTGCCGAGCAGCCATCTGAATTCTGGATTGTTTTGTCTATTGGGAGACAAGGCTTATGATTTTCTCCCAACACATACACACACAACCCTTGATGAGTTACTTTTAAAGCCCTGACTACCAGTATTTCTTCCACAGACGAAACTTGTAGTTGTATTGGGAAAATTGTTAAAGTGTTTCATTGGACCTTGGTGTAGAATTAATTTATGCTTAATCATTTCATTGCAGGAGAATATTTGATACTTTAAAATGGTACAACTAAAACTGAATTTCAGTAGTCTGAAAAATTATGAAATTATGCAAGGTAGTGTCAACTTATTAGTTACACATTTGTTTTTGTCTGTAAAATATAATTAGATATCTCTGTGTGTGTGTGAATGTTAAACACATGAAGGTAGTTCAGCAAGAAGTTATCTCTAGACACGAATCCTTGGCAAGTGCTAAATGTAGTTGGTTTGGACTCTTTAATATTTGGCCAGACCATACTGAACTTTTGGAAAATCACGTCTCAACAAAAATAATCACCTATATGTAAATAAACTGTCTTGAATTTTGAATGAAGTGAAGAGAGTAAAAAGTATCCGGACGTGCTTTTGGATGTTTGCATGTCAAGTGTAGAGTTAGAATGGGTTGTGTGGGCAAGTAGGTGGAGAGTCATTAAGTATGTGATGAGGCTATTATTATGAGCTGCTACCGCCCCCTAGTAGTGCTAGTAATTAGGAGAACGTCCCAATGGTAAGGCAATGCTCATGGCTCACTGTAAACTTAGAGCCTAAGTGTTACCTCTATAAATTGAGGTATCAGCCACAGTGCTTAGTGGCTGAATGCAGGCACACATATGTAAAAATCCTCAGATGGGTTTCATACCTGTAATGCCCTCTCAAAAACTAGAAATGATTTTGATTTCATACATTTGTATTGCTATTTTATATCAATCACAGTTGTTGAGTTATAGGTTTTTACCGACAATGATTGAATTGTTTGCTTATCTAGAGTTTTTCACGTTTGTCTGTTAGTAACTAGAATTGGAACATATAAAATAATTATGTATCTAAATATGGTATATTATTCCTCTTGTCACCAATGATATCTTATGAAGACTTGAGTCAAAGTCAAAGTTTTTTAACATATATCATTAACATTACACTCTGCAAGAATGTATTTAACTAAACATTTGAGCCTCTGCTTCTATATTGGCCCTGTTGAAACACAAGTCACCTCTACAAAGCCATCACATCTGTTATAACTACCAGTACCCAGTATATGATTAAACATGAAATTGGAACTTGCTTCTCAATTTGTGACTTTTGACATTTGCTGCAGACTTAAATTAGGGCTGAATATCAGGTCTGGTTAGATTGCTGATGACTGATGTGTTATGTCAGAACTTGGTAATTGTTGATCCGTTCAAGATCTCAACTGATGCCTTGTACTTCAGTCAAGTTTCACTTGGAGGTTAGTTAGTACACAAAGTCACGTTAGAGCTATTGTCTCCACCTGTGGTCAGGTGAAATGTAACAGTAGAAGGGCCTAATTTGTATAACTGACCAGGTATCAATAGTTGAAATGTCAGCTTTCTCCAGCATCAAGTGTACACCATCATCACTTCTTACATTTCAAGGTGCTTTATTGAAACTTTTCGTGATTGTGGATTGTTTGCAGTCTTGGCAAGCGATGTAATGCCCTGTTGGATAGGCTGTAATTTGGGGTGTATTGTGTGAGCTTCTCTTTGACAGTGTGTGAAAGGCTAGGCCCTGGGATGGCTGTGCTTTCTCCACACATTCCAGTGCACGTCTTCTTGCTTTGTTCACACTTGGGCACCTACCTCATGGGCTGGCTATTCTCAGTGATTACAACCCTCTCAATGCTTCCCAAATACAATTCCATTATGTGAAAAGCTATGAATACAGGTTGCGACATTGGTGTATGGCTTCCTCTGATCTTGCTGGTTATTAACTGAGGACCATTCCCTGTAGGTGGGTGTTATGACAGGGCCTGCCACCATCTGCCTGGCCTGGTTCTTTGTGAGATTAGAGAGCATCTAGTTCAAGTGCTTCCACTACAAAATACTTAAGTCTTTATTTGCTAGCCAAGAGATTAGAGGCTTTTATTCAAATTCATACTCATATCCATTTTAAAACTTGGCTTTTTGCTTGAACAAATATGGTGAATGTCCAGATGTTTTCTTTTCATTATTTCCTAATAAAATGTGATGTCATCAGATTTTAATATCAGCACCAACCCACACACACCTGACCTCCTTTTTTGAAGAGTTTAATTTGAGTACAGTTTCCACTTGTTCAGATGTTGTTTTCGGTCTGTTTGAAACTTGATATATGTCTCCTTAAGATGAGTGCCGACTGTCAAGCAGTTGTGACCATGCATATGTATCCTCATAACTTTCACTGTGTTAATAACACACACACACTCAAGAATACAAAGTTTTTTTCACCTCACTTAATCTGCAGGTTTCAATTTCACTGGGGTGGGGAGAATTTTAACTGAGGCTGAAAAATTAAAAGTTGATGTTTACTTCCCGTCTGCCACAACAAACATTTAAATTTCCTAAGTTTGCTGTTCCCTCAGCCTCTGAGTACTTCCATACGATCAGGTCACCAGGCCTGTCCTGGATTATGTTTTCAAGGAGTGAATAAATTTGATTTGCAGAGAGTTAACCAGTGCAAGGGGCCTAGATGGTGTGCAGGTGTACATGTCGTGGAAGTGAAGACCTACGCGAAACTAAAGTATCATTGGGTGTTTTTGAAGTTCCACCAGCAGGACCTTTTAGAATGGAATCCACAAAGCAGTATCATTGTATCATTGTATATCACTTCATCAGTTAGGAGTTACAACAAACAAGGAGTATTATTATTTTCCAGAGGCCAACATTTTTCTGTTCTTTCTATTACTTGCTCATATTGGACCCTGCATTTGGAAGCAACAACAAAGATTACAAATCAGAGCATCCATGGCAGGAGTTAATTGTTTTGCAAATGAGTCTTACACGGTTATACTTTGCCCTTAGTTAAAGAGCAACAAATGCTAATTTAGTCAGTGGAAGACCCTAAATGCTAAGTTTATGTTTTGACATCAAAGAGACTAGCTGTTTGAGTGCAGTGTGCCTTAATAACAGACTGGATAGGTTGGACATGCAAGAAGATGACTGAAGGTTTTATGATTTCCTTGAATATCATTTTGGTTTTCATATAGACAGACAGACAGACAGAGTTTATTTGCAGTAAAAGGCCAAAGGCCCAAAATACATTCAAAGGAAATGTCAGTGTAGTCAGGGGCACAATGTGCTTTCATGTGTGTTTATAATAATCTTTTTAACATAAAATAGATACAAGGCAACAGATTTTACAGTGTCTACATTAGTATTCTTGAAAAGATTTGCTAAAGAATATACAGTATAAGGCTTTTTAACACATATAGTCTGACCATGGTCGATAAATTTTTAAATATGGCTTAAATATTTTCTGGAGATGACCTTTTCTGTGATCTATGTTGTAATATTGTTAAAATTATTTATGAATTTTCCATCACAATGTTATAACATCCAGTCCTGCTCTGTATAAAGGACCCATTAAATTCCTGAGCCATAACCCATTTGCAATCTGATATGATAGCTTGTACCAAAATTAGGATATTATATGGTTTATCCCCCCACTCATTATGAGGTACCCTGGCATTGTAGTAGTGTTTGTGTGTTTGTATGGCACTAACCTCGAATCAATTTAGTGGAGATCATGACATTTAAAGGTGAAATGCCCTATCTCTCAGTTTGGAGGGTTCATAAACAAAAGGTTATGGTGGAGAATAATTTATGACCATGGTTGGCAGGGACTGGGTCAGCGAAACTGACTGAATTTACAAGCTAAGGACTCCAAAATGTGCTCCCATTCATATGTTTACCAGACACTGTTGAAGTTGCTGAAGATTGAAATAGCAGACAGTAAATATGTTAATGTCTTTACTTCATGTTAATCACCCATATAGTCATTTTGTATGTAATTGTTTATTTACAGTATTGTAGTGTGGTTTGAAATTAGAGGGTGAAGGCAGGGTGGAGGTGTATACCATTCCTTGAAATGTGCAAAAAGAATAACCAAGTGTACATGAATATTAACTTTGTAATATTATCCAGAGTGTGGTTTAAGGGCTAGATAATTCAACATGTCAATTGACATGGTGGAATAATGAAACTTTCTGTCATTTTGAAAAAAAAAATCCTTATTTTATCGGCACAACACTGGCAGAATAAAACAACTGAAAACATGAATAAAATGTTTAAAAATTGTACTTGTCAGTACACATCAGAGAGACGGCTAGGTTGAGAAAGCTAAACCTCATCTACAGAGCAAACAGGTTTGTAGGCAATTGTGTTATAAATGTCACCAAAGGTGAAAATTAGGTGTAATTTGTACATAGGAGGTAATAGCCTTGGTCTAGTGTTGGAAACAAGTGGCCGATTGGAGGACAAAGGTTATTGCAGTTTACATCAGCTTTGGTGCTTCAGCTTGCTTGGAATGCTGTTATGACTTGATTTCACCTTCTTGATTTCACTTCATTAAAGTTGCAGGTGGAATGCGAGTGTATGGAGCCATTTGTTTGCATGGTGTGCCATGTTTGTTGGACTATGTTTCATAGCAAATGATATATATTTAATTGATCAAGGAAACTTCATATGGCATATTGGGTTTCAGTTTTCAATCTTTTGTCCGCCATATTTTGCTGGATGATGAGTTTGGGTATTGAACTGTATGTATCTTGAGATTAAGATGTTTTTCTTAATTTTGTAGCAGCAAATCAGTTGGGTTATTTTCTTTTTAATCCAGGGACATATATTTGGTATACTATAAGTTTCATGTGCGGGACCTGTCAGTGTCAGTGTTTTGTTCGTGTAGTAAACAGAAGGGATCACTCTGAGTCTGTGGTTTAGTGGTAATGGGAACAACAAAGTGAATGGATCTTGCTGTAACACCAGGAGATATACATGAGTTATGAAGGTGATTCCTGATGTTGTGAAGGGATCTAGGCCATAGGAGATAACAAGAGATATGAAAAACCATTTTTCATAGAAAATAAATGACAGCTTGTCCAAGGTAATTGTACAATCTGTGTCATTTCTCACATGACTACTTAACTAGTACCTTTGAATGTTCCTTAAGTAGGGCATGAACACTAGAATATGCTGTCAGAGAGATTTTTTTGATGTAAAATGCGATTCATCTCCATAGGGGAAATATTAGTTTCAAGTGTAACTACTTGTAATGTGGTTGTTTGTTGGGAAACAACAAAATCAATGCTGACGACTCTTAACATTTATTTTTAGAAACACAACAATGGACAGACAGCCTGCTTTTGCTTTGAGAAGAGTTTTCATTATCAGCCAGTTAGATATGCTCTTTTGTGCGAATGTGTATGAAATGAGACAAAATGTTGCTGCAATATAACAAAGCCATAGTTACTTTCTGTTGGAGGATGTTAGGAAGACGTTTAAAACTGTACTACCATCTGATATCACAACATGAAGTGATCATTCAGACATATGTGAGATATATTATGTACTCCAACAACCTTGACAAAAAAGCAGTATGTGGGTACAGGCTCTCAGCTATTCCAAGCATCACCTGCCCTATTGTTGTCAGGCCTTTTATGTGGCATTGGTCTTCTAAAGTTCACCAGTTTAGATTTCGTGACACCTTTTATTTGTTTGGGTAAGCAAGTTGTGAAACTTTATTTCTGCACACTTGATGGAATACCCATTCACTGGCCTCACAGGATCTTCAAACAGGGGAAACTTGAGACCAGTGTTCAAATACAAGGAAACTGAAGGTCTAGTGCTCTAGGCTTTAGTTTTCTAATACCTGATACCAAAATGTTTGCTTAAGATGTCTGCCTGGGAGGGGTGCCTATATCATGGACAGGTAAGGCAGATATGTAAGCACATTGAGATAACAATGAATTTTAGAAAAAAAATCCCTCAGGCCATTATTAAAATTGTTAGGTGTGCTCTTTGGAATTTAGGTGTGCCAACAAGATTGCAAGTTGATCAACCATACTTTTTCCATTTAGATAAGTATTATCAGGACCCGATTATTACTGATTATGATCTGGAATGGTATGAGGTAGGTCCATCTTCTGACTTGATGAATGGCTTCATGTCGATGGTAAATGTAGAAAGTTTTCTACATTTGTTGTTACTAGTTTCAACCCAAGGTTTTTTTCATAATGTGCATTAAGCACCTTCATTTTGTTTATATTGTCCTCCATGCCATACTCAACTTACTTTACACTGGATTTGTTATGTGTATGTAGATGTGCACTGTAGGTATCTGATACTTGCTCTTACCATGCTGGTAATGTAATTTAGCCATTGATTGGTAGTTGAACACAAGGAATTGGAACACCCTGGTGTTGGTTTGACGTCATCTTCCACAGGGTCACCATGTAGAGAAATGTTTGTATGTAACAAGGGACCCCACAGCAACTCTGCTCTTTTAGATACTTAAAACATATATGGGTTATTATGTGAAATTGGCCCTCACAAACAAATATTGAATGTACCAAAGTATGTCATGCGGCCTTCATTTCTTTCTTAATAATGATGTTTCAGAATGAATCATCTGATGTTTTTGTTGCTATCAATTTGTGCATTATGATGACCCTTCATCTGCTTTAGAAAATATAAAAAAAAGGAAAAAAGATTTGTGGTCTCAGTCTGTGGTGGGAAACCCATCCTGTGAACATATGTCTCATGCCTTCTTGTTGGTGAAATATCATTCCGTTCAAGTTCCTATTGCAACCCAAAAATGAGAAAAGCCGAGGATAACTTGAACATGATACCAAATGCAGAATATTTTTGTCAGCAGTTTGTTTTCATGACCTTAGTGTTTGACATTTAAAAGATTAAATTGTCAAGCCATTAGATAATTAGGAATATCTCCTCTCTCATGGTAATATTCAGTTTGTGAATGTGGCTGGTTTTGAAAAGCTTATAGGTTGTTGTCTCTAAGTAACTATGCAGGAATACAAGTATGTACAGTCTTACACAATTAAAAGGGGTTATATTGTTAGAATATTTTTTAGAAATTGTGCAATAGAATAGGGAAGTTTTCAGTGTGCAGTTAAGTTAAGAACAGTTTTATGATGTATTGTGATTGTAGTCATTGGGGAATCAGTAAGAGTGTACTGGTTAGCTTCAAAATGGTTATTTTGACTTCAGCTTTTGATAAATTTATTTTGTATTCTGCAATTGCTATCATGGCTGATCTGTAGATAAGGCCCCCCAAAATAAATGTTGTGGTTCCGATTTCCTACATTTCAGAACTAGGGTAGGTAGGTAGGGTTTTTGGGGTTTTTTGCAAAATATTTTTACATTACTCATGTGTCAGAAAATAAATTTAATTTATTATGTGGGTCGGTCGGGAAATCGGAACCACAAGCTTTTTTTTTTTAGGCCTAATAGTGGACGATGAACTTTATTACCAGATTATTTATTGTGTTTAGTGTATCATGTATGGTGTTTGTTTTGTTGTTGAACACAGAATTAGCAAATGATGATGAGACCAGTGTAAGGAGTTAGTGTTCTCTACAGTTGCCACAGAGACATGTGGTTTGTCTTGCATCTTCTGCAATATTGATTGTCAGTGCTTTGTTAAACACAATACTGTCACATTAGCTATGTTTAGAGTGTATCTGCTTGTCTGCAGGCTTTGCTAGATAGGATTATTTCTACCAGTACATTGATATGAGGGGAGTATTATTTATCTTATTCATCAGCTTTCACAAGCTTCCAACCAATTATGATGAATTTAGATAATAATTAAACGACATGACCAGTTTGAGAATTGATGGATAAGAAAGGGGTCTAGAATTTCACAACAGAGTGAGTTTTGATGTCTGATGATTCTCAAGGGATTGAAGAATCATTATGGGAAGGCTACTGGGGTTTCGTATGACAGTGCTGACCACTAAGGCATGGAGAGCGCCTCATCTTCATTTGGCACACTGTCACCTCGCCTTGATTACCTCCCCAGCAACATGTTGATAACTAGCTGTCATTTTCTTATAACAGAAATGTTGATCATGCTGATTTCTGAATAATCTTTTTGGTCTTTCTAAGAAGTGTTTCCATGAATGGATAAATATGTTTTAATTTCCTCTGTACAATGTGTTCTTGTAAAGTTTGTCTGCATTTGTCGGTAGTTGTTGGCAGTATATTTTCTTGTTCCCCTTTTCTTGTGCGTCTGTTCTACTCTTACCTGTGCACAGGATGCTGGCTGCTCAGCAGACAGAGCAAAAACTGCTTAGAAAACTAACCAAAAAATGAATATGCTGTGTCCTGGAGTTTGTGCTCAAGTTTGTAGATTTGTGTGGTAGACGATTGTGGCAGCAGTTTTGTTCATCTAGCAGCTTCACGAATTACTCGAGTGGCCACTTCTGGAATTTTGAGATAGTATGTAAGCTATTATGTAATTTTGAAATAATTTGAATTCTAAAATTTCCATTTGGATGTGTCATTGAGATGAGTGGATGAAGAATTTGCACATAATGTATGATTTCCATGATCATGTGTGGTGACCTCTGCATATTTTAGTGGGAATGCACATAACCATGGTAATGACACTCTTTCATCAATAGTTGATTGGAAGTATTCAGAGAATTTTCATTTGTGATCCTGCTGCATGAATCACCTTGTGAGATTGTGAGACTTTAATGAAGACTGGGATGATATATAAAGCAAATGCAAGTGCAAATGACTTTCAAGAAACAATTGTAATTCTTTTTTTGTCATTTATATTTTATGTGGCAAAAAATGTTCAGATTTCAGCAGACTATGCCCAAGACCATGTTAGGTTTGGTCATGTGGAATTGTCAGGACAACAAAATTACTTTAAGTTATGCGTTTGTAAAGAAAGTTTGGAAATTATAAACATTGACTTACATTTTTTCTTTCCTATACCCGCAGCCAAAAGTCAATTCAAGCAATGGAAAAAGGAAAATACCAACAGCCTTCCTTTTTGGTATATTCATTTCAGCCTACTCTTTGAAAACACAGAAAAAAATACTTATTTCACTTATCCTAGCACTTTGGAATAACAGGTTTTGCAATTTCATTTATATTTTGATTAACACATTTAAAGGTTTTGACAATATAAGTAATGTCATACCATTAATGAAAGAGAAAAGGTGTATACAAGAAATACTATTACCAGTAATGTCAATATTAGTGTATTTCTGGCAATTCCTTTCATTCTAAAATGTCATTTGCGTAAGTTTTTAAATAGTTCATGTTGGTCTTTTGTGATGGCAGAAAACCTTCTCATTTATTGACAAGATCTAAACAGAATTAATATCACAACTATTGGCCAGATGAACTTAAATGTTGGCAGTTAGGATTTTTTTCTAATTTGATGATGCTTTCTACATATTCACATAAAATACCCGTACAGATTATCACATAACAACCTCAAATTATTTTGATGATAGATGAAAGCATATATGTCATTATCTTTGTTCTGCTTCTTCTACTCTTGCCCAAGCTGCCAAATACTGAGGGTATGTGGAATAGTGGGACACTGCACGATATTCATGTATCTTTGTAATCTACCCAACTGAATCAACAAATCAGTTCATTGAAGCTCAGCCTCGCTGCAAGTTTGGCATTCCCTGCCCACAGTTGTGCTTGTGGTATCCACTCCGTACTCTCAACAACTCCAATTTACTTAAGTTCTGCCAGCACTGATATAATAGCTGACATATATAGAGTTACACTTGAGATGTGCAAATATCAGAAGGGTTGCTAACAAAATACATGTATTTCCACACATCATCTGTCAGAATGTGTCAGCAGCTTTGTAAATATCTGCCAGGTTATACAGTCTTCCTAACATCTATCTGAGTCATGACAGATATGCAATCAAAACAACATATAAAACAACATGGAAGTGAAAGGTAATAGTTATTAATGTGTGAAAATAGAAAAAGCGATGGTTTGTCCTGACACCTATTTTTTCAGTTAATGTTTTCAGTGAGCTAATATGGTGTGATTTGGTACCACTTCAGTCATGGAGTGGCTACTTAATAGAGGAAATATGGTGTAGTTGTTGAGATCAAACTTTCCATCAGTTAATGTAAATAAAATGAATAAGGAAACAGTATTTTGACATTGACTTTCTTGTGAAATAACATCCATTGTTCTGTCCGTTGTAGTTTGCTGTCTTGTTTCTCTGTTACTGTTCCAATGTGACTCGGATGAAGATGCATGTTATGTCTCATCATTAATCCAACCTGTTAGTCACAGGACTTGATTACTTTTTAGATAAATTTGAAGTGTAATTGATATGACAGCATCCTTCCATCTTGCCTGGAGGATCATGGGAAGATATCTCCCTGAATGAACAGATGGCGGCCTGCTTGACCAGTAATGTAATATTATCATACAAAATAATTCAATTTATGTGACTACTGATTTTGATAAATACTGTTTGTGATAGCAAGGGATGATTGTCCTAATCTGGTGCTTGGGCACCTGGTCCGTGGCATCTCTATTGTTGCATCTCTTGCAGACAGTGATGCAGATGAATTGTTGTCTTTGAATTATTAATTGATGCCGGGTTAGTCTGGTGTTTCAAGAATACCATGAGGAATATTTTGACAAATTTTCCCATTTTCTGTTGTCCACCCTCTGATTGAATCACAGATTATTCTCAGCTTGTGCTCTTCATACTGTTGTTTAATTTGCTGTTGAGAATGGTTATTTCAGTTGCTCCTAACTATTTACACACACGGTTTGGGACATTAGCTTGCCAATGGTCTTTTCATTAATGTGATTACATGTCTTGACATATAGAGTTGGTGACAATCCAGAAGTCTGGTGGGCAGATCGATTGTTGATTCAGTCAGTAATGGACAATGGCTGGGTTTGTGTCATCAGAGTGACCTTGCCTTGACTGATTATGGACCTGACAGCAGGTAGCGGACTGTTGCTAACCCCACCTATTCTTATCAAGGGGACCAGTAACCAGTGCCCCTAGATTAACTACACACTAACATAACTTGTCATTTCTATTGCTCTATCAGTAACCCTTACAACACAATCTCACCTTCTAAAGGTTATGTTGTTGATAAGAAAATACAGTACAGGAAACTACATTTATAGCAAACACATTATGACTAACTTTTTTTTCTTCACCTCTGACTGTATATTTTGGTCAAAACTAACAGTCTACAATTTTAACAAACTAAACTTGATCTGTTACAATCTTAGTTTACTGTATGAAAAGTTTTGCTTGATATTTATGAACCCGTTTTTTGAAATGTTAGTTATTTAAAAAAAAACAAACACCCCAGGACATTTGTTTATGTGAATACTCCCTGCACATGTTGGAATTGTTTGATCACTGTGATATGGTATTCACCCTAAATGAAGGCTTTTGTGTGAGAGAGCTATTTTAAGCTGTTATACGGTGTAACAAGTGTTTGTTGTCAACACTAAATTCCACTCTCAGCCCTACTTATCATATGACATTGCTACAAGCCTGGTGGCATTTCATTTATCAAACATGACGAATTGATCACCAGCAGCACCAAGTGGCAACACAAACCCTAGGAGGAATGCGGCATATAAACTGATCACATATTGAAAGTGCTGCTGTTCTCCAGCTCTCTGCTTTGTTGCTACTAGACTTGGGAAATGATAACATTCTACATCAAAGTTTCCACCAAGGGATATGTCAGTTTAGTTTCTTAATCACATGAGACAGTGAATGAAACATTTTCTGAGGCGATTGATCAGTTAGTTTATGATAAGAAACTTAGAGCTTGAGGCCTATTTTTCACCAGTGTCATCCACAAATGAGTTTTTCATGTACCCTAGCTGCCTTTGATGGTATGCAGTAACTAGGATCAACGCCAACTGGTCACATTGTATTGATTAATTTGCCTTTTCAACTTGTCTTATTTTATATCAAGAGCTCTTGTATTTGTGCTAGGACAACTTAAAACGAACCATGTTTAGATATATCAAAGGAACGAAGCTTCACCTTCTGTGTAGAATATTAGTTAAACTGTACTCAATATTCATTGATTTTATAATACTGATTTTATAATACTTTATACTCTTTCCTCACTGGACTTAGGTGTTGATCTATCAAATTATCAAACTGTTATTACATACAAAAGGTGCCTTGTATTAGAAGGGAGATGCACTCGTACCTTGCCAGTAGTTTGAAGCGAGAGACTTCAGCTCTGTTCCTGAAACACGAACACAGACAGGTCTGCTAAGCTGAACAGAGCACTAGGGCAGCCTGCTCAGTTTTTGTGGGATCTAATTTTACACCCGGCTTAATGTTGATGGCAGGAGCATTTGTAGCCCAAAACGTTAACATCATCTTAATATTTGGAATGGTTCTGCTTGAAGTCATTCTGGATCTAGGAGAATACTACTCTTCAGCGTAATGGCATACATTTGTTTCATTGCTGTCAAACTGAAACTGAATAGTTACATATGAGTTTCTGTTCGAGTAATAAATATATGCTTCTTTTTCACATTGATAATGTAAATCACAGATAAATAGTGAAGTTGTAAAGATCAGATTAACTTGTGAATTAGGTTTTAGTTTATTGCTTTACTGTCTACATGTTGTTATGAGTCAGCGTGATAAAGTTATTGGACCATGGCTAATAAAGGTATTCCCTGTAATATGTGCAATATATAGGGTTAGACATTAATTGGTGTGGGTTACAGTGGTGTTACAGAGTTGTGATCTACCTAAATGTGGAAATCAATAATTAAAAATCACTACCGCACCATGAATTTTGCTTATCTGAGACTAGCAGGATTATGTTAATGTCGAACTGTGCCCTATAATTGGATAGATATATTCAGTTCACCTGACAGTTTACCTGTTGTTGACTGGCATCTGCCTAATTAAACAGGACCTAGCCAGTGTAATCAGTGTTAAAAATAGCTGCCTGACAATTATTTCTTTTTGGACAAGTAATTGTCGTATCTCCTTTGAGATATATTTATTCTTGTTGGTTCAAATGGCCCATAACCATATGCATTTATTGTATATATGGTCAGTGGGGGCATTTATTGTATATATGGTCAGTGTTTGCTCCAATCATTTAATTGCAAATATTTAACAGCCAGTATATTTGTAGCCTAGTGGTAAAAGCATTTGCTCGTCACGCGGAAGACCCAGTTTCAATTCCCCACAGGGTACAATGTGTGAAGCCCTCTTCTGGTGTCCCTTGCCATGATATTGCTGGAATATTGCGTAATACCATACTCGCTCACACACTCACTCAACATACTTTGTTTTCCTGTGTTTTATACAGAAAGCTTTGTTGCAGTATCTGACATGTGCAACAGGCCATTTGATTGACTTTGGCAAATATGGGCACAGGTTTACAAACTGCAAATCAAAAACATAGTGGCAGTGTCAAGAATCTGAAGATGCATCTGAAACAATCATGGTAAAAGATGGCACATGTTGTGACTCTCTCATTCATGAATTTGGTGATCAGCCAGTTTCAGCTTTGCTTTGATGATGGGCAAAACATTCTCTTAGAGTAATGGCTGGCTGCTTTTTTAAAAACTGAAATAGGAAATTAATGACTTTTGAATCTGCATAAAGGTTAAAAAAATCAATTACAGGATAAATTGTAAGTATTTTTGAACAAGCAACATGACATGCCATTCCAAGAGTAAGTATCACAAAGTAGCATTTGGTGCCGTTTTGACACTGACCCCATGTTTTTGTCAGCTCGAAAACTGTAACCTGTTGTGAATTCCTTGTATTTGAAGGTACATTTCTGTAAACCTCTCCCATTTGTTTCATTCTTCCGTTTACGTCATAATACATGATGGATACAGCACTTTCTGTTGTTTGTATTCAAATATATGCCCCAATCCCTGATTCATGTTGGAGTGTCCTTAATTTTACATGCCTTATTGAATAATATAAATTGTCGAAAACTACCGTGGCCACTGGCTCTTTATCTGAGTAACACTAACAACTTCAGGGCAACCCTTGAGAGCATCTGTGAAAATCTGATGAATTCTCTATACAAGAAGTATCTGTGTTGATGTTGATATGGTTACAGTGTAATGGCTTGCTGACTGAAGGAAGGGAGCATTTCCCCCAGGTTTTATGTTACCTGGCTGGTGTTTTGGTAGAGAACATGGTGAAAACAGAGAGTTGAGCAAGCTGGGGTTGTTATGGAAGAAGCTTGGTCTGCTTGAGGTCTTGTTGAGAGGAAGCCAATAGTGGGCCAACCCCCTGTGGAATCTCAGAAACTGACTCTTATGTTTGTACAAGAAGGTCAGCACTTCTCCACATATTATTTGTTTCATTCTGTTGATATTTCTGACTGGATAAAATGTGTACGAGCTACTTGTCAATGTGTGTACAATTTGCTGCCAGTATGAATGAAATAAAAGTGGTAGTCGGTCCAGGGCCTGAACATTTTCATAAACCCAACTTGTCCTGGCTGTAGTGCAAGAAAATTGTATTTTGTACTTAAGTTTTCAGTGTTGCAATATTATGATTTACCCTCTTGAGTTTTATAAAGCTTTATGTTCTCAGATGTTTTCTCTAAATATCATTTGAGTTGATGCTGTTTGTGACAGACAGTATAAAAAAAGTCTTTTTTCACTGCCATCTACTTTTATCTGTCATTATTACTCCTTTATCAGGTATGAATGGAAGCAAATACTGAATTAACAGTTTCATTGAGTACGGATTTGCTTTTTTAGCTACAAGTCAGCTAGTTGTGTAGGTGAAAGTGGTCAGAAGATCCAACATTTTCTGTAGGAATCAGCTAAAGACAACAGGTAGGTAGGTGTACAGTAGGATTGTTCAGGTCCCTTTAAAAACTAGTTTCATGACTTTCTGTGAAACTCTTGACTTTCTGTATATTTGTTCAACGAACGGTTGCCAAGTATGATGTCTATTAATGATATAAGTGAGATGTATTTTGCTTTTATAACTTAGAATGAAGGAAATATGAAAGTGTATTTCAGGTTTGAAATTATGCTGCTTTTATTGAAAATGACTGGAAATGAATTGATAGATGAAATTTGTTCTCACTCAGTAGGACAAGCATTCACTCACTTCTTGCTTGTCCTGGACACGTTGTCACTTGCTAGTCAGGTTGATATGAACAGGCGAGTGGATTTTTTAGCCTGCCAAATCCATCTTTTTTAAGAGAAAAGGTAGGGGGAAAGAGGACTTCATTTGAAACTTTAAACTCTAAGCCACTGGGATTATTTGAAGAAATTGACTAATGTATTTAAGTAATAAATTTTTTAATTGGAATTCACAGTTTCTCTCCAAAGTGGAAACAATTTGGTTTGTGCAGCTAGATGGCTCATGCAGGTCTTAGAAATATTTTTTTGATGTGAAACCACAATCCTTAGAGTTAAACAGCATTACCTCTCTTCAGTGTTATGAAGGCATGGATGACAGGTTACGAGATTCTTTTTTCTTTCTGGGCGAAAAGAAAGAGCACCTTTGTAATGATGAAGACTCCTTAACATGACTTGCTTATCTTCTTGCATTGTTGCAGTTGTATTTAAAGGAGTTGATTTTGTTCAGGTTTTTAGTTGGTGGTACAATCACAGATACATGCAACTTGAAATAAATATATTGGAAATGATTCTGTGGCATTTTTTTCGGTTAACTAAACAATTATTTTGCTTTTATGTTTTCATAAACTCGAAAATGATAAGGCAGCACCCACTTATGAACTTCTGATTGGCTGATAATAGAATCGTCAGGGCTCTTGTTACATGGTTGTGGTGAATGAAGTCACTGATTTTCTGTTGTTGTCTACATTAGGGTTTTATATTGTTGATGATTAGATAAACAACCTGTGAGTTTATATTTATCTGTTTACATATTTATTGTAGACATTAAAACTGGCGTGCAGGTTGTTTATACCTTCAGAACCACCATCTGGATTTTTTGAAAAATGTAGTGAATCAGATACAGTAAGGTTTTAAATAGGGATCAAACTTTTGTGAGATTTACAAATTGCTGCTGCAGGAAGGACACCATATGTACACACATGCATGTCTTACACTGGAGCTACATCCCTGGCAGGTACACGGGGAATCCCCCTGTTTTGTGGTGAGACTGATTTCTGTAATGTTCATAATATTCATATTGTAGGCTGAGTGATTCAGGTTG
Source organism: Haliotis rubra (assembly GCF_003918875.1). NCBI lineage: Eukaryota > Metazoa > Mollusca > Gastropoda > Lepetellida > Haliotidae > Haliotis > Haliotis rubra. The sequence goes on from NW_025766614.1 coordinate 1,206,284, forward strand.
TCATCAACTATCAGCAACTTCCTGATTCATTATCCAAATTTCCAAACCACTGAAACATTTTCCATACATCAATCAAGCTGATTAAAGATGTGTGAACATGTGGAATCCCACTGAAATCTGCTGGTAAGAAATGGATTAAGTATTATTTCCTGGATACAGTGACTCCTTAACCATTTAGTCTTTTAACCCAGAAGCTTCAGAAGAGTCTCACTTTGTCATGTCAGCCTTTCAACAGCTTTCCTAAACACTATTTTAAATTTATGGCTGCAATAAGTTATCTAACTGTCACAGTAATCTGTGAGAGAAAGTTTGGATAGTGGGATATAAATGCATTTAGTTGATGGTGGTAGGAGCCCTCTGTTGACAGGGATTTCCTTCAGCCAGTGAAGAGGAACTAATGCACATGTGACAGCAGGGGGACACTATTCTGGCCTACCTGTCCCTCATCAAATGGATCCAGTTTATTTACAGTCTACTCTCCTGCTGTGCCAATCATTCTTTTGATATTGAATCATCGGTTTACTTCTGATTTATTGAGGCTATGTTTTCAAAATGTAGATAGGCTAATATAAGTGTGTTTACATTTTATGTTAATGCCATTTGGAGCAGATGAAGTGAAATGTGATGTTTAAACAGATCCTCACTAACTTCCCATGTTATTTCTTTTCATTGGGTATGGTTAGTTGTAACAGCATGGGTATATATGCCCCACTCTTCCAACAGGTGGCCATTAGCCCTCACACCCTGTTGTTGTCAGGCACCCACAATACACATCTATATCTGTATCACATGAGTAGACAGAGCTTTCACACCATAATGTCAGCCGCACATACTTGGGCAAAATCAATGTGATGGAGATTTCTGAAGATGAATGCAATTCGAACACCTTGTTATCATGTCCGAATAGTTGGGAATCTCTGGCTACGACAAACAATTGCATGTCCTCTTTCAGTAAAAACATTGAGTTCTGAAAGACAGTCAGTGCTTTTTGGTTATTGATCAGCACTGTCCGTGATATTGGCTAGCATGGAGGGTGACATAATCGAGTTGGACGGGCAATTTACACTGAGTAGCGACTGTTGTTGGCTGGCCTACCAGAGGAACCCAGAGTACTGAGTTGGAATAAATTGTGCATCTTCTGACACAGATGACAAGATTTCTTTCATTCATTTCACTTCGTGTGTGCTTTACCATTTGGTTCATATTGGTACTGCATCGTTACCATTGGAGAATATATGGTGAAAAACATGTATCAGGCTTTGTGTAAATGTGAAGAAGTGTTTTAAGTTTAAAGCCTTCAATATTCATCATAATTTATGTATCAAGTAGGCATTAGTTACTGAAAGACACATTTCTTTTATGAATGTTGTGAAATTTGCATTGTACAATTCTAGAAAAGGACTTACAGTGAAAAAAAAAGATTGATATTTTCCAAGCTATCAAGAGTGTTTTTTGTGTCATTTGGCTGTCTCTTTGGCTCCTAAGGACACTACAATTTATTGTGACAATTTGACCTATTTTCTGTGGCCGAGATGGGTTGTTTCCACCTGCTTGAAATGGCTTGGTCAAATTACCATGTTGTGTATTGATTGCAGTCATCGACGCCGTCATCGCCATTGGGGTGAGTCTTTGAACCCTAGCTGTCAAAACGAAAAACGGGTTCACTTAAATTTAAGATATTGGTTTTGAAGAATTTGTGTTGAAAGCAAGTGTTTTCCATTTGCAAAAGGCAACGTTTATAGCATCTTTGGAAACATTTGTCATGTCTAAACATGAAATGATACACCAGAAATTGCATGCACAGGAAGACGTACATCGACTTGTATCGTGATGCATGATGATACAAAATACATATTTTTCACTTTCTTCACAAGATATTGACACATCTGAAAGGGATAAACGTGCTTCAAATGGCGTAAAGCATCCACCAATTTAGTTGTGGTCCTTGAATATAACCTGGAGTGGTTACTGACAGACCTACACACTTGTCTTGATCACTATGTGTACTAAAGTTGGTCAAGCTTGTCAGCTGACTAAAATGATATATTTGTTTAAAAATTAACAGTTGAAAGAAGAAAGCTGCCTTTTTGACAGATCTTTTCCTGTATGTATTCAGAATACTTATCCAATGTATACTACCCAGTAGGAATCATGTCTCTGAGTATGCAAGCAGTAGTTTAATCTCTTCATTGAGGTACAACCTGTACTGAATGACACCAGACAGTAATTGCACATAAAGGTGTGAGTTTCATTTGCAATCTTTTTAATTATTTATGTCATGTACACATCAGCCAAGCTGGATGATAATAACCTTCCTGTTGAGATTCCAGATACTTGGAGCAGGCAGGCAGGCTAATGTGGAGCATTGTCTGCTGGATCTACCATGCTCACTTCATGTCAGGACTGCTCCATAAGCACTGTCCAGAGTAAATTAAAATCATTCAAATTAATCATAATAATATATTATCATGAAATAATGTGCTGCACTCAATAATATGTATTAATCAGTCATGGGGCAGCTTGTTTGAAGGTACATTTACCTGCACATAATACTCCATTATTCAGAAAAAAAAGGTTCAAGGTCAAATTGTAGGTCACAGCAGTATAAGGACAATTGACAAGGAGCGCTAAATTGTCCGTCTTTGTTAGTGTGTGCATCGCGTGAGAAGTTATGGAATGTTATTGCAGTAAAGGTGTGGAAAGAGATTTGCTTGGCAGCTCCCGATTGCACAGCAAGATCAATAGAGCAGCTAGTCATTGATTCTGTTGCCACAATTTATGGATCTCTGAAAGTGGAAGCTATTGGCCTCGTGTAGGTAAACAAAAGATCTGGAAAGCAGTTCACTATTGCAGTGGAATGGAATAAAGCACAGGATTCCACAACCAATATTTGTGCAGGAATCTTCAGTAATCAGACCGAAGTGGAAACTCACCCCATTATGAGGCATGTTTATTGCAAAAATATGAGTGGCATTGTTAGCCTTGTTGCTAGGTAGATGTCGAGCTGGAACTGATGGGACAGATTGATTCCTTGCTGAAACCGTAAAGGTTGAAATTAGGGAGAGATGACGGCATGTAGAAAAAGATGAAGGAACGCGTTTCCTAAATTCACACAATCAGTGCATGCTATGAAAACTGTTTAGCATCATTGTCATGTCATGTAGAGATCTAATGCTGAGTCCTGTATTTCACTACATTTGACCTGCTACCTGAACACTATGCCCTCCCTATAGGCAATTCATTTTGCAGTTGGCTTTGTATGGGTTCTCCTTGAGTGTGGTCACGACTTGCCATGAATCAGTCAGGTATAGATAGAGTCCTGCATACAGTATGTACCTGGTAGTCAGAACATTTACACTACTGTGCATCCTCATGCAAATTCATACAGATATGCAAATAGTTAATGCCATGAAAAGCCATTATTAGAACATTATAAAGCTGTGAATATTGTCATTTATATCACTGTACTAGAGCGCACACTGACTCACTGACTAAACTTAATATCTAAACAGAAATCCTGTCATAATTTTTTTCCATTTTCAGAATCGTTGCATAGCATATGGTATATTTTTCGTTTCATGTCGCTACATCAGATTTCTCTCAAAATGTAGATTATTTGTTGATAGAAACATCTTTATGTATGCAGGAAAATAAATTCCAAAGAGTAGATCAGTGGAGTAGGAGACCCTTGCCCATATTATGATAATAACATAAGAATGAAATGTTTGAGTAAAACTAGTTTTTTCCTAAGGAATTCGTCAAGCTTGGTATAAGCTGCACATTGTTGGTTGTGTACCTCAGTATGAGTGTTAAGGACTCAGTGTCAGTTTTTGCAATGTCCCATGCCAGTATGTGTTACTGTCATTGCACCTTCCTTGCCAGTCTCACATCTAGAAGGGATGCTGATCTGCTTTATCTCAAGGTAGTTACACCATACACTTCCTCCTCCCATGTTTCAAGTGGAAAGTAATCCAGCATTTTTGTTCCCCACATTAATTTCAATCGGCTGTGATAGCTCAATTCAAATTTGCTTTCCACTAAAGTCGCATTCTTCAAATGCGTCTTATCGAGTGAAGATGGGGGGTAAAATCAATTCCAATTCGGAACGATGGCCCAACATAGGCAAGAGCAGATGAAATCCTGTGAATTGGTTCCTTAATAATATGATTATTCTATATTGGCTCAGACTTCAAAGGAAAGTTCTGAGAGACTCGAGGAAGTATTTTGTCAAGTTTTGTTGATTTTGTGATTTTGGGAGCAGCAAGTTGATTGTATAGGTCTTTGGGTGGTCCCAGCTGCCAGGACATTAGGAGATCTTGGAATATGTCACCCACAGGTTATGAAAGCCTGCACCCACAGGTCATGAAAGCCTGCACCCACAGGTCATGAAAGCCTGCACCCACAGGTCATGAAAGCCTGCACCCACAGGTTATGAAAGACTGCACACACATTCCTAATATCAGTTATTTTACCACAATTTCCTTCAATTTGAGACTGGCCACCTAACAATAACAAGTCCCCATGGTTAGATGGTATTTTTGATACCAATAATCAGACAAAGAAACTTGGGCTAAGTACTGTTTCCTTATTTGTAATGGAATGCATAAACATGAGAAAATAATTTGTTTACCTCAAGATATAACATTTTCTGATTCACATTTTTACTATTTTAGGTTTATGGTCTTTGTTTTGGAGTGAACATACATCTTCTGGTAATTTTAATAACTCCTAAAACCACAAGACCGAGTAACTTGAAACACAGGTTAATCACAGTTCGATATTTGTACTACATTCTGATCATATTGAGAACATGGCCACCATCGTGACTATTTTGGAATGTCGTTTTTGCCATTTTTGATTGTATCATTATGAAAGTGTAATATGCATTATTATTATGCAGCAATAAGTATGACTAATCATGGTAATGCTAACATTTATATTTGGCTGTGTATTGTTATTAGTATGTTGGTGAGCAATGCTTTGTGCCTGCAGTGAGGTTATCTTTCATGGCAGTTGTATAGAAATATGGTTATGTATTATTTTGTTAATTAGCCTTTCTTTATACGTGTAAGTCACTTAATCTTAACATGTTCTTCAAGAAAAAATCAACTGAGGTACATTGCTTTGTGCCCGTATTTTGCAAGAATGATAATTGTTTTCAGTAAACTGACAACAGTGTAAAGAAGATACATAAAATTTTGTACGTCATTAAATGAACTGCCACATTTATGTGTAAGGGAGGTCTTGTCCGGATGATATGCTCTTGTCTGCTGTTGGAGCTATATTAGTTATGTTGGTTTTATGGACCTGTTAATACTTGTGCTAAATGCCATTCATTGAGAACGATTGACCTTGTCTGGTCTGACCACTCAGCCTACAGTGGGTACTGAAAGTGCAGGTTAGGAGTGTGTATTGCTGTCAGAGAACCAGATGCTGCAGGCAGCAAGTTCCGACATATTCCTACATATCACTCAAATGCCTGCAGTTAATGGGCTGGCCAACAGCTATGATTTCTGTACAATTGTCCTGTCCACAATTTCCATGGCTGTTGTATTAATTGTGTGCCATAAAATGGCCATGTGGAAATGATTTAGGGAAGCATCTTTATTTTATCACCATGGTAAACAGTTGTAGCCCTTTCTATATGATTATGCTAATTGTCACTTGAAGTTCAAAATATACGTAATCTGTTCCTAATCTGCTGTGATTTTTCCTTCATAAACTAATACAGGCTATCAAGTCATAGGGTGTGATGCTGAATTTAGCCCAAATGAGAGAGGTTATTGAAGTACAGCCATCTTAAAATTGAACTGAATCAGTTCTGGAAGAACTGCTGTAGTGAGTGTCCCCAGCACAATTTGATGTCAGGAAAGATTTTGTGTCATAGTAGACATCTTCCTTTTTCTTTGATTGATTCTTTTCACTACTTAGGTCTGCAACTTACCAGCTATGTTCTTTCTTTCCACATGTAAAATCAGAAATAATATTTATTAACAGTGTGTCAATGGGCAATGTGTTTCAAGCTGTTTCATAATATGCTGAATAGAATCATAGAGAATGGAGGATGTAAGTGATGCCTGATTTGACAGACTGGAGGCAGAGCATTCAACCCACATTCCATATTTTGTTAGGTTACCCCACATTTCATAGAGTTTGACTTGGGAGAATAGTAAGCAGTGTTAGCAGTTTCATCCTTTAAATCAGAGTAAGTGTAGCATACAGCCTGTCTGGTATACTGGAGCTGTCTCAGAATAGAAACTGCTGTGTCTCAGGTTGCTATGTGAAACTAGCTTGTCAGTTAGCATGAAAGAATCTCTGATTGTAAGACAGGACACTTTCTGGTGGTGTGAAGGTCACCTGGCTTGTTGGGCTGGTTATGGCAGACAAATACAGGATATAAATGGAACATTATCACACTCCATGTAGGCAGGCTATAGGTAATAGGACATTAGCCATAGATCACAAAGGTAACGATTTGGGTCACATATCAAACGACTTCTCAGACAGTGTGGAGGTGATGTCATATTTATTGCAAAGCCTCCAGCTTGTTCAGAACAGCTTTCATTACTGGCTGTCAAGTAAATGCATTCCATGCATGTTTCTCTTTAAAAAAAACCCCAGGATGATTTGATTAAAAAAAATGTTTTATTCTTGTCATCACTTTTGCCCTCAAGACAATTTTGAAAGACTGAAAGAGAAAGATAGAGTTGTTTTGGTCTAGACATAAATCGTTATCATTGACAAAGATGCTATGACAAATGTACCAGGGTCCTCCATAGCCTGGAGCAAGTATTTGGCGGAGGCCTGTAGGAGGCTTTTACCTCTATTGAAGTAAAAATTAAGCTTCCATAAAAGCAAACATTACTTCAGTGGAGTGAGTCGACTGGGGTGTGTAGATTATTATGACGTCTTCATAGAGTATGACTAGCGATGTGAACACTTCTTAACCCATGTCACGCTGAGTAGTCATGAGTATTTTCATCTTGTAGGGCCTTTCATTATCTTGAATGCTGATGTGAGTTTGTCATATGCTATCATATACTCCACCATAATGATCAATTATGCCAGATTGTGTGCATTTGTCAAAATTGTGAGTGGCAGTTAATGAAAGGCTCGACACAAACCTGGACATAAGTAGGTCTGTTGCTGGAGATTTCTTTGTGAAGTAGTGAAGTTTTGACATGGTTGACAGGTTTGACAAGAATGATCTTGATCCTGTTGGTATGGTAGAGTGAATTGTATTATCTTAATCATGTTCACAGTGTGTCAAAAACAGATCCAATGAGTTAGAATTCTGTATTTTCTTGTATACAAGTATATCATGTGCATGACAACAATATTTATGATCGTAACTCAACCATTTATATTCAAGATCTAATGGAATTTGTCCATCTTTTCTCAGTTTGAGAATACTACATATATTCCATGACAGTGATAATAGGTTAATAATCAAAATAAAACTGAACATTTTTGGCTGAAACCATAAAACAACATATTAAATACATTTGTAAGTGTGTGGTTTTCCATTTGTATAAGAGCAGCCTGTTTATGATTGTTTTAATTTATTTAGACAATGAAGACAATTTGATCAGCAGACTGATAGATTCTCTTCCGACCAAACATCGGAATCAATAACTGGAGATATGGCAATATAATGATATTTTCATGAGTTACTTATGGAGCTGCTGGACTTGTGTCACTCCTGTCTCTCTGTAGAGAGGTTGGATTGATGGACACTCATCCAGGGCTATGTCAGTCTTTGATAAAACTGGTTTGCTCTGGCAGGAACAATATATGTATGCTTCATGATTCCCATTGCCGTAGACATGATAGATGAACAGATTGCATATTGAGCAACCTTGTGAAGCATGAACAGATGGAATTGTATTAGGAGTTGATGCCATCCCTAAAAGTGCTTTTGGTCCTGATCATGTGGATATGTTTCTCCAATGCCCATGTTTTGGGCGTGATTCCGAAATGGGTTCTGACATATGGTAAATTAGTGCTGAGCTTGTGTTTTTTTCTTTTCATACTTTTAACTTTCAGTAGAAACAAGTTCAAATGATTGGTGCATATAACTGAAATACCATTCTATTTTTACAGATTTAAGACTCATTGTATAACACATGCAGTATCTCAAGAACAGATGCCGATATGACAAGGGTTCTGTGGTTTTGTTTACATGTTCAATATGATTGACCATAACTCAGCATTTTTAGATCCAAGTTTAAAGGCATTTTGTTTGTGTTTTGTAAGTAGTGGAACTTAGTATTTCCTATTTTTTTGTCTATATTTTAAATTTTAACCGTGGTTTATACCTGTCGTTTGACCATTTGCTCTTGTCTCTAAACGTGCATTTTGGCTAAGTAAACATAAAACAAAGTTTCAGTGTCACTTCATTTAAGCCAAAGTTAAAGTTAACAGACAATGATTTGGGGTGGCCTTTGAGATCAAATTGGCTTAGCAAAGGGACATAATCGTCCAGTGTGAAAGTGTCCTTACCAAAAGAACGAGGGACGGAAGACATTGACCAGTCTGTGACGGGGTAAAGAAAATACTTGTTCAGAATGTTTTAAGTGTGACATAGCCCATCAGTCAGGATGCAAAAATATAGATTTTATTGGCCATTATTGCCGCAAAGCAATCAGATGAAAGCTGATATTGATGACAGCTGATTAAGATTGATAACAGCAAATTAACGAGCAGTCACATTGATGACTACTACAATAATCCATTTTGTAATAGATTGGCCATACCGTCATGAATTTGTATCATATCCATAGGTATCTATCATTAATAGATGGATTTAGTTCGGGTCAGCTACATCAGACTTTGCTATAATGTCTATACAAAAATGTCTGTCTGTCTGTGATCACTACATTCGTGAGATGTAACTCAGGTTCACTTAGATGTTCTTCATGAAATATTCCACACAAGTCATCGTGGTGATGAATATGGAGAGAATACCTGTCGACACTACATCAAGAAACAGCACTGAAATGTTGTTTGCTGGAAACATGTAGGAGTTTAATCTCTGATACCATTCAGAAGTGATATACATAAAAAGTAAAATTGATAGAAGTCAGTTTCTTTATAATGAGTGAGTGAGTGAGTATGGTTTTACGTCGCTTTTAGCAATATTTTCAGCAATGTCATGGCGAGGAACACCAGAGATGAACCTGGGTCTACGGCGTGACCGTATACGTTGCTGTTTCTGTTGATCATTGGACTGTCTGGTCCAGACTCGATTATTTACAGATTGCTGCCATATAGCTGGAATATTGCTGAATGTGATGTTAAATAACAAACAAACAAATACAACAATCCACTGTTTCCAGTTATGGATTTTTTTATCCTTGTTTTGAGAATGGTAAAAGATATGACCTAATGAGTTTTGAACATTGTTTGAGAGGTTTCTTGACTAGGACTTAGAAATATGAAAAAAAATAATTTCAGGATCGCAGTTTGGGCTTAGGTTATTTGAAACACTAGTCTTCAATAAGCGGGGTTTTTTTTTCATATTTTATTTTAAAGTTTGAATCTATTTACTGTAGTTTAATGTATTATGTCATCACAACAAAATTTGGCACTGAGCGTATCCAACAAGAAAAAATGTCATCAACTGATCATTTGTGTTGTAGAGCAGTTTGTAGATAAATGATAATTTTGTATGTGATGTTTCTATTAATATATTTATATGACTTATTATTGTGTACAAATATCTCATTATGTGTACACTGTTGTGCATTTTTGGTATTTTTATGTGGATGCTTATAACCATTGTCAGCATTTGTAAACAGAGTGAGTGTGAGTGAACAGTAGCCAGGAAACAACTGATGAAGTATTGGTAATATGTCAGTGTTAATAATTCTTCCCTTCTGTTGCAGTGGTTTTACTAGACACACGGCCAAATCAGAGGTTGTCCTGGACATCCCATACAGAGCCGGTCAATGCTAACCCCAATGACAGTGAGGGTAACCAAGGGGTGAGTATTGTTCCTCTCACTAGTTGGTTAGTTAGTGATGTTATGATGGACACACACCACACTACATTACTGAACAGTCTGTACCAAACACATTGATTCTACCAGTCTCAGTCTGTCACTTTATATCCTATGAGTAGATTTTGATATTTACTCATTATTGGCTGTGTGTAGTTGACTAAAAGAAGTTTACTGGATTTGGGCTTTGAACTTGTGGCTTGAATCAGTGAACTCATTTTAAGTTGAGGATAAAAATGTAGTAATATGTATGGTCCAACAAATGACTCAAGTCTCTAAATTTGCAATGCTACTAATAGCTATTATGAACACTTGCTGTTAGTTGTAGCACCTGAATTAATTGGTCAGTCTGTGCTGGTCAGACCTGTGACAGCCGGAGAGCGAAGTTGATGGCAGAGGAGTGACCAGGCAAAGTAGAAGTCTCTATTTTACACACAGTAAACATATTAACGTTGAGGAAACCTAGTTGAATACTACATGAAAGCTAATCTTGGTAGCTGACAAGATATACATATGAATAAAATTAGGTCTAAATATCATGTGTCCAAGTTGGAAATATGAGTATAATATCATTTGTAAAAAAATACACATTTACATATAAATATTCTTATTCAGTATATTTATGTTAAGAAGTTAAAGACTTGTTTTGGTCACTAGTTGGAGCTCATTTGCATTTACCTGATTTTTCAAGTGTTCAAAGATTTGTTCTATCCCATTTGCCGTCTGATTCTCATCGTAGCACATACAAGATGGAGTCTTGCATCTATTGGGCCATCTGCTGAAGGCTTTAATCCTTTTGTATTGCATGATATGTGCAGGTCATTCCAGCTATGTCAGGAGTCCATTCATATTCTCAGGAGATAGCAGGGTAGAATGTGATCTCTCTTGTCTTTCCTTTTGGACAAAGACTGCCTCTGTGGTCTGGTGGACAAGACATATGCCCTGAGAAATCAAAGTTAGTGGTTTGGTTCCGAGCTGCTTCCCTTCCAAATGACTTATGAGTTGATGACCGAGAAATAACTGACAGAGAAATAAATAATTGTTACAATGTTGATCACACCACGACTCATGCTGCCCCTCTTGGACTTGCATGGTTAAATTTAGATGAAAAAAAATCAGAATATAAGGACAGTTGAAGTTTAGCTTTTGAGACTTCTGCTGTACTGCATTCATGGCAGGAGTGATGCTTTATGGCAAATAAACATGATATATGTTCTAGCTGAATGAGAACTTTGTGAACATTTTTGTGCCCTTATTGTGCAAAGAATAGCATGTCAGGGATTGTGACAATTGAGATTATTTTTTTATGTGTATTTTTACCAGTCCTGTCACTGGAGGTTTCTTTCATTTTTTTTCTGAGTTCATTTCCTTTGTTCATGCACCAAGAACATGTCGGGCAAATTCTGTAAGATGGCCAACACTCTTGTCTCTTTGTGTTGGTGTTTTATCACAGCCCATTGTGAATTTTGGCTACGTGAGTCTTCAGCGAACAGTTTGCCTTTCTGTAAAGGGTTTGCCGAAACGACACTCTACCTTGGATGGCTAGCTGGCAAATGAGGAAAATATTCTTTTGAACAGTGAGAAAAAATAAACAAAGCGATTTGTTCTGTCCCAACAATTCTAGCCACCCTCATTTCAAACATTGATCGAGTAATAAAGCCTGCCATCTTGGATGCAGCCATTATTCCTCTCACCATGGTTTTTGCACATTATCAAGAAACTGAGAAACAGATGAATAAAGATCTCATTGTGCACTAACTGTCAGGATCGGACATATTTATATCATTGAAGTAATGAAGAATAGCTGACATATAGCTGCCAATCTTTCAGTCTAGTTTTCAGGCTTGTTCCAATACAAAATGTTTCACTGAGCCAAACAAATACATATTTTGATGTTGAGTGGAGTATGTTGAGATGAGTCAACATGGTACTGTTGTGTGATGTTTACCTTCCTTGGCCTTGAGATTTCACATTGAAAGCTTTTGACAATGACCTTGTGTCACAAGTAAAATAAATATTATACATTTCGAATATGTGTTAAACTTTCAAATTATTCCAAGTGTCCCTCATAACATTCTGATAAAACAGCCAAATATTTTCCTTCGGTTTTTGAGACATTATGTCATTAAGTTAACAGTAACATTGGAATGAATATTATCGGAGTAATATTCACAATGGACATGTCTGGATGAACTGGGAAAAAAGTATCTAGGCTGAATTCATGACAGTGTGTGACATTAATTTGGTCGAGTCACTTACAAAATCTAGTACTGATGCATTGGCTACCTCCTGGTGACTGAGAATCTCCTGATAGGTAACCTCTCAGAGGTTGGATAATCGCCTCTTGATGGATGATGTCAACATGATGGGTAAATGCCTCATCACGGGCAATCATATGATATGTAACCTTATGATATATATAATCTCCTTATGGGTATTCCTCCAGTGTTGGGGCAGTGGGGTAGCCTAGTGGTTAAGGCGTCCGCTCGTCACGCCGAAGAAACGGGTTCGATTCCACACATGGGTACAATGTGTTAAGCCCATTTCTGGTGTACCCCGGGGTGATATTGCTGGAATATTGCTAAAAGCGGCGTAAAACCAAACTCACTCACTCACTCCTCCAGTGTTAGGTGATCACCTAATGTTTCTTGTTTTATTGACAATACATATTTTGTCTATGATTGGTATATGCCAGTGATGGGATGGTTAATATATATCCAGATGATGGGTAAGCTATAAATAATAGGAATATATATCCTCATGATGGGTAGGCTATTGATGATGGGCAGTACATATCCTGATGGTGGGTTGGCTATAAATAATAGGAATATATATCCTCATGATGGATAGGCTATTGATGATGGGTAATTTCTTGATCATAGGTAGTCTGCTCACGATGTGTCGTCTGCTGATTATGGTTTGTCTGCCGATAAGGCTGTGAGGATTTTGTGATGCGTCAGGTCACCCGACTTAGTGGCATTATTGAAAGCATGTCTTTGTCATCCTGTGGTGTGAACTGTTCATCTATGTATAAGACAACGAATTTATAAAGCTTAAATATAGCTAATTGTGATCTGAAACTATAAGCAAACAAACTATGGTGATAGTAGTCTATGGACGTGTGGTCTGCCAATGATGGGTAATGATGGCAGAACATGATGCAGGGCTGTATGCTTCCTTGTTTATCATATCTGATCTATCTGAGCAAGGGCACTTGTCCCACTCGAAGGTATAAAACAAAATTTGATTGAGTGGGCTCTATGTATATACACTGAATCTGTTAGGGGACTCCCATTTTTGCTTGAGTTGGCCAGCATGTGTGGTAACAGGAGCAATGAGCTGGGCAACTGAGTCAAATAGTTTGTTGTCAGTGACCTGGGGGCTATTTTCCCCAACATCCCATTCGTGTAATGTCTTTTCCCAAATGAAACAGTTTCCTCTCCAAACAGTTGGAAGAGATCTAGAATTTCACTTTGAAAACAAGACCAAACAGAGGAATCAGTTGAGTTTATCTGTGGTGAGATTATTTATACAGCTTCTGGAATGGTTAGTTTGATTATTGTATTCAGAGGCATGTTGTTGTTGAGTGGCCCATCTCTGGCTGCCAACCACTGACACACATTTGACATCAGAATTCTTGACATTGGACGACTTTCGATGAAGGTGCCATATCGATCCTACACTAAGAACGCTTGATTGAAAACTCTCCTGTGAGCTCAACTTGTTATAGACAGGAAAAGCAGAGGGCCGATTTTTTCATTGACTCCTTTCAATCATTTGCAGTGTCAGCACTTTGGCCTTGCCACTTAATGAGGACTGTCCAGAGAACAGCTTGGTAGCTAGCTGTACAGTGACAGTGTTACTGAAGCTGGACTATTGTCAGCTTCATTCTAGATGCTCAAATGCTTGATAGCCCTGTATTGGCACCATAGCTACAGTTCAAGTCAGTGTCGCTAGAGTAGATGCTTTCGCAACATTGATGGTAGTGTTGCTGATGTAGTTGCAAGCTCAATATTGATGGTGATGTTGCTGAGGTAGTTGCTGGTTAAACATTGATGGTGATGTTGCTGAGGTAGTTGCTGGTTAAACATTGATGGTAGTGTTGCGGAGGTATTTGCTGGTTGAACATTGATGGTGATGTTGCTGAGGTAGTTGCTGGTTAAACATTGATTGTAGTGTTGCGGAGGTAGTTGCTGGTTAAACATTGATGGTAGTGTTGCGGAGGTAGTTGCTGGTTAAACATTGATGGTGATGTTGCGGAGGTAGTTGCTAGTTAAACATTGATGGTGATGTTGCTGAGGTAGTTGCTGGTTAAACATTGACAGTGATGTTGCTGAGGTAGTTGCTGGTTAAACATTGATGGTAGTGTTGCGGAGGTTAAACATTGATGATAGTGTTGCTGAGGTAGTTGCTGGTTTAACATTGATGGTAGTGTTGCGGAGGTTAAACATTGATGATAGTGTTGCTGAGGTAATTGCTTGTTAAACATTGATGGTAGTGTTGCGGAGGTGTTTGCTGGTTAAACATTGATGGTGATGTTGCGGAGGTAGTTGCTAGTCAAACATTGATGGTAGTGTTGCGGAGGTAGTTGCTGGTTAAACATTGATGGTAGTGTTGCGGAGGTAGTTGCTGGTTAAACATTGATGGTAGTGTTGCGGAGGTATTTGCTGGTTGAACATTGATGGTGATGTTGCTGAGGTAGTTGCTGGTTAAACATTGATTGTAGTGTTGCGGAGGTAGTTGCTGGTTAAACATTGATGGTAGTGTTGCTGAGGTAGTTGCTGGTTAAACATTGATGGTGATGTTGCGGAGGTAGTTGCTAGTTAAACATTGATGGTGATGTTGCTGAGGTAGTTGCTGGTTAAACATTGACAGTGATGTTGCTGAGGTAGTTGCTGGTTAAACATTGATGGTAGTGTTGTGGAGGTTAAACATTGATGATAGTGTTGCTGAGGTAGTTGCTGGTTAAACATTGATGGTAGTGTTGCGGAGGTTAAACATTGATGATAGTGTTGCTGAGGTAGTTGCTGGTTAAACATTGATGGTAGTGTTGCGGAGGTGTTTGCTGGTTAAACATTGATGGTGATGTTGCGGAGGTAGTTGCTAGTTAAACATTGATGGTAGTGTTGCAGAGGTAGTTGCTGATTAAACATTGATGGTAGTGTTGCGGAGGTAGTTGCTGGTTAAACATTGATGGTAGTGTTGCGGAGGTAGTTACTGGTTAAACATTGATGGTAGTGTTGCGGAGGTAGTTGCTGGTTAAACATTGATGGTGATGTTGCGGAGGTAGTTACTGGTTAAACATTGATGGTGATGTTGCGGAGGTAGTTGCTGGTTAAACATTGATGGTAGTGTTGTTGAGGTAGGTGCTAGCTGAACATAGATGGTGTTGTTGCGGAGGTAGTTGCAAGCTCAACATTGATGGTGATGTTGCGGAGGTAGTTACCAGCTCAACATTGACAGTGGTGTTGCCTGTTTTCTGTTTGCTGTGCTGCTGTTGTTGCTCTTAATCTATGTAAATATGGCTGATGTAGCTGAAAGCTGAAATTTATGGTAGTGTTGCTTAGACTCCTGCTTTTCATTCAATGAAATGTTGCCATGGTTGTTGCTTGCTCTTCATTGATGATTGATTGTAGTGCTGCTGAGGTAGAGAATTGACAACTTCTGTAGATTGATTTTGTTTTGTGTGTCATGAATCGAGAAGTTTGGGAACTGAGCTCTGTGAAAAATTATCTTTTCAAATTCCTGCATCATGGATGATTTATTTCTTTTCAATTAATGATGTGTCAACGAGTTTCATGTGTTGTGGAAAGTGTTCTAGGTGGTGTTTGCAGCTCCTGCAATGAGATGGCCAGATGGTGGTTGGCCTTGCAGCTCACTCGGTCTTTCTAGTCCTCTTGGGCTGTCTTGTATCATGGTGTTTGTACACTGCAAATGTCACATTGCTGCTCAGTGAGTTTCATGAAGTGAAACTTTACTCATTACTGCATTATTGATCATAATATCATGTGAATGTTGCAGCATATGAACAGGCTGCTTGGCTTTGTATGGTTCATAAACTAGTTCTGATTAATTACTACATGTTTGAACTTCTGCTTATGTTATACAACACTGGCATGGCAAATGAATGCAATCATTTAGCGTCAGGAATGGCATTTGCACATTTCAACACTGACAGACTTTTTTTTGCTATCTGAATTGAATTGTAGTAGCATTTAAAGAAAAGAACTGATCCCTTTGTGCGTAGATGTGAATTATTCATTATTATTGATGCAGCTTTTATATCTTCGAAGAGAAAGGCAGAAGTTACTTGGTAGATAAGACAGCCATGGTTAACTTTACTTGTTTCAGGTAGATGGCTTGTACATTAGTGCTGAAGTATGTGACGACAGGATGATGATATTCCAATCTTCTGGTTAACCTGTGTATGTAATGAAGGCCTTGACTTGCATTGATACCCTGTATACTAATGCTAATGTTCATTCAAATTGATTGAATGAGAAAAAGGACCATTCAGTGATGTTTCTGAGATTATTTACCCAATGTAGTTGTAATTTCAATGAGAGATTTGTGGTAATTCCCTTGATTAAACACACATGATCTGTTGGCAGCCTATACCGACCTGTCTTCAGCATCAGAGATGTGAAGGCTGTAGCTATGTATCATCTTTCTGCATTTCAAACCCTTTGTAAGAAACCTACTGATCTAATATCTGTTCTTGGTAAAGATTGGTAGTGAAGGTGCAAACTTAGTCTTGCTCCAAGGCTGTACTGAAGGCTAAGCCCATGGTTGTATAGTTATAATATTATTCAATCCTTTAAGAGGCAAATCAAAAAAAGGGGGCAGTACAAGGACTAAGGACGTCAGTCTGTTCGGGGGGATATATATATTTTTTAGAAATTATCATTTAAACTATTAATTATTTCCTTAGAGACTTGTGGAAGTCTGGTGCAAAATGACTTCATAGTCATTTTTGTTTTGAGGCCAGTGTATATGAACACTGGTGTATGCCTGAAAGTTAATTATTTCATATGTTCATATATTTAAAGGGCGGTCACTGAATGTTGTACCTGTGCCTTAAAAATGAATAAGTAGATAATATTTTTTCTTCCTTATTTGTTCTTTCCAAGATACAAAATGCAGTATTCCATGTTGAAAAAATCCCATGACCATTTTGTCAGCTAACATAAACAGTAGTGTTAATCCCCCAAAGTGCAGCTTTATTGATTTTGGTGCCAAGGACAATTTCTTAATTTGAAATATTGCACTTCTGGTGCCAAGAGTTCCACACATGTATTGAGATGAAACAGAATGATTTAGATATCTTTGAATGACATCTAAACTTTAATTTCAAGCGTACAACTGAAAGACAGAGACCTTATTGCCTAAAAATCTGCTAGAATAGCCCTGCCTGTGTTTGGCCTCTATGTTCTTATTGGTTGTTCCTTTAACCCTTGAGCCACCTAATTCCTCAGAGAATAGCCACAATGGTGAAGTCTAATAAGGAACCTTGAAAGTAAATGAAAGTTTCACTGAATAGGTTAAGAGCTGTCGCTTGGAGCTAGTTTTGTTGGTAACTGTTACAACTGAACACACATATGTTTTCCTTGAAATTGTCCCTGATTTTTGTCATTGTTGATCTCCTCATAGCTTCCTTTTGCAGGAAATTGATTTTGAGTCTTTTGACTGGGGGTCTTTTAGGATTCATTGGGATTCAAACCATTGATCTGAGGTTCCTGGAAAGGGATACAAACTCTGAATTGTGGCGTCTTAGATGACTGGGAGAACAGATTATGGACACATATTTCACAATAGGTAAAGACTTTGCTGGATAGTGTGATATGGCATAAATAGTGCTGACAAGGTGTGAAATTAACTGAATCTGCTTTTGTCGTGGGTTGGAAATGTTGGTTTGACAAACATGACATTCAGGTCAGTAGTATGTCTGGCGGTTATTGTTGATATTTACCTGCCTGCTTCCTTAACCAATCTGTGCCATTGGTTCTCATTCCCATAATTCAATCCATTTCTTGGCTTTCACGCACAAGAAGCAAACACCATAACATCTATATCTCTCTCCACCAGTCCGCAAAGATCAGTTTGAAATGTGATGGATTTGGCTGCCATCCCAAAGGCACCACAAACATTTATGATATTACCAGCACCTTTGCAGACCATACACACATCAACTCAATAGTTCCCTGATTCTTGGGGATAACAGGCACACTTAATCAACAATTTTCCTGAAGCTAAGTCCTGTCCCAGCACAAATGTTATCCATTAGGGAACACACCTCTGTGTCTTGACCAGTTGTTGGATGTTTTGACAGATAGTGATGGTCAGGCAACAACTCCAGGTCATTTTTGAAATTGTCTTTTGGACAACAGAAACGTCTCAATGTGGACGGTGTGATTACTTATTTTGTGTGTTTTAAGGTCAGATTGAGTTTCCACACATCATTCTCATGATCAAATAGCATGAATTATGTATGATAATGTTTATCTATTAAGCAAACATATTTCAATGAAAAAAACAGTATGAAGTGATAGATTGATTTGAATATATTTTATGTTATAGAGACACTGGCTATCAAAATTGCCTTTTGATTTTTGAGAATATTTGTAAAATCTGGCAATAAACACATGCAGCCCATCTATAGTTTGACTTAAGTCATGTGCAAGAGAAAATTGTATTGTGAATAAAGAGATTATGCAAAATATTTTGGGTGGAATGCAATTTGAAGTACTACTTTGAGTACAGCATAAAGTTTGCACATGATAAACCATATTTGTTCAGCTGTTCGGAAGTAAAAAGAAACAGATTGCTATTGTTGAGATGAGAAAGTATAATGTTGGCCAAGCACATACCCCTGACAGTGTTTCATAAAGCCTTCAGCCATGGTCAGTGTTTTCTGACAGACCTCTGGAGTTCCTTTGTCAACTGTCAATGCCAGATTAAGCTAAAGTAGATGGTAATCAGAGTATGGGCTGTGTTGATCAAATGTTGATGGCTGAACATGTATAACTGTTCTGCATGACTGGCGGTCACTTTACAGTGCAGATAACCAGCTCTAGGTGATATGCCTGATCCCCTGCTTTCAAGTTGTTTGTGTGGTTGGTGGCGGTGATTTGTCCTGAGTCCAACTCATGACACATGATACTCAGGGAATTGTTCCTTTCAGGGACGCTTTCTAGTCTTTATTTACCAGTAATTATAGTCTTGTAGAGTTGTGTTGGTTGGAAGATTGGAAAAACATTGCTGAAGCTTGATCTGACATGCTCATTCCACACAAGGACTGTCATTGATGGCAGGTGTTTCAGTCTTGTAAGAGTTTTACATTTTCAGCTCACCTCATGAAAGTGAAGTGAATGAGCTCATGTCATTGCCTGTCTATGGCTCATGTCCATCCATGTTTCACACGCTGTACATATCATCATCTCCTCAGAAACCACTCGTCATAAAACTGAACCTTCAAAAATCAAATCAAATCAAATATATTTATTGTGCAAACGTTCCATACAGGAACAGTGACAATATCTATAAACTACATGAACAAGATATATAATGAATCACATATATATGATGAACAACAAAGCATATAATAATACAAATGGGTATAATAATAATACTGGCCTAGCACAATCAGATCTTCTATATTTGTTTAAAATTGTACATGTGGTAGCAAATAATTTCTATAGTATTTGGATCATTATTTCTAAAAAGAAGGTTAAATTTTTCAGTGGTAGTAAGTCTAAGAAAGTTATTAATTTTAGAGGAAAGGGAGTTACATAAGGACTTTCTTGCATCTGAGTATTTAGTGCAACACATGAAATGGTGTTGTTCATCCTCAAGGACAGAGCATTTGTCACACAGACGGTCCTCCAAAGGTGTAGGTGGTCTTGTTCTCCTACCCAGTTCAATTTTTAGTCTGTGATCACTCAGTCTTAGTTTTGTGAAGTGGATACGGTGTTTTTTTATTTTGCAGTGTTGCAGGTATGGTTCAAAGTATATATACTTGTTCCAAACAATAAATTTGGTTCATGTGTAGTTTGTAAATCGTAATATGGTTCAACATGTGTAGATGTATGCTCTGTTGTTTGTAGATGTAATGTATGCTCTGTTGTTTGTAGATGTATGCTCTGTTGTGTGTGTGTAGATGTATGCTCTGTTGTGTGTAGATGTATGCTCTGTTGTGTGTGTGTAGATGTATGTTCTGTTGTGTGTATGTAGATGTATGCTCTGTTGTGTGTAGATGTATGCTCTGTTGTGTGTGTGTGTAGATGTATGCTCTGTTGTGTATGTAGATGTATGCTCTGTTGTGTGTGTAGATGTATGCTCTGTTGTGTGTGTGTGTAGATGTATGCTCTGTTGTGTGTAGATGTATGCTCTGTTGTGTGTGTGTGTAGATGTATGCTCTGTTGTATGTAGATGTATGCTCTGTTGTGTGTGTAGATGTATGCTCTGTTGTGTGTGTAGATGTATGTTCTGTTGTGTGTGTGGAGATGTATGCTCTGTTGTGTGTAGATGTATGCTCTGTTGTTTGCAATATTTATAATTCTGCCCTTGATGTGTCCTTTAGACGTTAACATGACTGAAAGATGACATTCCTAATGGCCATTATTCAGCCATTATCTTTGTAAATGTAATCAAATGTGTTCTTAGTGGTTGGGTCTCAATATGTGTTCAGTGGCTTCTTCACAATATTTAGATTGTTCAACCTGATTTGAACTTTGCACTTTTTCCATATTCCTAAATTCTCAAAAAATTCTTTTCCTTGCACTGTAAACATCGTCTCCTCAGATAAAATCACTTCAGAATTGAATCTGATTCTTCATATTCTTCTGCCCACCAATAATGACATCCCAATTAGTTCAAGAAGACAAACAAACGTGAATTATCTATTTTTCGCCTTTACTCTGCTTTTTTAGTAATAAATGTGAAAAAAGCTGCCATTTGTTAAAAGTTAATATATGTATTTCAACATATATGTTGTATTCTTTTTCTGAAACTGGGCCTTGTTTTGACCTTGCACTTAAATTCTCTCCAAATGCAAATGTCTCTCTAAGCTGATCAGAGATGTCTCTGATCTTCGGAAATGCCTGTCTGAGGGAACTCAACTTCAGCATGTGTTTCCTCATGATGACATAAGTGGTGTCAAACTTAGTTTTTATTCAGCAGATTGCTACTGCAACTTTTATTAAATGACTGTCTTTGTTGACATTATAACAATTGACTATTTATCAAAACAGGCTATGGTGCGGTGACACTTACTCCTTTTTAATCGTAAAATGATTTGAGATAATGTTATCAACTACCACATTGTATCTTATGGTGCATCCCTTGTGGTGAACATCACAATCTGGAGATTCTTTTGGGTCATGATGTACAGCTGAAGCACTTTTCAAAGTGCCTTTTGAGCCAACTTGCTCACTTAATCAATGTATTTTCACAATTACATAACAGCTGATCAACCTGTACAGCTTTGAGTTGCTCGCATAATCAGTGACCCATGCTGTGTTGGGTACCAGTAACATACCATCATCATTCAGGCTACATGCTCCAGATCACCAAACACCCAGGTTTTACTCTGCTCATACAGCAGTCAATGTCTACTAGGAATTGTATCATGGCTTTCAACAACAATGTAATGACAGCTGATGTACACTTCCTTCTGTTGAAGGACATGTGTTATTGGAGCAATGAAAGGTTACCGATTGTGGATGATTCATAATTTGTGGTGGTAGTAAACATGGATGAGGTATGATGACTGCTTGATCATCCCCTCGTTGTGCTGGTGTGCTGCTCATTAAGTCAAATGATTCAACTTTTAATTTCAGTGCCTGCAAGCAAGGCATGGGGAGAGTCTCTTAAAGTCAGTGTGTGAATGTTTGCATCTGGTATTATATGACGATCTCTACATTTTTAGTGGACCTTGCTATTATTTCCACTTGATGTTATTGCTATTGTCCACAACAATTTTCGATTGAAATTAATAGAATTTGAGTTGCAAATTGATACTTGCAGTTTTTAGCAATTTTGATGACCTTGGCTATTCGATTATTCAGTGTTATTGTTGTTGGTTGACTTTGATGGCAAAGTTTCGTGTGTTTTCATGAAGCACTGATTGTTAAGACAGAGTTACCGACATGAAGTGTTCATTGGAAATGTGAGAGAACCCCTAGTGAATGTGGTTGCACATCTTGAAAACTTGTGACCACAGCAAGTTTCTTTTATAATTGAGTTCAACACAAGGTTTCAGTTTTAAATGCAGTAGACAGGGGCATCTTGGCTACTTGTATAATTTCCTGTTGTTTAAGTACTGCTCTAAATGGAAAGACTCTAGCCAATTTCCAAGTGGTTCAAACTGATAATATATCATGGTTCATGGTCGACTGATAGTCCAAAGAGTCTTGCTTTTCAATTTTCAAATGTTCCCAAGTGATTTGTGAGATAAATTGCAAATACCTTCCCCTGATAATAGCAAAAAGACATTGCTTATCCCCTTGAAGAGCAAGCAAGCAAGCATGGTAATCTCCGCTGTAGGTATTATCATTGATTACCCACTGTGCTATTCTATATTCTATGTTTCTATATGTCATTGGCTCAACTGTAGGCTGAAAATATACTTATATATATAGCTTATTTTTTGCTTCAAAGTAATCTTTTAACTTTAATGCACATCAGACATTATTCATTCTTATTCTTTGTTGAGAGTCGTGATTAATGTATAAAAAATAATATGGTTGCATACTGATGTTCAATAAATACACCATACCTGAATTATGTTGTAATGGAGAGACCTTTCATCATGTTTGGGGTATCCTCCATTGAGCTGATGTACTTTTAGAAACACAAACAGGAAAGAAACATAAGTATTTGCATATTGAGGACCTGATTGATGTCATGTCGTAATGATGGCTTAACATAGTTGACATGTTTGTTGCTGAGTGACATCAACTCCGAGGATACTTGTCCTGTGGTCTTGCACATCTGTATAGGAGGGATGGGAGAGATGGACATGATGGTTTGGGGTTGACCTTTGCTTTTCAGGAGGTCAAAATAATATTTTAAGAAAAGAAATTTTTGGTAAAAGGACTTGCAATATGTACAAGAAAGATTGATGTTTATGTAGAATCCTGCTCTGAATACTGGTCTCAGGGCTGCAGTAACACCTTTAGTGATTAGTTTTTCAAATTGAAGGTTATTAGGATGTCACGATACATAAGTTTCATGAATCGATATGTATCACGATACCTATTATCGCTGCATTATTGCATAAATTTAGTTACATTTGGAACTTTAATATTTCATATTTTATAATTATCCATGAAAGATCAACATTTTTTATTCTCAGAGATAAAAAAGTTCTAATTTCCCCTCTTTGTGCATGAAAAATAATCATTTATAACTCTCATAACATAAAAAAAACATGATCCTACTGCAAAATGTAACATATATAAATAAACATATTTAAACCGATACTTTCAAAACTGAAATATTGATACAGTTTTGAATGTATCGATAACTGTATCAACTTAGAAAAAGTATCGATGTATCGTGGTATCCCTAAAGGTTATAGTAAAACTGGGTAAGTACATTAAGTATAAATAGGGAAAACTAAGTAAATATTGGGATGTAAATAGTCACTTGATTCCATGTCTACTTTTCTGTGAACTTAATAGTGCAGTAAATTTCAGTCGAGATTTATTATTGGGAATACATTTTAGGTCACCTGTCTTGAAAGATGATATTTTTTTTAATGCAAGAAGTTTGTCTACGAACACATTTACTTTGTATTTTGACATTATTGAAGATAACGACAGAGCAACTAAATATGATAATTGAGAAACCTGTAGTGAATATAATCAACCTGTTAATGTGTCTACTCCAGTGTGGTATGCCATGCTTAATGAGATGATCCATGGCCCTGTGGTCAAAGGGTCAACAGCCTAATTGCAATCCAAGTCAAATTAAGGCAATAGCATATGATTGGAAATCACTTCCAACTTGTCTCCACCAAATGTCCTCCTCTAATATAGTATTCTGATCAGATACTGCAGAGTGTGGCTGCAGTGGTCAATCTCAAATAGAAATCAGGATAAGAATTGGAAAATAATTATTTGATGGGAATTTGCAGTGACTGGATGTTGCAAGTGAAGAATAACTTCAACGGAACTCTGCCAATATGTTTGACTTGTTTTCATATTTCCTAAATGATGTTGGTGTGTCACAACTGTTATGAAATACAGCATCAATCAACAAGGAAAAAGTAAACCAAATTGCTGACCTAAAAATAAACATATTAAATACAAGACATCATAAACTTTCTCAAATACCATAAATTCAGTTAACTGTATAGCAGGGTAAGGCTAGCATATCAACTTGTATGGCAGGGTAAGGCTAGGATACCAACTTGTATGGCAGGGTAAGGCTTGGATACCAACTTGTATGGCTGGGTAAGGATAGGATACCAACTTGTATGGCTGGGTAAGGCTAGGAAACCAACTTGTATAGCAGGGTAAGGCTAGGATACCAACTTGTATAGCAGGGTAAGTCTAGGATACAAACTTGTATGGCTGGGTAAGGCTAGGATACCAACTTGTATGGCAGGATAAGGATAGGATACCTACTTGTATGGCAGGGTAAGACTAGGATACCAACTTGTATGGCTGGGTAAGGCTAGGATACCAACTTGTATGGCATGATAAGGCTAGGATACCAACTTGTATGGCAGGATAAGGATAGGATACCAACTTGTATGGCAGGGTAAGGCTAGGATACCAACTTGTATGGCTGGGTAAGGCTAGGAAACCAACTTGTATGGCAGGATAAGGCTTGGATACAAACTTGTATAGCAGGGTAAGGCTAGGATACCAACTTGTGTAGCAGGGTAAGGCTAGGATACCAACTTGTATAGCAGGGTAAGGATAGGATACCAACTTGTATAGCAGGGTAAGGCTAGGATACCAACTTGTATAGCAGGGTAAAGATAGGATACAAACTTGTATAGCAGGGTAGGGATAGGATACCAACTTGTATAGCAGGGTAAGGCTAGGATACCAACTTGCATAGCAGGGTAAGGCTAGGATACCAACTTGTATAGCAGGGTAAGGCTAGGATACAAACTTGTATAGCAGGGTAAGGCTAGGATACCAACTTGTGTAGCAGGGTAAGGATAGGAAACCAACTTGTATAGCAGGGTAAGTCTAGGATACCAACTTGTATAGCAGGGTAAGGCTAGGATACCAACTTGTATAGCAGGGTAAGGCTAGGATACCAACTTGTATAGCAGGGTAAGGATAGGATACAAACTTGTATGGCAGGGTAAGGATAGGATACAAACTTGTATGGCTGGGTAAGGATCAGATAGCAGGGTAAGGTTAAGATACCAGCTTGTCTAGATGAAAAGTGTTAGATAGTCAATTACATATTAAGATGAGTTAGTTGTTTTGCAGGGTAAGAATGAGATAGATGGAATATCTGTTGTATATCAGGGTCAGGATGAGGTAGTGGTAGCAGGGCACGGATTGTGTCCTACAGCTGAAAAAGGACACAATGATGCAACATTGTACAAATTTGTAGCTGGCCCAACCACTGGCAACAACACATTTCTCTTTGTGCATGGTGTGTGTGAATGTTTTTGTTTCTGAGTGTGTGAAGGCCTGAACATGTTCATGTATACAAGGTCAGAATGTCTATACATGACAGAGGGTTAGTAACCCTTCCATTGAATGACAGTGGGACTATGTAAAGCAAGCGTAATCTAAAATCCCCATAGAAACATGCTGCTGCTGTTGATGATGATGACAAATGCAACGTGCCAAATCCACACCCTAGAGGTTTTCCAAACGGTTACATTGTTACATTATTACATAAATCAATGTGGAGGGTATTTTTGTTCATTGTTTGAATTGCTTCCATCAAACTCAGCATGGGTCACAATATCTTGGTATTCTGCAGTGGTGATTTGTGATACCCACTGCATAACAGCAGTAGTTTCACAATATCTTTCCAGTGAAATATTCCTTTAGACTGGTCATTGTGGATGCCTGAAATCGCTAATCACTTTCTATTGAATGATGTCTCAATAGGAAGGGTAGACTCGTGATTACAGTCCATTGTTTGCAACGGGATCTTAAAATTGGGCTCTCGCATTGGAACAATACAGGGAAGCACAGGATCACACATGAAGCCCCTTGCTACCACAACAGATGGGCCTCTCCACCAGTTTCTCACAACTTGAATGGGCCTTGTTAATTGCGACTCATCCCTACTCTGAAAAATTTCGATTGCACTAAGGGTGAAAGTCACACCAGCCAATCACAGGATTTTAATGATCATGCCCAATTCCAACTCACACCCGTCTTCATTCACAGATGTTTTGTTTCGATTGGGACGAGATTTCAACATTTTCGGAATTGGCCAACTCAGACATGACCTGTCATTATAAAGATATCTGGCATCCAGCATTACAGCATATTGTGTGGAAATTAGTCCCCTGATTCATCCAGACCAGGACTTTGGACATGTAATTTGCATTTATGGAGGCCTTTGTTTCGATTATGAGCTTTTTTTCTGTAGAAAATATCCCAAAATGAACAAATATGTGATTGATTAGTCTGTATAATGCATCCCAGAGTAATGGTTTTGGGGTCTAATTGCTAAATAGCTGAGTACTATGTCAGTGTTTAGGACATCAGATGTCTGTTGTCATGTCTGCCCAGGACTTGCCATAGACCAGTGTAAAACAGTCTGTCAGAAGTATATCAATGTCTTTGCTCATATCGCACTCAGATACAAGTGATTTTGTCTTGTAAGGTGGAATTTCAAGAAGTTGATATCATGTGACTAATGCTAGAATGATCACCTTTCACAGTTTTGAGATCACTTCATTTTCATGGCCATTGGCTGATTGTTATCTGAAATGTACTGAACATAATTTTCAAATTTGGTTATGATCATGATGATGTGAAAGAATGTCCCATCAAATGCTGCTAAAATCATGCAAATAATCTAAAGGGTTTTTTTTGTAACTATGTCATTGTATATTACAATACAATTGATAAAATTGTTTTTGTTCCACCTTGCGTTTTTAATCTAATGTTTTCACTTCAGTTTTCCCATGGTCATAATTTGGTTTGAATAATGTCCAATCTTTTACACAATATCACCGATTTTGTCTCGCATAGGTGAAGTAAGTTGGGGATCATTTCGCGTTGTAATGGCAAAGTGATCAAGAAAAGAGTTTGTCTGTAAACTCTGTCACACAATCAGAAGCCCTTCAGTGGGAATACAACTAGCATGCAAGCACACTTAGACAGAAATCACTGATAGTGCCAGTTGGTGGAATAATACATTAGAATATTAATCAGAAATACTGTGAAACATGCAGTTGAATTTATACTTAGATGAATGTGTACTTACCCGAAATCACTGAAAGGTTATGTTATATCATGTTTGATCAGCATGTATCACCCGTTAAACACATCTTCTCCTCTGGAGATGATGACATCCCAATTTGTGCAAGAGGTTTGATTCTTATTTTTAACAAGTTTGCCATGTCAGCCATATTAAAAAATATCAAGGCCATTTGTCAGCCAGTTTTTTAGGGATTTTCTAAACTGTTTTATCCATATGTCATATACAGCTATTCTACTTCAGAAACCTCAGTCAGTAAGGTGGACCACTGCATTCTTGTTCCCAAGACATCTGAATTTGTTCAAGGGAATGTAATCTAATTTTCATTTTGCAGTTATATATTAAATAAAAACCTACAATTGACTTCTGCTCTGTCATTTCAGCTCATAATGATTTGAAATGCTTTTAGGTTATCCCCAAATGCATTTTTTTGGCTAGATTGAAGAGGTTGAACTATAACCTGTTTTAATGACGAAATATTTATTTCTGTAATTATAGGTTTGAAAATGAGGGAGACAATTCACATAAGGTTCTCCTACAATCAGGAACAAACACTGAACCAGATATTGATATAAAACATATTCTAATTGTGAGAAGTCCTATGAAGATCATGAGGATATATTATTGACTGGTCTTTAGTTTTAACATGTGGAGATGGAATGTTTCCAAGTTTCTCATACCAACCTTGAACAAAGAGGGTGTCTGCTTTTTGAGCAGTTCCCCATGTGTACCTGTATGTCCTTAGGCTTGTTGTGATTAGTCAGCCAGATAGGTCAGTATTAGGTGGTCAAAGGTCATATGGTCAGGCCTCTGGTTTCTATACCATAACTGTTCTGAATGTTGATGGATTCAGACATGTTAGAGGCTGCATAATAAAATACAAATTCTGTCTGATTTTGGTTCTCATTCTGTAAATTCTAAAAGCGGCATGAAATCATACTCTCTGTAAATTCTCTTTGAGTCATTGTTAACAGTCCAGTTTGAAAGTCTATGGTTGAAGTAAAAGTGTTCATAGTAAGAAAGTACCCTGAGCATTTTGAGTCATCCCTTTGCTGTTAATGTGAAGGTATTGAAACACGTAATGTTGACATCAGTATCCATGACACTAGGAGATGTGTCGTTTTCATCATCTGTTTCAGTGAGGATAGTGAGTTAGCCACATTTACTATTTTTTTTGTAGCTGGCAGACTTCAATTGAATTAGTAAGAAGCCTCTACCACACTTTATTTGTGCAAGTTTAAAGGCCAGCTAATTTGAGGCACATCTTTCTTAACAAGATCCATAGACTAGGAAGAAATTAAATTACTTTGTTGTCTGTCGTGGTATTATCATGATAAGTGGCTCTGATTTAGTGAAAAAGTTGTAGTTTGATCGGCATATCATGTCATGATAAGAATTGTTTATGTGCAAATTTCCAGTTCTATCTTGACACATTTCCAGATGTATTGATTGTATGAGATGAAGTTTGTCACTTGAGATGGTGAAATATTGGCTTGATTAATAAGAAATCTACCATGTTTTATTTGATATGGCTAGAAAATTTAATTGAATTGACTTGTTCTTTATTGCTTGACATTAGCGCGCTTGTTCTTTATGACCAGACATTAGCACATAGCTTCTGGTTAGGTTCAAGGGATCTTCAGAAAGGTGATAGAACAAATTCCAAATCATCCCTGTATTGGTAACTTCACATTGAGGCCGAGTTTTTTTTTTCTTCATATTCACGAAGCAGTGGAAAATGAAAATGGTGTCATTCCTTCACACTATTTGGGATATTGCCTGTATAGCAAGCAGTTCTTGAACATGACCACCTGCCGACTGTGCCAGTGTGTGATATTGTCTGGACTGTGCGCTGGGAGGACACCAGGCTTGCTGAAGTTCAAAGTGTTGTCTGTAGAGTTGAGGCACAAATATTGTTTGGAGCACTTGGACAGCAATGTCTGTTATAGAAGGGCATAGATTTTCCATATTGTGTGGACACAGAATTGTCTGTGAGGTTAGACACTAATATTATCTATTTCACATGGCATACTTACCTGTAGTGCTGGCAGACAGTATTTGTTGTCAGGCTTAACAACACTACCTATCAAGTGAATGTAAGAACCCACATCATATATCAGTGGTCAGAATTTTGCCTTTTAGTTTAACTTGTCAGTAAAATTGGTCAAAGTTGGAAGTCTGCAAAGAAATGTCAAAAGCTTGTCCTTAGCAGTACTAGTCTCAAGCTAGTGGACATCACTAATTGCTTCTGCTATTACCAAAGAGTTAACTTTTATACCTCACTTTTTCCATGATAGAATGGATGTAAAACATGCTGACACATTTGGATTAATTGAAGTTTACAAGTGTCCAAGTCCATGTTCAAAACCTCTGAATAATAAGTGTTTGTAATTGTTCAACACCATGTCTTGGTTGTTGTAGAAGCAGGGCGGTGGGGTAGCCTAATGGTTAAAGTGTTGGCTCATCACGTCGAAGACCTGGGTTCGATTCCCCACATGGGCACAATGTGTGAAGTCCATTTCTGGTGTCCCCCGTGGTGATGTTGCTGGAATATTGCTAAAAGCGGCGGCGTAAAACCAAACTCAGTCAGTCAGTGTTGTAGAAGCTGTAATTGTTTGTAACACCAGTCAGTAGCACTAACACATTTGTAGCTTTCAGTCCATTGACCTTTTCATACTTGCCAATCTGAATGAATAATATGGCAGTGTTGGAAATAAAGGCTACAATGTATCTAAATAAATCTAAAGTTTCAGCCGCTGAAACTCATTGCACACATGCCTGTTTAAGATGTTGGTGGAAGCTCCCAGTGGAGATAGCTACGAGGCAGGCAGTATAAAGGGATCTGGTTTTGAGAGGGTGATTATGATGTAGAACATTCACCAATTAGCTGCTTCATCAGCTTTGAGTCCCTACTGATCAAGTTGCCTTTCATTAGAAGAGGCCTGGAGTGGAAGATGAGACTGGGTTGTGTTCATGCCTATACCAGATGTACTGTTCAACGTCACCCAC
Source organism: Haliotis rubra (assembly GCF_003918875.1). Classification (NCBI taxonomy): domain Eukaryota; kingdom Metazoa; phylum Mollusca; class Gastropoda; order Lepetellida; family Haliotidae; genus Haliotis; species Haliotis rubra. The sequence goes on from NW_025766614.1 coordinate 1,236,711, forward strand.
AACATGCTCCGTCCTTAGTGGGCTATTCATTTCCCAAGCAGGGCGCAAGTTTTCAACATTTTTTTTCAGTTTAGCTGCACACAATGTGATTTTAACTATAGTTTAATGTTCAGTCTCCCGTCAAAACATCCTGCCTTATGTGGAAACACTGGAAGCTTGGTGGTTAAGTTGGAATGTGTAGGCTGGGGAAATATATCTGTGAGGCTGTTAAACATGGCATAGAGATAGGGATCACTGCAACAGGGACAGTTTAGATGGATTTTGGCAGGGCTGGCAGTCAGAGTTGTGGCTTGTTTGACAATATTGAGCTGCTTTGTGAAGTTCAGCTTTTGTTTGGAGGCATGATATTTTTAGTGTTTGCTGCACCCCCTTGATGTAGAAATCTTGTTATATGTTTATATGCTATATTCCCAGGTTTGGGTTATACAACAGGGAAGAACAGTTTGTTTGATTTAAAAGAATACAGTGAAAGTAAAAACCAAAAGTAATTGTCATTTAATTAAACCAGCCTACCAAATGTTTCTTTGAATAGTTGAAAAAGAAGATGTTTAACATACTATCATGATTATGTTATGATTTGATGTGCTGTCCCTTAGCATACATTCCAAGATTCACTGGGTCATACATATTTGATATACTGCTAGCATTTTGTGAAAACAGCTGTGATCAGAATGTTTTCCACAGTTTGCCTCATCTAAAGGTGCTTCTTCAACGGTTGTGGGAGAAAATGGTTCAGTGACAGTCCTTCATGACTCATTTTATTCAACATTTTTCTTTCCTTTGAGGAAAATTATAACAAAAATTGATAAATTAATTTTGAAGCATTTCATTGAACTATTTGACACAGAACAATTTGTTTTAAGATTAACAGCATGGGAATGGGCAGTCCTGTCATTGTCTCTAACTTCATGCATGCTGTAAATATTGTGATATTATGAATGGTGATGGATAATGATGGCTTGTGGAACATCTTTCTCGGTGTTGTTATTCAGTCACTCTGAGTACATTTATGTAGCAGCAGACACTGCTTTACCTTGACTTGGGATGGATATTCTTTATGTCTGATTTGGTCTGTTACTAATGACATACTATAGACAAATGCTCTTGATCTCATGATGGGAGAAATTACTGTAAACAGACATTGAAGTCTGAAAAGATCTACAGTGACTGAAGCTGTCTGGATACTGCAAACAATCACTTAATTCTAATGTGTTGATGAGTTTCCCACCTATTTCCAAGTTGATATTAAGTTTGTAATGTGTATGCTACTTGCAAATCTGGTAGTATTAGTGACAATATAGTGGGTAATTTTATCTGTGAGTACTTTAGTTTTATTGACTGAAGCTGATAAGCAACCGGATAAATTCAGACAGGACAAGTGGAGGGACAGGGGAAAAACACTTGTTGGCCTTTCATCCTGTACAATCACAGCGCTGTCCAAGTGATGGAGACACTTCACAAAAGCTGTATCAAGATTCCAGTATGAGTCATTCTAAGATGATGCCATTTTGGGGCTCAGATGAAATTACTTTTTTCTTGATGAAGTTTTTCTGGGGTTCGATAGCGATCCCATTTCATTAAGAATTGACCTGTTTGATCACATTGCATGCATCAGGTAGCCATCGTAATCAGGAGAAATGAACCGAGAACGAGTGACATCATGTGGTTTGTCCCATACTCTAACAGATCTTCTTGCATCAAGCCTCAAATCTCATTTAATTTTCTCAATGCCAACAAAATGACACGAAGAAAATTTGGTTAGTGCTCTGTTTATAGATCCAGGTAGCATCAACGTTGTGGCCAAATTGAATTACAATTCTCATAAATACCCAGCTTTCCTATGCCATGAATAAGGAATTACAGGAGAACTGAATGCAGATGCCTTTGTTGATGATGTGTCCCTCGTCCAGAATGCTAATATCCACCTGTTTTGTCTCTATGTTCTTCTCTCAAATTCTTCTAACATATTTTGTTGGGGTATGCCATCTTCTCATTGAAGTTTTCCCATACGATGACACTGAAGCATGTTTTAACAATTTGTGTTGACTCATCACTGTCATTATTGCTTGAATTTCTTTTCATATGTATATGTACTACTGTACACTTGTGAATCACACCTTCTTCTGTATAGGTGTAAACTACAATGTATATGTATAGCCATACATAGGTGCTTCATTCACTATAATTTCATTAGTTTATGTATTTTATATAACGAATGGTTAAAGAACCCCACCCAACACCTATTTTCTTTGCACAGTAAATTTATTTGATGTAAACTATTCATTTTTTCTCTCCATTTCACAGGACCACTTTCCCATTTGTCCGAGACTGTAATGGCCATCAGCCACATATTCACTATCAATTGTGTTATTGTACATCAATATTTCATGAGAAAATCTTGAGCTCCCTGACTACAAAGCTGCTGGCAGTATCGCGTGTCGGTACATTCATTTCATTTTTTACACATTGCTCATACCAATTGCCATGGTATCACAACACTGATTGTATTTTCATTTGTCCTGAACACTCCACAATGGAATCTAATAGACTATGTCGTCTAATAGCATGAGTTCAGTGATATTGTAATTTTTCACCAGCCATGTGATTGGCCTCTGGAGCTCTCCTGCTCCCCGTAATCACTAGGAAAATCTATCCCTAAGCTTTTGTATCAAGTTCTTCTTCTTGGTTGAATCTTTTGTTAATTGTGACAGGAGATGTGAGCTGTTTGGCCCCTGCAAATTAGTGTTGTATAGCTGGGATCTTCTCTAGCAGTGATTGGCACTGCCATTGTACACTTGGTAAGTTACATTGAGGAGCCTGACCTTGTTGACCTCCACAAGAAAAAGGTCTTGCTAAGTTACATCAATGGAAGGAATGTTGTTAAAGATGGCCAGTGTTACACAATAGCTGAAGCAGCTAAGCTAGAAAATGTCACATTTAGACAGTATTTAGGTCAGTTTATCTTCTGTAAAACACATCCTGAATCTGAGTTTTCTTTGAAATATAACAATTATTCAACAAAATAATAAGGTGGGGTTGAATATATGTATCTTGATATTTATTTTGATAAATTCTGTTTGGCCACTTGATAGCCTAAAATATTCTCCATTTCCAGTCCCAAATTTACAATCTAAATTGGTATCAGGCTTAGAGGGCTGATGTGAGTGGCATGCGAGTAGATCCAGGGTCAGGGCAGGTTGACTAGTGATGTATTGGGATCTGACAACATGGCTGACATAGTGACCCTGCCAGTCCTGGAAATGGTGGCATTGCCTACCAGCCTGGACAGATGTGTGTTTACCTACACCCATGGTCTAACTTCCTCTCTGTGCCAGACATTCCACTCAGTTGTCCCTTTTTGCAAATTTTGATCTTTACAAAAGAATTAATACTGTTTTCTGGAGACAGAAATTAACTTGCAATACAGACCACAAATATGGCAAGGATAACTTTTGGGTGTTTCATTTGAAACATGTTCTGTCATACATGTGCAGTGCCGCTTGATGACAGTGCTGCTCCATTGCATCTGTCACTGCCACTTGTGAATGTCATACCACTCCTTAGTGTGTCACTGCCACTTGAATGAATGGCATACCACTCCTTAGTGTGTCACTGCCACTTGAGTGAATGTCATACCACTCCTTAGTGTGTCACTGCAACTTGTGTGAATGTCATACCACTCCTTAGTGTGACATTGCCACTTGAGTGGAAGTCATACCATTCCTTAGTGTGTCACTGCCACTTGAGTGAATGTCATACCACTCCTTAGTGTGTCACTGCCACTTGAGTGTATGTCATACCACTCCTTAGTGTGGCATTACCACTTGAGTGAATGTCATACCACTCCTTAGTGTGCCACTGCAACTTGTGTGAATGTCATACCACTCCTTAGTGTGACATTGCCACTTGAGTGAATGTCATACCACTCCTTAGTGTGTCACTGCCACTTGAGTGTATGTCATACCACTCCTTAGTGTGGCATTACCACTTGAGTGAATGTCATACCACTCCTTAGTGTGTCACTGCAACTTGTGTGAATGTCATACCACTCCTTAGTGTGGCATTACCACTTGAGTGGAAGTCATACCATTCCTTAGTGTGCCACTGCCACTTGAGTGAATGTCATACCACTCCTTAGTGTGTCACTGCCACTTGTGTGTATGTCATACCACTCCTTAGTGTGGCATTACCACTTGAGTGAATGTCATACCACTCCTTAGTGTGCCACTACAACTTGTGTGAATGTCATACCACTCCTTAGTGTGACATTGCCACTTGAGTGAATGTCATACCACTCCTTAGTGTGCCACTGCCACTTGAGTGAATGTCATACCACTCCTTAGTGTGCCACTGCCACTTGAGTGAATGTCATACCACTCCTTAGTGTGCCACTGCCACTTGAGTGAATGTCATACCACTCCTTAGTGTGTCACTGCCACTTGAGTGTATGTCATACCACTCCTTAGTGTGGCATTACCACTTGAGTGAATGTCATACCACTCCTTAGTGTGCCACTGCAACTTGTGTGAATGTCATACCACTCCTTAGTGTGACATTGCCACTTGAGTGGAAGTCATACCATTCCTTAGTGTGCCACTGCCACTTGAGTGAATGTCATACCACTCCTTAGTGTGTCACTGCCACTTGAGTGAATGTCATACCACTCCTTAGTGTGTCACTGCAACTTGTGTGAATGTCATACCACTCCTTAGTGTGCCACTGCCACTTGTGTGAATGTCATACCACTCCTTAGTGTGACATTGCCACTTGAGTGGAAGTCATACCATTCCTTAGTGTGCCACTGCCACTTGAGTGAATGTCATACCACTCCTTAGTGTGTCACTGCCACTTGAGTGAATGTCATACCACTCCTTAGTGTGTCACTGCAACTTGTGTGAATGTCATACCACTCCTTAGTGTGCCACTGCCACTTGAGTGAATGTCATACCACTCCTTAGTGTGACATTGCCACTTGAGTGGAAGTCATACCATTCCTTAGTGTGCCACTGCCACTTGAGTGAATGTCATACCACTCCTTAGTGTGACATTGCCACTTGAGTGGAAGTCATACCATTCCTTAGTGTGCCACTGCCACTTGAGTGAATGTCATACCACTCCTTAGTGTGTCACTGCCACTTGAGTGAATGTCATACCACTCCTTAGTGTGTCACTGCAACTTGTGTGAATGTCATACCACTCCTTAGTGTGACATTGCCACTTGAGTGGAAGTCATACCACTCCTTAGTGTGCCACTGCCACTTGAATGAATGGCATACCACTCCTTAGTGTGTCACTGCCACTTGAGTGAATGTCATACCACTCCTTAGTGTGTCACTGCAACTTGTGTGAATGTCATACCACTCCTTAGTGTGACATTGCCACTTGAGTGGAAGTCATACCATTCCTTAGTGTGTCACTGCCACTTGAGTGAATGTCATACCACTCCTTAGTGTGTCACTGCCACTTGAGTGTATGTCATACCACTCCTTAGTGTGGCATTACCACTTGAGTGAATGTCATACCACTCCTTAGTGTGTCACTGCCACTTGAGTGAATGTCATACCACTCCTTAGTGTGTCACTGCCACTTGAGTGAATGTCATACCACTCCTTAGTGTGTCACTGCCACTTGAGTGAATGTCATACCACTCCTTAGTGTGTCACTGCAACTTGTGTGAATGTCATACCACTCCTTAGTGTGACATTGCCACTTGAGTGGAAGTCATACCATTCCTTAGTGTGTCACTGCCACTTGAGTGAATGTCATACCACTCCTTAGTGTGTCACTGCCACTTGAGTGTATGTCATACCACTCCTTAGTGTGGCATTACCACTTGAGTGAATGTCATACCACCTCTTGCAGTTAATTTTTGTTTAGTGTTAAATTACTGACAGTGCAGCAAACAGTATATCTGGCTAATTATTGTTTTTACAGCCACATTACTTGTTTTAGATAATTTAGTGCATGTTGTTTAATTGTATCAATTATATGAAGCTTCTTTGTAGTTATTGATAAACTTGTCAAAGAATCTTAATCTGGAATCAATTTTCCATTTCAGTGGCTTGAAGGTACCTATAATGATGAAGGGAGCCCACTCCGGGTTTACACATCCTGCTATGTACGAGTGCCAAATATCAACAACTGGCTGCGAACTCCTTTTATTCCTCGAAGAGGAGCAAACAGTTTACACGTGGAAGTACGATTTACCATGCGGAAGTGTTCACGAATAAGTGACCCAAGCAGTATACAGCAATGTAAGGAAACTTTCAATCTGTATTATTATGATGCAGAATCTGACTTTGCCAACCAGCAGCGCCCCACCTGGGACCCAACAGCATACCGCTTAGTGGACAAAGTAGCTGCAGATTATCTCTTTGAGATGTCAACTGATGTTATCAAGGTGAACAAGGAGACAAGAAGGATTTCTCTCACCAGGGGACTCAATGGAGTATACATTGCTTTCCAAGATAAAGGTGCATGTGTGACACTCATCTCTCTCAGAGTGTACTATGTAACATGTCCCAGCACCACAGTCAACTACGCCTTCTTCAACGAGACCGCAACAGGTGATGAGGAAACTCCAATGGTAGATCAGTTTGGTCAGTGTGTGGAGAATGCTGTGGAGGTGATAAAGCCCTCCCACATCTGCCAGAATACAGGGGCTTGGTTCAAGGACCCAAAGGGCAAATGCGAGTGTGATAGAGGCTACCAAGGCAACAATGTCAAGACTCAGTGCTTAGGTGAGTACAGTTTTAACTTTTTGTAGACTGATTAGTGTGTGCAGTATTTGAAGTTCACACCCTTTGTCCACTGGGTACATTTATCCATGCACAGGATGAATACATGCTTCTCTTTGGGTCGTTTCATGGGTTGAAATCAGAGGATACATTCTAGTGTCACCACTGGATATTGGCAACAGCCGGTGTTAGGTTACAGTGCAGCTACAATGGTAGACCAGTGCCTCTATGGGTTGAGATTGTCCTGAACAGTTTCAAAGTCATATGTGGACATTTTACCATTACATAAGTTCAGCCAGGAAGACGTGACAAAAGTTCACAGTTAGTTCTTCTGCTTGCTCATTTACCCTGCATATGACTATAATTCATGGCATTGCATCCAGGGGATGTACTAAATTCTGGAGAAACCATCTTTACTCAGAAATGATCCATGTTTAATTTGTTGGTAATGCTTTCACTGTGAACACACATTAGATATGTTTTGAAAACATTGGTTTAGTTCACTTTAGTGTGGACCAACGGATGGAACATCCCGGGACAGTGTGTTGTCAATGGCAACAGTTGGCGTTGAGTCACCCTAGCTTTTGGGAGACTGTAAAATCAATCTCCATGGCTGTGCTGACTAGGAAAGTGATTATGGAAGAGAAAGGAGGATTTGTAAGCGGAGTGGTAGATGTGAAGCAGAAGGAGTTGGGTATTGTTTCCTATCTTGTTCCAGCTCTTGTTAGTTAAATTTTGTGTGTCAGATGAGATCTAGGCTGTAGTCCTCCTGCCCAAACGGATAGACTGAGAATACACAGATGTGCTTTGTGATTAGAGTTTTTGCTGAATATGCACAGAAAATATGAAACTTGACTTGATAAGTCCATTGTTTTTGAGTGCATGCAGTTTCAACATTTTCTCTTAGAATGCGATGCATCTTTCCGCATGACAGGAATGGAATTTGTAAAGTGCTTTTGTATAAAACTTGTTGGTTTTGGTATGGCTGTAGTAGGAAGGGCATAGAATGTCACGTGATATTTCACAGTATGTATGTCAAACCTGTGCCTAAATTGTACAACTTTTGTGAAGAAATAACATTTTATTCACACTGGGTGATACTGACTTCAGAAGAGAAAAGCACACAGCAGGATTCATGTCTGTCAGAGATGAGAATATGAGCTATACTACTTTTCTCCCACCACAAAGGATCTTCTGTAAGTGAGGGACATTGCACCAAGTTGACCATGCAAGTCATAATTGTGAAACCAGTCGATAATGTTTGTGACAGCATTGTAAGATCACCTTTGTAGTTTGGAATATTGTTGTAGTTCATGCTGACAGATAGCATATCCACCAATTGTGTATTCTGTAAACTTCATCTCAAAGTGTTCAATTTGTAAGGTTATTAGATTTCATTAGATATCTAAAGTATGTTGTTTGATTTTCACTGAACTCACAAAGTCTTCCTTTCTTGGAGACAAATCATTTCAATATCATATTTCTTCTGTACCTGTCTCCCGGTGACCCACTAGTGGATTCTATGGTTGGAATATGCCTCCATCAGCCTGTACTGGTTGCAGTAGGTGATCAAATCAGTTGAGTGGTCTCATGGTTAGTGTCTTATCACACTGTCAGAGTGCATCGTTGTTCTTTATACAGCTCACTTGATTGTCTGGTACACACACAATTATTTACAGGATGCTGTGACATAGCTGGATTATTGCTGTGAGCAACATCAAACAATGAAGAAAACTTACAAATATGACATAAAACTCGTGGTTTGTGGTATTATGCTGAGACAAAATAGATAGCAGCACAATTTCTATGATATGGAATAAGTATAGGGATCGGTACCATTGGTACTCTCCTCTACATTTTCATGCTCTTTCCCAAATGAATCGACTTTCAGGCGAACACAATAGAAAAAGTGTCCTATTTCCCATGTTTACATTTGTTTCATGATTGGGAATTAATCTTTCCAAAGTTATTGAGTCCCATGACTAATGGTGATTTGCTCATCGTTGTTTATTGTGAAAGCATACCAAGCAGTCAGCTGGAGAATTCCACTTAAACATGCAAGCTATATGTTTTGAACACTGTTTCAGAAGAGAAAATAGCATAGCTATTTATCATATTGTGTTTCTGCTTTGGAACTGAAATATGTAGAGTAAATGGTTGTAGATAATAATTCTCATTGAGTTAGAGACAGAATCAATAAAATGTCTATAGCCTCAGTTTCAAAGCTCATGGAAAATATGACAGATTTATGGATTGTTTTTACTCCATCCAACATGGATATTGAGATACTGGACAAAACTCATTATAGATAAAAGATGAGAGGCCAGAAATCTTGTCTATGGAAGGGACCATCAAGAATATTGCCGTCATAAATGATCTATTTTTGTTTGACTGTCCTCACCGTTCCTCTGTAGACCTTACATGATGCCCCCAGCCAGCATTTCATCATACAGCATTTTCTTAAGTATAGAGTGAACCCCCCTCTAGGGAGTTCAGTTTTTGGGTGAAAAAGAATTTACCTTCAGGAAAATCAGGTAAACTAACAGGCGATTGCAAAGTCGGTCAACATAAATATTTGAATGTGAGAGAAACCATCACCAAACTTTACATTTGATTGTACTTTCTGTTGTGATAGGCATTGTTTTATATGAAAAGGTTAAAAGCAAACTGTACGCATGTTTTTGCAAGTGGTGAATGTGTTAGAATGCACCTAGTAATATAACCTCAAAGACTTTTAATGCTATGATTGGAAGAATTGTTTCTGAATGTATCATTTAATCTGGATAAATGTTTTCCAGTATCATGTTGTTTCAGTCTCTGCTTGACTTTAGGGGCCTTAAATTATAACATGCATAAGCCTAGCACTTTGGGGCAGCTAACTACTGGATATGTTTTAAAGTATGACTAAGACTTAAATGAGTCAAAATACCACATTTATGATATCCATTCTCTGTCTACGAAAGTTTGTTTCAAGGCATCATCCTGGCCATGATTGCTGTATGAATGGTGATTTGACATTATCTTGTTTTTAACTTAATACATAACTTATTGACAAAACTAAAGTAAATAATATTGAATGAAAGTTTGAATAAAGTTAATAAAACACATTGCAAACATAAGTCTACTTCTATAACCAGACAGTGTAATTGCATGATGGAATTGTGTACGTCAGTACAGATTTGTTCACATAGTATTTCTTGTGGTGTGTGCTCACAGTAATGTCTTTGCTTTTTCTGAAAGAGGAGGTCAAAACTCGTCATGGTGTTTATTATGCACACATCCTTCTGCACAGCTGTAGTTTTTTTGGGGGGAAAGTGTGCACCATACTCAAGAAAATACACTATTTTTCGTGTATGCCTCTAGTTGAGTAGGAAACATGTTGAATGAAATGTTGACTTCACTAAATTTGATTTCAGTACAATATACTTGATTCTTGAAGGTAATGTGTGATGAGAATGTACTTGGTATCACGTTAATCTGTTCCTTTTATAAGTAACAGTATTCATTTCTGTTCCCTGGTAGGAGGAAATGAATAATGTTTACATTACCTGGAACATGAAAAATGACAGTAGTGCTGGAGCGATTAATCGTAGGATCGGTTAATCGTTCGATCTAAGTCAAAATAAACAATTGTCGATTACAAATAAACTGCAGATCGATAATCGGAAATAATCATTATTTGGATGCACATACATTAAAACGTATTATTCTACCTTGTCGTGTTTTCTTACTGAACACTCTGGTTGTCATTGCTTGTTTACCACTTAAACATGTTAAACGGAAGCTGTGTACTACACAAGAGCGCATGCCTCCCCTGTCAGCCAATGGCAATGCTAGATATATTTAGATTGGGGTGTCCTATTACGTCATTGAAATACTATGAGTTGTAAAGTGGTTTATAGAAATTATTTAATATTCATGAGCAAACTGTGCAAAACTCATTCGTCCAATCATGCAACAAAACGTCACAATATGACCCAGGTATTACAGGTTAGGTACTTTCTAATTGGCTGAAAGAGGGAATTCCTTGAGTTGTATTTGCATACAAACACTTGACTTACGCAAGGCGGGTAAAATAGAGCAATTTTCAGTTTCATGAATTCTCTTGAACTTTCGATACAGTGGTAAGTTATAATACTTCCCAGAATAAATTGTGTGTTTCAACCTTAACAACAAACCCTTCAACATAAACAAAAAGGTTTTTTTTAAAATGGCATGCCATGAAAATAAATCTACCAGCGAGGTCACATGACACGTAGCGTGATTTTGTAAGGTGGGATGTCAACTAAGCAGACGAAACATTAATGGCATCTTTGGAGTAAAGATTTAGGATTTTTGTGCATTTGATTATGAGGTAGATATTGCATTAAGGATCCCTGAGTTAAAATTAATGTCTCGTGGTTTTTTTTTATACTGTTGCCTACGCATGGAAACTTGATTTGTAGCATATCGATGTCAGAACGATAGCGGGGATTGCCTTGTTGTCATTCGGGATGCTTCTCATGGATTTTCTCGCATTTTCGCGCTATAAACGGAAATTGTAATGGCCGATCAAAAACATATAACGATCGGAAACGTAAGACGATAGGATACTTGATGATCCAAAGATGCTGCAAATGTAAGTAACTTGCTAGCGTTAACAATTGACACGTGCTGACAACATCCTGGTAGTTAGTTCGCTAACGTAGGTATTTGACTATGAAATGACCGTCCAAACGATTATAATCGATCGATTATCGATCTAACACTAGCGATTATCGATCTGACAAATGTAACGATAACCAGCTCTAAATGACAGTAATGCTGACAGGTAAATAGTCTATTGCTATTGAATTCCACACAGAAACAAGTGAGATCAGAAGTTTTTCATATTTTTTTCTTCAGAGGTGATCTTCATTGATTTTGGTATTTAGGGAAGGATGATGATTATTTTTCTCCATTTTGTCGGTCAGCTGAATTTTTTGTCTAATAATGCTGAAGTTTTAGATATGAACTCATTCCATCCTGCCATCAACGGTGGATCATTTGATAGGGTTGATCAAATGATGCTGAACCAAAGTAGTTGTGGCATTACGTATGTGATGGGAATTATTAGCACCATCGCACATTTAAATCTTTCTATTTTCGGTCATTTGTACAGCCTTGATCTTAAAGGCAGTAATCAGAATACTTCCTGAATTGGACATTTTTTGTGTCTTCAGAGTTCCTGACAATGACATTATTTGGACATTTATGGACCAAATTCGGCATCCAGGTTGAACATGTCAAAGAAATGAGTTATGTCCGGAGAAAACAGATTGTTTCAAATTGTTTCCTTATTTACTTATTTTAGAAAGAAATGCATTAAAAATATTTAACTGCACAGTTGTGTAATCATTAAGTTTCAAATTAGCATACCATGTTCATGGTATTGAATGTGCTGCTTCAGTACGTGACTCTTGCCTACCACTAAACATGACAGCCCATATTTTCTTTTGTTAAGTCCAATTTTATAGGAGGAAACTGAATTCACTGACTACAAATTTGGCTGATTGAGTATCATTTTCAGGACCGCATCCCCTTTGTCAATTTTCTATGCACCCAAGGAGCTTATAGCAAATTTGGTACTAAAAATCATGTGTTTTGATTTGACAATAGCAAGTAAATTCTCATAAATTTGTCGCTCTTGCTGATAAACACACTGATAAATTTATCAGGGCTGTTTTTCTGCTAGATTTCTTATAAAGTAGAAACATTAAAGTGAAGTTACCAATAACTTTTGCAGAAATGTGAGAATTTGGCCACCTTTTATTCCTGCTATAATGACTTCAGCTTTACCAGGATTCACGAAAGGATAAGATTTATATGCTTAGAATAGAAATAAATCGGACTTCAGCTTTCAGCTTGAGAAAACGGAAAGAAAATAAGTGCTATTTTACATCGTCTATTATGAAATGAGTATTGGTTGTCTTATGGTGATTGCCTGAAAGCGTATAAGAGCTGTACATTAGGGTTGCTGCTGTCAGGATTTGATAGAAGCAATCAACATCTGTTGCAATGAAATTCTGCATGCTAGCTTGTGCCATTGTACACTGTTGAGTGAAACATGGGCGAGGATAAGACCGAAGTTTAGGAGGCCTTTGCGTGTTGAGAGGCTGTAATTAGTGATGCGAGAAAGACGACCAACTAGAATCTTCTAACACGCATTTTACAATGTGACCTAGGGTATTTGCCATACTGTCATTTAGCTGATAACTCGACTGGCTTTCATGTATACCCTTGTTATTTGGCACATGCATTGTCTCATGTTACACAGTTCATTCATATCTAACAAGTAATTTTGACAGTCACGCAGTCTATAAGCCTCAGTTTGGAGGTGGTGCTAGTGGTATTTGGAACTTATCAGCACAATCAGTACTTCTGTCTGCTGTTTCCAACACACATGTCTTAGCACAGTTGCTTTTTTAGGTCATTGGCAACCACCTTTTTTATGCACCAAATATATAAGCTTGACACTGAAATTAACTAATAACATCACTGTTTGTCTATATCAAGACAATAATATTTACTCTGTTAGATTCCCAAGAAAGGACAGTTATGGTGATCTATACAGTCACCTTTAAACCGGAAACTACCATGAATATTATTTAGACTGAGATTTCCAATCTGTTTATGACAATGTGAAGAAGCAAGTTGAGTGCAAGAAACTTTCTTGTAATAAGCAGGATCAGGTAATATGATATTTTTGTAAACTGCATCATTTTAAATGAGAGAAAAATATAACTACTAGCATGATTATGTCAGGCGAGTGTCTGTCATGTTCTACAGTCAGTGGTGCATAATAGACTTCTCCAGGAGGCACTGGACCAGTGTGGACTCCCAAATCAATCGATATTCAGCATATTCATCATGTTGAAAAACTTGTTTATAGTCGTCACTCAGCCATATGTTTTCAAAATGTAATGAGATTTGGAATAATTTTTCTTGTCAGTGGGCCGCAACACCTTTATTAAGGTTGGTTTTGTTTGTTTTGCTGTTTTTTGTTTCTTTGTTGAATTTACAAACTTTTGACTACCAAACTACTACACAGTACCATGGTCCCATTTTTAAAATATGCTAACTCAAAGACTGATTGGAGTTATTGAAAGGCATAAATCAACTCTGTGTTCCTTGTTACTAAAGATTCTCAATGATACTTAAAGGTATTGTGTTGGATGACATGTATTTCAATAACTATTTGGGCATTGGCTCATGGGGTCATCCTATTTTATACTTTGATGTGCTTCACAGAAAAAAAAGAAGTATTTTTGTAACCAATGTTTTTGCTCATACCAGGTTTGAAGTCAATCATTGTTTTGAATAAGAATTAGAATAAAATTGTTTTGAGTATTTCTTATACAACTATATACCGCATTAATCATACCAAGACTGTTTACATAAACAACAAGGACACAAACCAGTTTCCATCATTGCTAACATGACATGAAAGCATTCCTAAATGTGAAAAACTCAACAAATTTCTGTAACATATTTGATGCAACCCATTGTTGAACTTTGAAGGATTAAAAGACAGGCAGCTCCAACAAAGGAGCATTGTTTTCGGAGATTTAAGCTAGTCCTTTTCACCATCTTGAATGTGCCTTTGTTGAGGACAAGGTTCAATATTTGTTGTTTTGGTGTAGTGTTGGAAGCTTGGCTGGAGGTAGGTTGTGTTTGCTTGGGAGACAGAGAGCATGCCTCCCTTTGTTTGACTATTGTTTTCGTGGGGTCACCGTGGACCATGCTAGTTGTGTTGAGAGGCTGGTCACAGGAGACTACGTGGCTTGGCAGTAGCCAGGTTATCACAGAGATGTTCCCATGCAGCAAACAGGTAAACTAGTTTTGGCTGCTCACCATGTGTTGGTGAAAGTGTGCAAACATGCTTGCTGCAAGCCCTAGCAAGGTTACACAGGTGGAATGACCACCTTCGCAGGAGGCAAGTACCTTGGTCTGTCACATACTCCTACACACATTTCCAGTTATAGGTTTCACGTTACAAGTGAATTTTAATTATGTTAAAGAGAATGTATCAAGTTGTGTTGACAGCAGCTGAGTCAGAAGGACACTATGAGACGTAATTCAAATTGAGAGAGGGCAGTGTTGGGTAGCCGAGTGGTTAAAGCCTTCGCTTGTCATGCCAAAGACCCGGGTTTGATTCCCCACATGGGTGCAATGTGTGAAGCCCATTTCTGGTGTCCCTCCGCGATAATTTGCTGGAATATTACTACTAACAGCAGCGTTAAACTTACCCCACTCAAGTGGAGAGAGTCACTTCTGTTAATCAAAAAGAGAGACACATTCATATATTAATCAAAGACAATGTCATTTAAGTCAGACAGAGATCCACATTAGTATATGATGATATCTGTGGTACAACCTTCCACCCCAAACCTGTGGATAGGTCACAACAGTATATTTTAGTTGATCTGACTGTCACGATACAGGAGAATCCAGTTTACAGGAACAATAGGAGTAATGGTTATATGTTTCACTGTTACAAAATCAACAAACATCGTCCTGACGCCAGTAGAAAAACTATGGAAGATCAGAGACGGTGGTGCGAACATTGCGCATGGCCCCTCTGTGTGATATAACACTTCCAGGATCAGATCAAGATAAGATGCTGCTTTGTTCACTCTGGTTAGACAGAATGCTTCCTGAAAATATTTTGTGGGATTATCAGAAAGTACTTGAAAGTAATTATGCACATAATTATTGTTCTTGTAGTCATTTGGTTGCATGTTTTTATTTGATGGAACAGTTTTGTTCTACTTACGAACAAGTTGTGTACAGGCAGAGTATTTTGTCAGTTGATTGGAGATCAGAGCCAATCAACTGGCTGCTATGATTCTATGGTAGCAAGATTTAGGGTTGGTGAAATGCGAGGTGATGTAAAACAGCTTGTTGTCAAAAGTTGAGAATTGGTCAAAGGCTTCAGACTGTCAGTGACATTCAACTTTGTTACCATCAATATGTTACCTGGTGGTAACCTTGAATGGCAATTTGGCAACACTGATAGTGATGTAGCACTCTATGTAATCTCTTAATCTTTGTCTTCACCATCAAAGGAACTCAGGTCGTTCCTTTGTTTGTAAACACCAGTGTGTCATGTCCCATAATATAACTTGCATGTTTATGTCACCTGAGTATGACATATCATACATGTTTTTATGTTAAATGCTTTTGTCATTGACAATTGCTTTAGTATAATGAGAAATGGTATTGAACTATTCAGTATTTGTTTTGATGAAGGTTACCATAATGATTAGTGCCAAGAAAGGAGAGATAACGATAATACTTGTAGTCCTGACAGGAATCGGAACTTTATGTATGCAATATTCCTTCCTTTGCTTATTCAGTTGTGTTTTGATTACCACCTCATCTGCGGTAGGGACAGCCATGTGTCATATATTGGTTGTGTACCACCCCTAGGGACCACTCTCTCTGATACATGCTGCAACAGGGCAACCTTCTACCTGACAACTCAGCTTGACAGCCAGCTACAGAGTTATGTGCTAAAATCCCCCCAGTCAGTAGTTTTTGTCTCAACAGTCGCTTACTTTCACAAATGTCATTTCCTGGTTTTGGAGAAAATGATTTTACTTTGTCTCAAGGGGAAGCCATCGATATTTTGCCAGCTTTGCAGTCTTTCCTCTGAGGCTATACATCACCGAAATGGTATAACTTAGCTTATAGGTGGTGAAATGTAAAACTATGAAATAAAGATTTATCATTTGCCAACCAATACAACACTGGATTGGAAGAAAGCAGTCAAGTAGTGGTTCATTCTGCGAAGATACAGCGTGTTGCCCAACTTGTTACTGAAGGTCCCAGGAGTTAGCTGCTTCACTGTCCACATTTCCAAAGCATCATTTCTGCTTACAACCCTCCACTGCTTGTACTAAAACCTGTTAACATGCCTGCTTGACTGAGAATTCTCTAAGTAATTTGTCTACATAATGTGTTTGCACAAATTTTTAAGCCAAGGGAGGTCAAGGTTACACAATAGAAGTACCGGTAGATGTCCAAAAAAACCTTTGAACAAAATATCTTGAGCTGTAATTGGAACCTGACAAAACATAAACACTGGTCTTTGTAAATATAGTTTTGATGTTCAGAAGATTGTCAGTCTGATCCAGAGAAAGTAAATGTTGCTAGAAATATTATGATGAATGGAATACTCCATGGTCCATAAGTCGTCTGCCCAGAGAACTGAATGCTGATGATTTCACTCCTGGTCACACCATTTTGGGTTTACTGCATTTCATTGGATTAGGAATCATAGATGAATATCCTAAAGATACTGTGAGGTTAGCTGTCACCTGATTTGGTCACGTTGAATTGTCCATGATTTGTGACATGTCTCTGGTGACCCAGTATTGGCACATGCAGAAACAAATTAGTACTGATGAAGCTGCTTTGATTATGTCAGTCAAACACCTTTATAGTTGTCAGATGGTTTTAGGTTTAATTCTCGGTCACAGAAAATGACAGTATTGGAAGCAGCTATGCTATGATGTTGCCTTGTCCAGGTATCCTTTGTTATCCCCCGCAACGCGTTTTGCGGGGGGTATTAAAATGGACTCCGTCCGTCCGTGCACATTTGTCTTTTCTGGAGCAGAACTCTAAAACCATTTAATATTTCTTCACCAAACTTGGCACATAGATAGATCTGGTGGTGTACTTGTGCCTTTTAGTAGTTTTGGAATTCTAAATAAAATATTTTTGGCGTTTCCGTGGCAACAAGTTTTGACTTAGCCTGAAATTAGTGGTAGTACACTTTTCCGGAGCTAAACTCTAAAACCGTTCACTATTTCTTTACCAAACTTGGCACATAGATTGGTCTGGTGGTGTACTGGTGCCTTTTGGTAGTTTTGGAATTCTGAATAAAATATTTTTGGCTTTTCCATGGCAACAAGTTTGACTAAAACAGAAATTAGTATGTAGTGCACTTTTCCGGAGCAGAACTCTAAAACCGTTGAATGTTTCTTCACCAAACTTGGCATATAGATAGATCTGGTGGTGTACTGGTGCCTTTTGGTAGTTTTGGATTTCTGAATAAAATATTTTTGGCATTTCCATGGCAACAAGTTTGACATAGACTGAAATTGGTGATAGTCCTCCTTTCTGGAGCAGTACTTTAAAAACCTTTCAATACTCTCCTTCCACTTTTCTATATACACACCTAAATATTTGATCATAACTCGTAGACATAATCATGAAGAGTATTTTGCCATTGCGTGGGATATTGATGACTTTGTCTTCTTGTTATGCTTGAACAACAGTAGATGATGTTCACTGAATATGGGTATAGATAAGACATAATTTCATGGCATTTCCATTTTTTTCAGCTTGCCCTCCACGATACTACAAATCTTTGAGGGGTGACACTCCATGCCAGCAGTGTCCACCACATAGCTACTCCTCGGACACAGCGGCCACAGAATGCTTGTGTGATATGGGGTATTATCGCAGTCCTCATGATCCCAAGTCCATGTCCTGTTCTCGTAAGTACATACAGTTACATAAGGCATCAAGGCGTGCTACCTTTCTTTGTGGAGAGAGTATCTGTGCTATAACAAAGTGTGGTCTTTGAGGAGCTTTGCCTGCCCTAACCAGGTTTATTACTTATCAGAATCAGTATGGGATAGTATTGATGTTTGGCACACTTCACCACCACTGATTTATTCCAAAAATTAATTCCAGACTGGTTTACAAATACCTAGTCACACTAAAACTTGATTTTAACCCAAGCTCCATTTACTTGTACTGTATATACCGGTGTCACTCTAACATATGATGTAATTCCATGATCCTGGAAGAATATGTCCCCACTTATTCTGGAGTGCATTTAATCAATATATCAGAGTACTTGGTGTGTTTTTTCTCATCCCCAACATCAACATATGTTGTCATTTTTGATGCAGACGTATGTGACTTCACTTACCTAAATGAGCTTGCAGTGTGATTTAGGTGATTAATAGAATTATGATACGTATCCTCCTTTTTTGGTGCTGGGTATGGTATAATGAACACATTTTAATCTGCATGCTTACAACAATCACTAAGATCATTTGTTTCCTGTCAGAAGTGAATTTTCCATTTGTCTTGATCTAACTAACTGCATTATCACAGTTCAGAACGTTCATAGTTAGTTCCTCTCCTACAACCCTTCAGTGAGCTGATGTGATGGTTGTCCCTATCTTGTGTTGTCTGCATCGGGATCCTATCTTCTGACTCAGATCATGCATGATTGTTTGATTGTTTCAATTGGCAATCAGTTATGAATTTAGAAGATAATCAAACATTTTCATTCCTGAAAGTATTTGGCCAGTACAGCTAAAACTACATCTATACAGTCAATGATGTGTCTGAGGCTGTCTGAGGGATCATGAACCAGTTGAAGTTAGGGACCTTGAGCTGGTTGTATAGCACCATGATATAATAATAGTACATATGTTTGTGGCATCAAATGATGAATTTATTACTGCATGAGCCGGTGGGAGGTGTGTGTAGGGTATGTTTTGTGATCTCTGTGTGGGGTGGTGGGTGTGTGTGGTGGTGGTGGTGGTGGTGGTGTGTGTGGGGGTGGGTGGGTGGTGGTTGAGAGAAAGAAGTAGGAGTAGAGGGAAAGAACATCCAAGGTAATTGTCTGGTGTGACTGTTAATGTCAAGGTGGAATAGCTTGTCTGTGATGTAATGGCTTGTGTGCTGTCTGCATGGTGCCACATTGTGTTGGGGAAGGAAATGGGTTTAATGTAAAATGTTCTCAAGTTTTATGTAAATAACAATTACAGGCTTCTAAAATTGGCCAAGGTTTTCTCTTCAAAGTCATACTTTCCTGACACAGAATGATTTGAAACTTCATTTGGCAACCTTAACCATTTCAAATGTCAACAGTGATTAATTGAAATTAGTTAAATATATCTACATCTTTGCAAAAACATTTATTATTCCTCAAATATTGACAATTGGTGATATTTTGGTATGACAACATTGAAAATGTACTTTTATGGAAGGGAAAATGAACATTGATTGATTTCTTGTGAAGCTGTGTTTTAGAAGCCTAGATTGGAAAGGCTAACATGGTTGTGACTGATTAGAGCCTTTAATGACAGTGAGTGGTGCTGACAAAAAGCAAGCAAGTTGTCACTCTTGTTGGTAATTAACACTCCACACACATTCTTTGACTGCATCACAAGTCTGCTTAATTTCTTCACATGGAAAAAGCCATTTTGTTGCAGGGTTTATCAAGATGGGGATGAATAAGGACTTCTGATAGAGGAGCTAGTTGCACTTGGCTGGCATAAAACTATCATAAATCATGTGTCGTGCTCTCAGATGGGGCAGTGGTAGGGAGATAAAAAGAAGAGTATCTCAAGGGAACTAACTCTACTCCCATTTTCTCCAAGGATCATGTCACGTGAATTAAAATGATTTCCCGATCTGAGCTTCAGTGCCAATTTTGTGTTAAACTATTGTGCTGAATAATTCTTTCCCTTCATGAACATAACATTCACGATGTTGGACAACCTAAAAGCCAATGCAATAAATCCTGTTAATGATTCTTTTGATTGTTAATTTCATGCAATAGTTGGCTGTTGCATTACTGCAAATTGTTGATACCTCCAGAAAACATGAATTTGAGCCATGGCCGTTTTTCTCAAGTCAGCTGCAAATAAATGACATGGTGAGGTATCAGCCCAAATTGCCAGTCTTCCATGAATTAACATTTTTGTCAATCTTGTAGCCTGGAATAGCCAATATTTAAGTAATTTGTGGGACTGAGAGACATGATTAATGCTAATCTCTCCAAGTTGTCCACTTGCTTGCTCTTTTCTGTAGTTGGTCAAGTCAGGTATGAATGATAGAAACACATTTGTCATGGAAGAAAGACTCACGCTTGGCAGATGTTAAAATAGTTGCTGGAATAAGTGACACAATATGCTGATGACTCAATCAGGCTTGGTATCAAACTCAGTTGAATGCTGTTCTCTTTTAGAATTATGCAGTTGGCTGTAAAACCATTGTCATGAAGGAAAGATATTGCTGCATCACAACTATGGGATACATACATGTTTAGGGGACTAGATGATGAAACCACAGTATAAATGATCCGTATGTCAACATGAACCTTGACTACATATCAGTTTACTACAGGCATATTACCAGTTTGGGGCTGACAATTAAAACTAAGCAACAACACTCCTTGTACTGTACCAGAAAAATATTATACACATTCAGCACGATCCAGTATTATGAGCTGAAAATCCTGAACTGGTTCCTGAGACTGTACTGCTTTGTAACCTTAAGCATGGCAGCAAGCTTGTTAGAATTGTATTCTCCCTTTTGCCAGGTTTGTTATATTTTTCTCCTTTGAGTGTTTGAATGCAATTTAACCTATCTATGACTGTCATCTTTGAGATCGTATCAGACAAAGAGATACAGTGAAGTTGATGTTTCAGGTCCACCCTCTGCCCCAAGACAACTGATTGTGGACGTGCTGACAGCAACATCAGTTACTTTGGTATGGCAGCAACCCAGTGACCTGGGTCAGCGGACAGACCTGCAGTACAGGGTGGAGTGTGACCATTGTGGCACCAAAGTCAAGTACACTCCAGGCTGGACAGGATTCAACACCACAAGGTGAGCAATGCTTGCCTAGCTGACTATATCATTATCTGGCAACATTTTAGTCTGTTTCCTTCTTTCCCTGACCGTGATAAGTACATGTGCATATTATCTGTGACTGAGGCAATGTGGTGAGCTTGTTGTGAAGAACATGCTTGCCCTTTTAACTATGAATATACATACTGTACTTTAGGATTTGCATGTGAATGGCTTCAATGTAAGGAAATCAACTGTTAATATATATATTTCATAATATCTTGGTTTGAATAAGGATTATGTTATTCTGTGAAACAGTGATAATCTTTATACAAAATTGAAATAAGTGGTGATCAGTTGTCAGCATTAATCACACCGAGTTGATTTCAAATCGTTATTAATTTGTTGGATCAAACATGACTTTATGTCTTTCTCAAAGGTTCTAATGACAAGATGGTTGACTTAATAACCATTCCTAAACATTTCTAGAAATTGCAGTGTCAGATCTGCTCCTGGTTTTGCAAGTACACTGTTGAGTTTTTAGATGGACTGCCCCCTTTTTAATGGTATGTGTCAGCTAATTTAAGGAGCTGTGCTCACCTCGGACAACAAGACGTATTACAGGAGGGAGGTCTCCTGCTAGGAGGTATCTTCACAAACCATCTTCTCTGTAAATGACTGACAAATGAAAAAAGTCAATGAGATTTCAGAGAATATACTTGTGGGTTGTAAATGTGTCTCTGATGGCCGACACAGAATTTCATTAACCCAGGTTCACTTCAAGCAGAAGGACAATGGTTCATGACTATTCATGAAATTTTCTTGTCAAGTCTTTAAGAGAAATTCTCATTATGTTAACATTCAGGTAGTTTCTATCTTATAGAAACAAAAAGACTAAAAACATCCCCCTCATTATCAGCGGTGTAGAAAATGAGATAGTTGTGTGGCAGCTTCTGCTGCAGTATGAGATGGTGGCAAAATGTGGAGGAAACTTGTTACACTGAACATCTTGCAGCATCTAGTTTTCCACTGAAAGATTGATATTCATTGCCGTGAGATGGGTGCGGGGGAAGCCCAGTCATCTAGCACACAACCATTCACTGTTCAGAGTTAGGTATCTCAGACATGCCACAAACCTATGATCATGGGTTCGAACGCAGGTTGGGCGGTTGGGTAGCCTAGTGGTTAATGCTTTCGCTTGTCACGCCGAAGACCCGGGTTCCATTCCCCGCATGGGTATAATGTGTGAAGCCCATTTCTGGTGTTCCCCGCCGTGACATTGCTGGAACATTGCTAAAAGTGGTGTAAAACTAAACTCACTCGAACGCAGGTTGACAAGTGCCATACCAGTACCTGTGCTCATGGATTTCACCAATGTGGTATATATCCCTCTCATCCACTGATCCTTGCTGTGAGAGTGGCCTTGTACTGTCCAGAATAACTCATAACAATGATTGGTACAATTACAGGATATTGGAAATCCAAACTTAAGTCAGTGTAAACTCAAAGTAAATTCATCTATAAATTTTCCCCAAATAAACACAAAACATTTGGTCAAAGAATTTTGTTTTGATGGATCTATTGAATATATGAATAAGAACATTGTTTTGCTATTTCGATCCTTGTGACTGTTTCAGGGTGACATTGTCCAACCTGAAGGCCAGCACTGAGTATAGGATAGTGTTGCATGCAGAGAATGGAGTGTCCGAGATCAGTGGTCAGATCTCATCTACAGATATAACTATTATCACAGATGTCTCAGGTAATAGACTTTTTGCATCAAAACATTTCATCAAAGGCAAAAGTTTCTGAAATCATTTCAAGAGATGGGTAAGACCTGAAATAAGGTCAAGCGTCTGAATATTAGATGTGCTACAGTAGGATTCAGATCTGTTTTCATGCCATTGTAAATAAAGAATTCATAGAGCTTAAGAATGCTGGACCATAACATGACAAGCTGTTGCTCAATGAAATTGACATATTTTTGTTTTGAAACAATAAAATATTCATCTTACACTTTGAAGAGAGCTGTACAGACCATTAATTCTCTCCGCTTTGTTGACTGGAACTGTTTGATTCGTTTGTAAATGACATTATTATTTAGAATTGTTACTAATCTTCATGTTTGATTTTTGTTTTTGAGTTCTTCTATCTATCCATCCATCCATCCATCCATCCATCTGTCTGTCCCACAACACCCATGAAACTGAAACTCAGTAATAACGAACAGTCACTGTGTCAACAGATTGTGATCCGCAATTTTGAACATTAACTTCATTTTTAGGAAGGCCTAAAAAGAACATTTTGACTTTAGAGCATATTCTATTACAGGTAATATACTGAAATTAGAAGATCACTAATTTGCTAAATTGATTAGTAATTGCTTATGCTATTAAGTTATTCTTAAGTTCTTTTGTGTTGAATTTTTACAGCCAAGGTTATCAATGCCAGACTTCTTGGTGTTGGATCCAAACACATCACTATAGCATGGGATGTGCCTGTTGGCATGGATGGGCATGTCCAGCGTTTCCAGGTGAAACATTTCCCCAAATCACAACCAAAAAATGTCATCCTGAACTACACCAACTTGCAGAACTTCACCGTAACAGAGTTCATGCTGGAGACTGAATACGCTTTCCAGGTGAGATCACTTTGATTGTCTGACTGTTCTTATTTTCCCCCACCTAAACAGAGGTTTAGGCAACATTGAATGGGCTCTTCTTGTCTCGCACATCAGTTAGATCAATACTGCTAACACTTTCAGATATATAAATTCTTCTGATCATTACCTTCAAATTCTTTCAACTGCATATTCTAAACTAAATCTAAATATTTCTTGCTTATTTTTTAGGATAATTACACACAATAATCTCAATCCCTGTGTGTGAAAAAGTGCCTTGCGTAATATAATTTCACTGACACTGGTCACACTGAAATCTGGAATATAGTAACCTGTCTCTCAGCCCAAGAACATTTCTCCTTGCCTGGGGCTACTGTTAATTTCAAATGCTGAGTATACTGTATACTGTTAGGTCCATGCAGCATCCAGTGTATACAACATTGTTCAGATTGGTAATATGCTGATGCAACTTGGCCTCACCACATAGAAATAATGCAGCCTTGATTGATCATGTAGACAAGGCAGCTTTGGGGCCATTTATAACAAAGAATGAACCATGTCTGAAATGGATGGTCCCTGCAGATTTGAGCGTAGAGTGTTTTGGTCATTTGCGTTTGATTGGAGTAAGCAGCCCATGGTGACAGTGATGTATTGGTCAGGGCATACAGTGACCAGTGGTATGGACAACTCCTTGAGGTCATTCCTTTCAGCTTCTCAAGTGGTAGCATTTTACCGTTTGACAGCTTCATCCTCTTTATTTTTGTCCATGGACTTCCCAGCATGGAAACCATTCCTCTGCCTCCTCCTCCCCATGTTGTAACAAGTGTGATGTGATAAGATGTCACAGCATAGCATGAGATGGGATTTTCTTTTACATGCATTCTATCACACCAAAAGATTTCCTGCTTGCTTTTCTTAACGATGGAACAGGATTAAAGAATGCCTGACTGGGAAATTTGTCTGTTTCCTCTCCCTATCTTTTTTTCAACATTCATCACCTTTGTTTCTTCTAAGCTCATACAGCATTTGAATTTTTTGACTGCCACTACTTGACACATGGGGATTATATACACTTCAAAGAGCATACTATTTCTGTCTGACTGCCTGAAATACAGGTAAAGTTCAAGTCAGTTTCTTCGAAACATGCGAGCATTTATAGTTTCTGAGTGATCACTTTGGGGCTGGCATTTCCTTGGAATTATCTTTGTCATTGTCATATTAGTTACTGTATGTTTTTGTGTGAAGAGAATGATAATATACTAGCCTTCCTCTCGGCCGATGCTCGCTTGGCCATATTGTGCTAGTGTCATGGAAATATGCATCTTTAAATGTGATTGCCAACTACCTGCAATACGGATCAATCACCAAGCTCTCTATGTAATATTTTGGTGCTGTTAACTGACAGTGTTGGGAATGGCAGTGTGTGTAATTATTGCTTATACAGTGTGCAGATCAGCACTGTGATACACATCCATACAGAGCAGCTGATTTCATTGGTTTAATTACAGAATACTATATGTGTTTTGGATGGGAATTAATTCAAAACACAGTGCGCCATCATGGTCCCTCTGTAATATCAATGTGTGCAGTTTGAAAATGGAATGAGCTAGTGTCACAGTGGCACAGCCTAGGAGGAACTCTGCATGGCTGACATCAGTTCTAACACATCAATGACTGAACAAAATATTTTTGTTAGATTGTTAGTTATTGATCTGTAAATGAAACAGTTGAAGAATTGGTTTACCCCACTTGCATCTCTTCCTTGACTATGCACCAGATTAGTTGTGTGATCAGCTTAGTTGATGCAGCCCTAACACCATACCTTACACCAGACACTTCGCTATACCGCAACCACCGTGTGTAGTTGATGTTATGTCCTTCGCTCACCACAAGCACCACGTGTAGTTGATGTGATGTCCTTCAGTTCACCACAAGCACAACGTGTAGTTGATGTGATGTCCTTCCGCTCACCACAAGCATCACATGTAGTTGATGTGATGTCCTTCCACTCACCACAAGCACCGTGTGTAGTTGATGTGATGTCCTTCAGCTCACCACAAGCACCATGTAGTTGATGTGATGTCCTTCAGCTCACCACAACCACCGTGTGTAGTTGATGTGATGCCCTTCAGCTCTCTACAACCATCGTGTGTAGTGGAAGTGACTTCCTTCAGTACACTACAACCACTACATGTGGTAAAAAGAGACACTCCCACACCACACCACACCAGTGTAGTGATAGAACTGATATCATTTCATTTGCAGGACTGAGTTTGGTGACTGTGGAAGTTGCTGTTGTAAGAAATATGCTAAACCAGGGTATCTGTCCAGTTAGATTGTTAGTGTGTATGTTAAGAGTGGTTACTTTACCCAATTGTCAGTTCGCATGACAATATGCCCTGTCATGTCCTGGTATCCTTCATTCAGTGGTGATTTATTGCTATGATCAAGGTTATTTCCAAATAGAATTCTATTGCCACTGCACAGGACTGAATTTTCCAATTTCCTGACCATCAGTCCTTCACTAGCCTTGTACAACCAGGAACAAAATTGATATCATTCTGATTACATGCCTCAGGCTTGCTCTACCACAGCTGTTAGACATGGAACTTTCATTTGCTTGGATGCCTTGTGACCAGAGTGGGCATTCTTGACCCCCAGTGTCAGTATAATTGATGATGTACATTGGCCTGAGAGCACTCCTGTCCAGACGGACTCGCCCAGCTGTGAATGATATAATACATACAAGGTTTTCTTGACAACTGGTCAAGGTGGTAGTATAATGAATGTTGAGCTCTACTGACCACTGGTATATGTGCTTGTAAGAAGCCATAGAAGCTGCATACACAATAATTTCTGACAAATACTGCCATCTCACTAATATACCATATATTGCTAAATAGACTTAGTTTGTTTTTCTATCCAAAACCTTGGCACCTTCTTCATCTATGTCTTCAATCTAAACCATGAAAGTACAAGTCAGTACTTTCAGAGGCCTGTTTGATTCTCTTTGTTTGGACCTTGTTCCCCAGTTGATCAGGCAGCTGGATGATATTAAGTGAACTTTTGTTTTACATCTTTGTAAACCTAGAACATTAAGATTGAGAGGAAACATGTATAAATTCATGAAATATAGGTGTATCTTCCAGATACATCACAAGTTCAGTTTTGTTTCAATGAAATAAACGTTATCATGTGAATGTTTTGGGATGGTAATCTTTCTGTATTAAACATATTTAGCATGCCTTTCAGGAGACTCCAGTGTTGATTAGCATTAAATTTTAAAGTCTCATTTCATGATCTAATTGTATGTATTAGTCCTTGTCACAGCATGCTACCAATTCAAACATTATACTAGAAACGAACAAACATCGTTCGCAACATAGAAGCTTAGCGCTTGTGATAAATTCTATAATTAAAAACCTTTCAATATTGCATGAACAGAAACCTTTCAATACTGTGAATAATACCTAACATATCTTAAGATGAAAAGATAAAGACAGAAGTTCCAAAACTATAAGAACTGTATAAAGTACTGTTTTTTGGGGAGAAATCTTGAAGTGTTTTTGGAAAACACTTTCCCCATGTCAATACATTTTGGAATACCTGGTGAAGGTTTGAACTTAGTGGAGAAGAACTGACTTAAGTTCGAGTCAAACGAAGAGAAGAACTGGCCTAAGGTGTAGCTCCACTCTCTTTTTCCTGTATTTGATTGGTGGAATTCTATCCAGGGATAACTGGTTATGGGCATGTTTTGGTATGTAGCCTGGTATGTTAAAAGGTTAACATGGAACAGAAGGTCTCTATATTTATGTATTATTTGGAATATTAATTTGCTCATCAATCATGATTCATATTTAGTTTCAAATTATTGCTTCAATCTGTGTAGGCATTATTGTATATCTACTGTATGTGTGATGGCACTGCTGACCAAATTCCGTGTTTGCTTCAATAGTTTGAAATCAAGACAAAAGAAGTGCTAGTAATATGATTGTGCCAGTCCTGTTTGTGATCATGTTCAGCTCCATGCCAGTGAGTCAAGAGCACATGCACATTTTCAGGTGTATCATAATGGGGAGTGATGTGATATTTCACTGTCTAGATCTTCAATAACATTACTTGGATTCAATATAGCCAATCCATATCATTAGGTTCAGCAAGACCCAAACTTTGAGACTTGCTTGTGGCAGATCTTTGGTGGTGGTTGTGTCTCCATGGCACCAAGTTGATTTCTTTCCTGTATATTGGTTAATGGTATTGGTTTTAAAGGAAACTCACCTCCAGTAAACACCACATCAATCTGATATTTTATGTGCACAAAGATTCATGAAGCATATTGACAGGTTTTAGCTTTGAACAAGTCCCTTTTATTTAATTTGAAAATTAAGATTTTGTTATCTGAGGTGCATGCTTTATGACAATTCTGTGCTGGATCACTTTTATTGGAACTGAATTACAAACAGTACCTGAAGAACAACCCATGCAGCTTGGACTGGTATTTTCTCTTCTTGTTTGCCATTCATCTCAGACCTTCAGCAGTCGCAGTTGTCAGTTGTTTGGACATGAGCTCTCATCAGAAAATGTACAAGTATAGTTAATCTAAAAGCCTTGTCACAAGAGGATGCAGTAATTGTATAGTACGACAAGCAATTTGAGATAAAACTGAGTAAATAATATCTGAATTGAAGAAATTTTGATTAATGATAAAGCAAAATGATATGAAAATGTCAGATGAAATCGTGGAAATATTTGCAGAAAACAGCCGTGAAATTAGTGGTCCTATCTTCTTAATCTTTGATTAAACTTGCGGAAGCTCAGGGTGCTTTACAAATTTGATTTACTGTTCTCAAAATGAATGTTATTCAGTGTGGGATAAATCTGTTGCTACAAGACGGACTCTCATTACTTGTGGTGTAGAATCCTCCTATTTCTTATCTCGTTTTAACAGTGCACAAAAAACACCTGAAGGCAGAAGAAAAATGCTTGAGGATGAAAGAAAAGTAATCATAGCTTTATTGTTCAATGAGAATTTCCATATCTGTCTACTTCACATGTGACTTGTGGAAGAAATAATTTGATAACTGTCATCCTGTTGTGTGCAACTCCTCAGTGGATAAGCATGGGCAGCAGTGTCATTCTGCAATCCTGACCAGCATAAATTTGCCACAAGGGGAGGAACAGGCTTCCTCATCCACTTCAAGTAGCTATTCACTTCCTCCAAACGGCTTATTTTGGTCACCAAAATTGGTGGGCAACTTGTTAAGCTCCCGTCGTAAATAATGTTTGTGGCTGCAGTGAATTCTGACTGGGCTTACTGTCCTGGCAACAGGGTTGCGTGTGCTGTGTGCTCCCAGTGATAATCGCCATTGCAGCAAAAGGACTGGACTCTCCAACGATTGATTGTAGAATTGATTGCGGATGCCATGTTTTTTCATCAAGATTGAATCGAAGAAAGCCACAGTCCCAGTGTCGGTTCAATTCAAGCTTGTCAATGAAGGAGCGATTACGGACTGGTGGGAGAAAAATGGGATCTTTCTCAACTGTGTTGCTGCTTTATCGTTTTACTTTCACTAATTGCCAAACTGGTGATGCCTGTGCAGACTTGGAAAACCAGTGTCTGTCCAACAGTGCCCAGTCTTGTTGAAATAAGTCACCCTAACCTTTGCACTCAAAGCACTTTTAGGGAGAATTTCAAAGAGAAGAAATACTAAATTTAGCATGAAAAGGTTCTAATCATTGCTAAGTTTCGATAAGAAATCCCCTTTAAGCTTAATTCAGTTGTGCAGAAACAGAACTAGACAGTATTGAAGTGGTAAAGCTAGGAATGGGATTAATGATGATAATACAGCAATATCTTTGGATGATGTACTGGTGGAAGTGTGACAACTGACTAAAACACATAGCTTCAAAAAGTACTTAATAGGAAAGAGATGGCTTGGTGTCGGCACTGTACCAGCAGAGATCAACACTGGCTGAGGGGGAGAAAAATCTTACTTTCCTACAGTTTTATTCCTAGTTGCCTCAAAATGAGCCATTGAAAAATGTTCAATCACATCTCATCACAGGCACTTTAATTTGGCTGGGAAAAGCCAGGCAGCCATCCATCACTGTGCAGACTGACACCACTGACTTTATTGTTTTGCTATGACCCAGGAGCTAGGCTAGCAAAGGCTGCACTCAACACTATAGCGAGATAAACCAAGTTTTTGACATGCCAGTACACACACTGCAGGCCTTTCTCCACAAACTAATTTTGTTGTTATAAGTGCCTTGTTTTATTAGTGTCACAAATTTTAGGTGATTTTCTACGTGTATATTAGTTTACAGTGTCAATTGTTTTTATTGAGAAACTGTAAGAATGTAGGTATTTCTGAATTGAACCCATTCAGTGTTGCCTTGCTATGTTTGATGGGCTTAGTTCTAAGTTGCCGAAATATCATTGCCTCTGTTGCTTGGTAAAATGCAAATGGTGGCCATTGTCACAAAACCATAAAAGATTGGGCAGCAGAAAATTGACTGGATTGCAGGAGAACCAGTGCTGTCAGAAATGATGCAGTGCTATTTCCTTTGTCAGTAAACGATGGATGAATTGTGTTCATGTAAATTTCATTTGTCAAAAGCCTTCAATGTTATTTCTTTCACTTGGTCCAAAACTTGAGACTTGTTTTGTTGAAGAAAGAAATTAGGGGCAGATGTTTTTGCAATTAGTTGTGGAAAAACTCAGTCACATTTGTGTGATGGTGTTGAAGGAAAATTAGAGGTTAATAGGTTTATATCCATACATCATTTCTGTAATCAGTATTTCCTGATTGGGACCAGAATAGGGGAAATATTCAGTTAACGAAATGTAGCAATAAACGATGACATCACCGATCGTTAGCAGTATTTTCACAATGGAAATGAGGAGTGGTTTAGCATATCTAAGACTAAACCGTCATTTGGCTGCATCCTCACACACAAATCTTTAATTCCATTCCAATTAGATATATGGAAGCGAAATTTACACCGTTGAGAAAACGCATTGATAGTCAGTAATGAGAGAGTGGAGTGTTATAGACATGTTAATTTGGCCACCTTGATTCCACTTGGGGCAATCTATCATTCAGCCAATCTTTTTCAGGATAATTTTCTCATTTTGGGTGTTTTGAGTACCTTGCAACCTGATGGATGAATTGACTGAGACATTTGGTTTTAAAGATACAGCGCCACTAAGATGGAATAACCCGAATTATAAAATGTATGGTTTCTCCAAAGAGCAACTTACAAAGGTATTGCATATATGATCTGTCTCTTTTTGCCTTGCAGATACGAGTTGAAACTGAGAAGGGATGGGGAGAATTCAGTGATCCTCTGTATGTACAGACTGGAACAGGTCATGGTGAATATGGTGAGAATTGTGCACCAATAATTATGTCTACAATATACATGTGTATATGTATATAACTTTGTGTTATTTCTGTGATGTTATGAAACCCATAAGACTGGACCAAGAGGAATCTGTACAGTATTTTACCTTTTAATAATTCTGAAATTTCAGTTCCATGACAATATGGCATATGAAAGTAATATGTTGTACTCTGCCCCTCAACAAGAGTCAATAATGACTAGTCAAAGGAAGATTATTAAACCTTCACCTCGTATCTTGATGTAGCATTGACTATTCTGTAGAATTAAGACACTCTCACTTCTATGAAACATTAGATTTTGTTTTGAAATTTTTTCCACCTTATCATATTTCATATTCATTATTCAGTGAATACACCAATTGGAATCATAGCTGGCTCCATCGTGGCTGTCATTCTGTGTATGGCTATAGCTACGATAATGATCATCATTCTGTTGAGGAGGTAAGTGATCGCTTGGTCTTTGCAGTTAATGCCTGATTTACCTTTGTTTACAAGCCACTGTGAGGTTGACTTTGAAAACGAGGCTGGACCAATAGAATATCAAAAGCCTGGCTATATTCATCCTCAGATATACCAAAGATAAAAGACAATACAATTTTTTCTTGAATAAATATTAAAGAACAAATAAACTTTGTTTTTTTGTACTCTTTTAACTATTACATATGAAAGATTTGTGGTTAGTCTTATGCAGAACACCAAATTCATTCTTAAAAAACTTGTGGTTAATTAATACCGAGCGATTAAAAGTCGCCTGCTTCATTCTCGACCGTCAACGAAACCACAGACAGGTTACGTAACTCTGTCTCCAGAGCACAGCAGTGACGTCATATGAGGAAGGATTTTCAGTTAGTTGTATATAAAGTGTGTAGCAAGCTCGTCATTTTGATGATTTCCCGACATCAACGAAGACATGCCGAATCGTTGCGTTGTCGTCAATTGCTCCTAGGGGTCGGGCGATGGTGTGTCCATGCACAGATTTCCACAGGACCCCACAGTTTGTGCTAAATGGGTTATGTTTGTGATAGCGAAGTGAGCGTTGTGGAAGCCTGAAACGATATCTTACTTGTGTTCAGATCGCTTCACGGAATTTAAAGAATCAAAACTACTTAATAGTTGTAGTAAAATATGTATATGATTGATGACCATAAAGATTTTCCATGACACAATTTGTAACATAACGATTTCTTCCTCGGAAGCGAGGTTGTGGTCGAAGTAACAATAATATTGTAAGTAGTATTATATTGACACCCACCTCGCTTCCACGAGAGAAATTGTTATGTTATAAGCTATGTCATGCAAAATCCTATTGGCCATCAATCAAATACATATTTTACTACCAGTAGAAAGTAGTTTTGATTTTGTAACTTGGTGAAAACAAAACTAAATAGCATTTATCCTCAGACTGACGGATGTTCGCGACAGGGTGTCGCCATTTTTGAAAATCGTAAAGTCACGGGTTAGAGTCTGTTAGAATTAATGAGATTATGGTTTGTTTTCATCAAGTTAGAAAATCAAAACAACTTTCTACTCGTATTTGAATCATGACCAAAAGGATTTTGCATGACACAACTTAAAACATAATGATTTCTTCCACGGAAGCGAGGTGGGGGTCGAAGTGACAATACTGTGACAAATTTCTTGCTACATTCATGTGGTTAACGTCCACTCACCAGTATGTAGATACTAGTCAATGTACGTCTTTATATTTGGTCTGATAATCCTAAAATCACGCCGAAGACCCAGGTTCGAATCCCCACATGGGTACAATGAGTGAAGCCCATTTCTGGTGTCCCCTGCCGTGATATTGCTGGAATATTGCTAAAAGCAGCGTAAAACCAAACTCAGTCAGTCAGTTATAATCCTAATTAGTTTATTGTCATACTTGTAAGCATTTTGAAACTAAATAAAAAGCAGCCGATCTGCTGATACTTATAGTGAATTTATAACAGGACTATAATATCTAGACATTTTATAGTTTGCCAATGTGTGTTATAATTAGCACACACGCCCTAGTGTATGTTGTCTGTCTCATTACACTTCACGGCGAAAACAATGATTCTGTTGAATGCTACGACAAATGAATAAAAACAAAATGCAAATATTAAAATTAAAACAGATTAAAGTTATAGGAACAATGTCAGGCTATTACCTTGTTCGAGCAATGTATCCATCAATATCCACAAAAACGAGTGATATGCCATTCATCTGCAGCTGTTGCAAGTGATGTGTCTTTTAACAGTCTAATATACGAAAAAGTGATATATCGTTTCAGGTATTTCACATTGGTGTATAGTCTCATTGGTCACCCAAGCACACCTGGCAACTAATTGCATAATATCCGCCATTTTAATTTAGTTAGCCAATAATGAGCAATCAATCAATGTATTGGCGGTTAATCCTTTGAAAGAAGGACGTTGTTTTTACGCAGACACAGACACGACAGTGTATTCAGTATAGATTAGTAAATCTACATATATAAACACTACCTTTTGACAAATCCGCTGTGTAAGATAAAAGTAATTAATCAATCAGCGTGTTATCGGTTAATCCTTTGATCGATGTATATAATGTTGAGTATTACTCCAGACACAAGAAATGCCAAATGGGAACTTTTGTCGGGTAATTTAAGTGGTGTTACCACTAATTATACCTGTTATAAATTCATTAACTGACCATCAAGTGAATGATGACAAATGATGACATGTGTAGGTTTATACCATCTAACACGGGTTACAACAAGGGAGTATTAACTGCTGCATTGCATGTGAAAACTTATGGGCTGACACTGTTTTGAGAATACTAACAGAACTTCATTGTTGCATAAGAAATACATATAAGCATTTGCTGTGTGCTAAAACTGTATGTACCTATTTACCGAAGTAAATTTTCAGATTCTTCAAGCAATGGCAAAGTAGGGTTGCCTATGAAAACAAGTTGTAACTCGGAAACTAGGCAAAGCAGGAGACAAAATTTTTTGACAGTAGATTGTGAGAACATATAGCTTTCATTTTTCTCAACAGTTGTCACGATTTCAGGTTTATACAAACCTGTAAACAAGATAATTTACCCCCTGAAATGTACATGAATTCTGCATCGGCCCTCATATCTATTCCTCATATGACGTCACAGAGACACGTCGCTCTGATTGGTTGAAATTTCGTTTGAGGGTGAGAATTGTGTACTGTTGTCAAAAAGGTCGATTTAAGTTAATTTAAGATCGAAATGAGTAGTTTTAATGACAGGGTTTAATTTATAACGATGTCAATTAGTAATTTATGTATTTGTACCCCCCTAGAGTATATGTGATCATTATTAATGTCTGGAAGTACTTTCACTTTCAGAAACCGCCAGAGCAGCAGCGAGAAGAAGGACTGTGATGCTCCATACAGTCATGGTGAGTACCCTGACAGCAACATACCAGCTCAGTTTCACTGACCGGTGGCTTTTGGTTTTATCTCTTCTTGTTTACAGTAAACTTCTACAAATTGTGAAAATATCAAGTTGTCTGCTTCTATGTTGCTACACAATGAAAGTGAATGACTTTAAACTGTGTGAAGAGTTGAAAGTCACGTGATGTTGAGTGTCTAGTTGACCTTGACCTGTTCAGGCTTGTAAGAGACCTGCATGATGCACACATCTTGCTTGGTATTTTCCAACTACATTGTACTTGCTATCCACTATTTTGTTCTCATTTGCAAGCTTATCCACTTGCCAATAAAATATTGGCATGCTTTTTCTATTGAAATTGCTTTGTTTAACCTTTTCTTGCAAAATTTAGTTCAACAAAGAGCATTGCTCCTTCATTTGATTCTTCTCAACAAGTATGGAACATATTTACTCAATAAATGTTCTGTTTTGAATGGAACAGTCACATGGTAAACCTTCGTGGGGTAGTATCATAAATATTTGAGGGAGCAAGCTATCTGAAGAGAAACTGGTAACTGCATGGACATATTGTGTTGTTTCATCTCTCATTGCATACATGCGCTGTGTGACAACTCTGACCACTAACACCAGCTTACACTCTGTGTCTGTTTGACATTAGACTTTGCTAACATTCGTGGTATTGAAGTGAATAACTATGACTCATTCTATTCTTATTGATTTTACATTTATCATCTGAATTTCAAATATTTATTAGAGAAGCCTCATCCACCTCTGTTCGGCAAATTTATTTCAAATTCTCAATTGGCGTTTTGGAAAATAGCATGAAATAATCAATTCTGATTTATTGCTCATTAGAGTGTGGAAATGTGACATATCTTTATCGCATGAATATTGTATTGTTAGAGTTGTATAGTGAACCAGGCAAGGGACAATGTCAATTCTATTCCATTGGTGAATGAGTTGAAAATGAATGTTTTTACTTTCTGGAATTGTTCTTTTGTGATTGACATTATGGGCTTGTTTTATTCATATCAGTTTGCTCATTTTAGCTCACTCAGGAATCATTCATTAATTCTTTCTTCCTTGGAGAGTAAAACTTTGGTATAGTTTATCTAACAACGATCATTTCCTTTAGGCACTAGTAAACAAAATATCTTCTTGATTGTGTACCTTCAAATATGATATTATATGAATTAGATTTTACACTATTTTCTGACACAAATTCCAATAAAGGTTATTTTTGGTGACAACGCTAATGCCATAAGAGCTTGTGCTTAATATATGCATTGTCAAGGTTGTTTCCACATGTTGATTCCCCTTGTTTCTCTCTCTCTTTAGTTATTCAGTACCCACCGATGGACCCTCACCTCCATATTAACGGAGGATGTAAGTTCAGCCAGATTCTTCTTAGATTTAGATTTAGGTATTTAGTTAGATGTTATTGTGGATGTCTTTGGAGGTATATTTATAAGACTGTTTGTTGCCTTGTCAGTGCATCTCCCTCCCTCTGTCCTCCCCTCCCCGTCCCCCCAGCTGGCCTGCCCAGCTTGGTACCACTATCAGACAGGACACAGACATTTCAGCAACCTTTGCTGATGTTACACTTTGGGTGCTGGGGTTTGTTTGTTCCCAGATAGGGCAAAATACTGTTGTTTTAACAGATTACCATGTGGTAAATATGTATGGTTGGGATATTACCATGGTTACCATGTAAACTCTTGTTGTCAGTGTCTAGTACACGTATTGTTGTAAATGTTCTGCTTGTTTCCTGCTATATAAGCACAGCCAGCTTCCAGCTTCAGTCATTTATTTCACTGCTTTTCATGGTGCACTTCCATCTGTGTAAAGAGGAAATCACTTCCTGTTTTATTCTTTTGTCTCTTAATCTATTTTAAACTTCATGAAGTTGTCAGCAATTGATGCCAAACCAGTGACATTATCCAACTCTGGTGAGACATAGATTTGAGTGCACCATATCACTGATCATGTTTTCTAAGGGAAGTCAAGACATAGAGGGCCAGGTACAGAATATATATGAGTCATTCATAGTATTCAAGTGAGGGTGGTTTTGCTGAGTACATCCTGCTAAGATTAATATACCAGATAATGTAGCTTGTGATGACACCGTGTCTGTTTCCTCTACAGTGACGATGCCTCTGTTTCCTGCACACCCAGCATCTATTGGTGGCAGCTCAGCTCGGGACCTACATCGACCCACACACATACGAGGATCCTAACCAGGCTGTGCGAGAGTTTACAAGGGAAATTGATGCCTCTCACATCACCATTGAATCTGTTATTGGTGGAGGTAAGGAACTTTTCACCATTCATAGCAAGGTGCCAAAACAGTTCCAGCCCGCTGTCTCTCTCAGAATTACTTTATGACCCCTGTGATGTAGTAGATGGAGTGTCTGCCTGGAGAGCAAAAGGTTGCTGGTTCAATCCCTAGTCAGGTCATTAAAAACTATAGCTAAAGGATGGTGCTTGCCTTAAAACCTATTTCATCTCACCTCAGTGTATTTTACTTACACAACAGAACAGCAAACCTGACTTTGGGGATGGTGGTTAATTTTGTTCACAGAATTTAATGGCAATATTGTTGAAATACTGACGTGACTGAGTGTGTTTTATGTGCAGGTGAGTTTGGTGATGTCTGTAAAGGCAAGCTGAGAGTCCCTGGACGGATGGAGATGTCAGTAGCCATCAAAACCCTTAAACCTGGAGCCACAGAAAAAAATCGACTGGATTTCCTGACAGAAGCAAGCATTATGGGCCAGTTTGATGACCCCAATGTTATATTCCTTGAAGGAGTAGTCACAAAGAGTATGTATATGCTTTTTTCTGGATATGTATTTTGCATGACACTATAGATGTAGTTTTCAGGCACATATGTTACTGATGTAATTTTATGTTACTAAACTTTAAATATGTATTTTTCCTTATCCTGACTCATGCTCTTTTGCTTGTCTTCTTCTTCTTGCGAACATAGTGGAACACTTGTATCTCCTATTGAAGCTCCCTTCAATTGAAACATACTTAAAATCACTAATCACTACTCACCAAGAGTTGCTCCTCTTTGTTTCCACTGGCGGGAAAGACGGCGCCACCGTGGCCCACATGCTTCACTCTCTCCTTCTTCGCCCAGTGAGCAGGATGTGAGAGCACCTACACACTATATCCTTTGATATTTCTTACTTAGTTACCTCTACAAGTCCCTTATAGAGGTTTAGCTAGTATCCTTAAACAATATGATTTGATAATTATTCGTATTTTCTGCTGTTTATTCGAGGTGTATGCCGTGATTGTTCAGTAGGCTACGTTCATGAAAATCTGTACTGTTTGCAAGTTACGTTTTTCTGCTGCTGATCCACATTTAATATGCCCTAGTTGTACTGTACCATGTTCTTTCAGTTCATGTTGCAGTTATTGTAATAATTTATCTAATTCTGCTTTTAACAAATATTTACTTTGCGTCTTGAGACGCGCAGCAGATAGGTCACGTAAGCTACATCCAGGCATGGATAATGCTACTGGTTCCCTCTCAAGTCAACTGCTGTCGGACGACCCCCTCCCGTCTGGTGTTCCGCTGGAGTTTCCTTCGGAGGAGAGGCGTGGGACGCAGTCCGCCGTCTCCAAGAAGCGTCCTGCATCACCAGACATCCCTTCGTCGCAGCCTAAGACTAAGAGGGCATCTACTTCACAGCGCAGACTCCGCACCCCCAGGGCAGCGTCTACCACCAAGGGAAAACCAACGCAGACCACACGAGATTTCTTGACCGAGATCGTTCCCGCTGCAGAACAGGGCCTGTATGATGAGCAGCCGCTCATCATACCCGATGTTCATCACAAGAAACGGCCGGTTTCAGCTACAGTGACGTCAGCGCAGATCCGCAATCAGCCCAATGTATCAACGCTGATGACTGACGATCTTCCCATGGGTCCCGTGGCTACCAACGCAGATAGGGCAGCGCCTACATCTTCGCAGACCGTCCCGGGTGACCTGGTGCAACAACTAATGAAGTTGATGGAAGACCGCTACGGACTGGAGAAGAAACAACCAGCCCAGGGCCTGAGCCCAGGGCCCAACCCAACGTAGACGTCACCCCTGAGGGACCTCCCATCAACGTAGCGGCTGCTACCAAGTCACCACTGAGGGACCAGCCTGCGCGAAAGAAGTCACAGCCTACCTCTGCGAAGGACCCAGACGATCAGCGTTCGCGAAAGCCTTCGCGAAGGACCTCTAGATCGTCACCTACCTCGGACTCCGATGATCAACGTTCGTGAAGGCCTTCACGGAGGAGGATCCTCTCATCCCCAGACTCAGATGAAGCTTCGCGAAGGACAAGTCGTTACTCCCAGATGCGGACTCAGATGAAGCTTCGCGAAGGTCTTCGCGAAGGTCACCAGTTACGGTCTCCAAGTCATCTTCGTATCGGAAGTCATCGAGGGATTCCCCAGGAGCTTCGCGAAGCTATCATCGTCGTTCACCTTCGGGAAGGTCGCCGTACAGACGCAGCTCATCACGCTGTTCTCCACGTCGATCGCAGCGCCATTCTCCTCGTCGATCCCCTCATAGGTCTCCTCGCAGATCGCCACGCAGGTCACCACGACGCTCGCCTCACAAGTCTCCGCACAGGTCTCCAAGAAGGTCTCCGGACCTCAGTCACCGTCGGAAGAGTATCATCGGCCTCTAATCAGCGATCCTGTTACTGAAGATGATGGAGGCATCATATTCTCTGACGTGGAAATCCGTTACTGGATGGTCAACAACTTGGACTTGGCTTGACCTTCGAAGGACGATAATTTGGCTAACACCTTTCTTATGAGGGAGGACGACGCAGACACGATCACCCTACCTCCGATTGATCCGATAGCAACGGTTCCACAGAACCTGGATACAGCCTTCCAAACAGCCACTAAAGCTCAGGCGCCGCACTTACCACAGTT
This sequence comes from Haliotis rubra, assembly GCF_003918875.1. NCBI lineage: Eukaryota > Metazoa > Mollusca > Gastropoda > Lepetellida > Haliotidae > Haliotis > Haliotis rubra. The sequence goes on from NW_025766614.1 coordinate 1,276,433, forward strand.
CAACGCCAAGAAGTTCTCTGCCCATAATATGGACCCTTTCCTTAAAGCACAAGAGATAACTTTAAGGTCATCAACGATGCCAAGGCCAAGGCGTACAGGATCGAGGACGGCAAGCTGGCTCAAGTCGAGACTATGACCAGAAAAATGATTTTCGGCCTCTACAGATCTAGGACTATCAACGAAACTCTCATCACTAGGTTTCGAGAATCCACATCAGAAGACGACAGAATGATATACTCGGCCCTCCTTATGCAAAAGAAGGACCAACAGTTCATGACGGATCACTTTACATCCATCTCCGCAGCTCTTACACTGGCTCGTCGTCAAGGTCTCCTCGCCAACTGCAATTGGGGTGAACAGTTCACAACACCGCTCTACACAGCCCCGTGGTCAACTCCATCCATCTTCGCTGGAGGAATCGATAAAGTCTCTAAAGAAGTCACCAAGGATTCAAGAGAAGTCCTCATGATTAAATCGATTGACACTCTGGCCAGCGTCATCAGACAGACAGCACAAAGATATTCTGGAAGATCCAAGTTTACTGGTCTACAAAAAGCATGGGACAGGAAGATAGCCGGCTTCAGAGGTGGAAAGGACTCTTTTAATCGTCCATTCGGCAACTACAGGGGAGGATCTGGAAGAGGCAGGACACCCAGAGGCTCCCACAACTATCGTCGATGAAAGACGGGTTCGGAACGACTGGAGTCTTCCACCCCCAGCCGTCCCTATACAACCTTCACAAGTGGGTGGACGTCTTCAACTGCACTGGGAGAACTGGGGAATACTACAAGATCCATATGTCTCCAACATCCTACAACACGGATATCGCATCCAACTACAGGCCACACCTCCGCTTACCGTCAACCCTCACAAGTTCGACTTCCAGGCACAACAACTACTGAAGTTACGAGAAGCTGTTTCATCTCTCCTAACCAAGCAGGCCATAGAAATCGTGGATCAAGTAAACATCGAACCAGGTTTCTACTCCCCAGTTTTCCTAGTGCCCAAGAAAAATTCCAAGGAAAAGTTCCGACTCATCTACAACATGAGCACGTTCAACAGGGATTATCTACGCAAACTGCCGACGTTTCGCATGATACATCTACCTCAACTACTGCACCTCATTCGTCCGATGGACTACATGGCCAGCATAGATCTACAGGACGCCTACCTGCATATCCCCACTCGAGGAAGTACCTAGACGGGCTACATTACCAATGGAAGGTCCTACCGTTTGAAATATCATCGGCCCCCTGGTTGTTTACAAGAATAATGAAACCCACCGTCACTTACCTACATCGTAAAGGGCTACGCAGTGCGTTCTACCTCGACGACGGGATTCAAGTAGATCAAGATCCAGAGCGTCTCAAACTACAGTTGAATTCAACTATCAAACTACTAACGCAGCTAGGATGGTTAGTGAATCTACTCAAGTCGGACCTAGAACCTACGCAAGACCTGCAATTTCTAGACATCAGATTTCTCACGACACAGAACCGTATCGTCGTACCAGAGGACCGATGGCTCAAGATTCAACAGACGATCCCGCAAGCCTTACTCTCTCCGTTACCACTACGCCAGTGGCAGAGTCTGTTGGGTCTCCTCACGTCAGCACAAGACATGACAGCCAGAGGCAGACTACAGTTACGCCCATCTCGACGACCTTCAACCCTTCGGTCTACCGAATCACCTCAGACCTCATCTACTTTGGTGGACCCAGAGGTCGAATGTTTGCGAAGGCATCTATTTAACAGAGCCGGAGTTCAAGACCCATCTCTATGTCGACGCATCGTTCGAAGGTTGGGGAGCTCATCTCGCCAACCGGACGGCAGCAGGGGTATGGAACCAAGAAGAGAGCAGTCTGCACATCAACATACTCGAAATGAAAGCAGTAATCAACACCTAACTTCATTGGAGCACCATTCTACAGAATGCGCATCTCATGATCCACACCGACAACTCAACAGTGGCGTTTTATATAAACAAGCAAGGCTCAACAAGATCATTGAACCTACTGACTTTATGCTTTCAACTGTTCAACCTGATCGACGAGCTCAACATACATGTGAGAGCATGCCACATTTCCGGAGCCAAGAATGTACTAGCAGACGCACTCTCTCGGCCAAATCGACCGTCACCGACGGAATGGAAGCTCAACCCCGAAATCTTCGCTCAGATTATCAAGGAAATAGGAGCTCCATTAATAGACCTATTCGCCACTCGCTTCAACAATCAGCTAACAACATTCGTCTCACCAATCCCAGATCCACAAGCGTGGGCAACGGACGCTCTAAGCATATCCTGGGAAGGCCTCAACGCGTATGCGTTTCCGCCGCCAGCGATAATACCAAAGGTATTACAGAAAATCAGACAAACTCAGAGCCTCCAACTGATTTTGGTCGCACCTTACTGGCCAGCGAGAACATGGTTTCCCATTCTAATACAAGAAATCAGACAACCAATACTACAACTACCAAGGAGTTCGAATCTACTCGTACATCCTCACACAAAACAAGCGCACGTCAACCCAGGATCATTCCAACTTCACGTATGGAGTGTATTAAAGCGTGTTTAAACAAGAGAGTTTACTCAGCCAGAGCGGCGAAAGCAGTCACGCTTGCTTTACGCAATTCTACACGCAACCTGTATGACGACAAGTGGCACAGTTTTGAGACATATGCTGCTAAAAAGGGATTTACAGCTAGAAATGCTACACATCCTCAAGTAGCGGACTATCTTTGTCACCTACGACAAACCAAACGTCTAAAAGGCTCTACACTTTCAAAGTACCTCACAGCACTAAGTTCAGTGATAACTATGAGGACGGGTGCCAAGTTAACTAAGACACCAGAGTTACTCGCCTTGCTACGCTCTTTCCGATTGGAGGATCAGAAACAAAGATTTCGCGCTCCAGCACGGGATCTCAATGTTGTGCTTCAACACCTCACAAGTGAGGCTTACGAACCACTGGAAACAACATCGTTTGAATTCCTGACACAGAAAACACTGTTTCTGCTATCCCTAGCAACGGCAGCCAGGATGTCGGAAATCCACGCTCTAGATTACGAGAGAACACGTTTTGACGACAATCAAAACTCAGTGCATATGGGACTGCGATGGGACTTCATCGCCAAGAATCAACTGCCAGGCCAACCAGACAGACAATTCCACGTCCCTTCACTTTCCTCCGTACTTGGACCTCGTGATACGCTGGACTTATCACTATGCCCAGTAAGAGCTCTCAAAGTTTATTTACAACGATCCAAAACGAGGCGATGAAAATTCAAGCGATTATTCATCCCTCTCTCTACAGCGACACAGACCGAAGTCACTCGCACCACGATATCTATATGGATCAGAACTGTCATACTACGAGCCTACAAGGCTGCAGGACTCGAACCTCCAAGAGCATCAAACCCTCACAAAATTAGAGCACTGGCTTCTACACTCGCTCTACATGGAAATTGCTCGCTGAATACCATCATGGAGGGCTACTTCTGGAAATCGGACATGGTGTTTGCTAACCACTTCCTGAGAGATATCGCCACCGAGGACGTCTCAGGTATTCACCATTTCGGTCCTTTGGTCCTTGCACAGCAGTTGACAGTTCCTCGTAGACGTTCAGACGTAGTCTCACTATACTATAACAGTAAATATCAAGCTTACAACTCTACGGAGTTTTGCTTTAGTCTACATGTATATCTTAAGCCTAGTTCAGTCTTAAGCCCAGTACTTGTTTCTTGTACAGTTGGGTCGCTTCTCCACTTTGGAGTCGCTTTATTTCTATTTTTAACTACTATTATAGTCCCCCCATCTATGGCAGCTGGTAGAACTTATGTATGATAGCAGCAGAAATTAATTTATTTACAGTGCCATTATGAAGTTCCCGTAGGGGGTTATTTTACGTAAAGTCACTAATTAAATCCAAAGTATCTTTTCCCACCTCTGAGTCCGTAGGATTCTACAAGCAAAAGAGCATGAGTCAGGATAAGGAAAAATATGTAATTTTCTGAATAAAATTGATATTTTATACTTATCCTGACTCATGAGGTAAGCCCTCCCACCCCACATGACACTTTGGATTTCCCTGCAAATTCAAGTGTCGGGCTCGTTATCAAGAGAGAGTGAAGCATGTGGGCCACGGTGGCGCCGTCTTTCCCGCCAGTGGAAACAAAGAGGGGCGACTCTTGGTGAGTAGTGATTAGTGATTTTACGTATGTTTCAATTGAAGGGAGCTTCAATAGGAGATACAAGAGTTCCACTATGTTCGCAAGAAGAAGAAGACAAGCAAAAGAGCATGAGTCAGGATAAGTATAAAATATCAATTTTATTCAGAAAATTACATATTTTTGTTTAATATTTAAAGAGCTATGATGCTCGTGAGTGACTCCACAAAAGAATTATTATCAGGGCAGATCTTGGATTCAAACCCATAATCATGGGATTCTGGGATGCCTATGGGATGCAAGTGCCGGAAATGATTGGGCCACGTGTTCCCTCACTGTTAGTCAGGTAGATGACGAAGGCTAACCTCCATGTTTTGTCTGCAGGTAACCCAATAATGATAGTCACAGAGTACATGGCCAATGGATCCTTAGACTCTTTCCTCAGGGTAAGTAGATGTTTGTACACAACCGCTTACACTTTGAAATGTTGTAACAATTCAATTTTGTGCAAGCTCTCGTCTTTTATCTAGCCTGAATATTTATGGATACCCAGATGTGCCAGCATTACAGTTTGGGTATAGTATTAGATTTTCTAAGGCTCTAATTACACTGTTATCCCGGTCATCCTCACAATTATGATATTTGTAATTTTGTTCATAAATCATTAACACACATAAGACTTCACACAGAGCAAATCCTCAATGCACCGAAGCATTCTATCATCTGACTATACTGACCAATGAGATGTATGCTTTCATTTCACACAATGTTAAAATATCCATTACCCAGTGATTCAAGGTCTCTGATTGGCTGTAATGTGTAAACACACTCAGTCAGTTGTTTGTCAATCGATCTTTACGAGTACAGACAGGAAACCTGTTGTATACACAGATATTTCTTGTAAGCTCAAAACACCTTATTGTCTTTCTGAAAAACAGTTAATTAGTGGCACAAGATGAATTTCATGAATGTGCTGAGCCTAGATCACTTGTTTCACATTCACCTAGGTATAATGAAAATGTCAGAGTGATGAATGCCTCGTGGAACTATTCACAGAGCCACTATAGAATGTGTTAGACACACTCTTTCTTTCAAAATTCCAACGACTAAGGATAGAGTTGTGAGTAATCATCACAAACACAGCTAACAGAGGGATTGTGAACATGCATCAGATGTTCAAGAGATATCTTCAATTTTATTGATACCATTTGGTGACACACAGATTCTGTAATCCCTCTCTTTTAACATTAATCTTACACACAAAGTGAATAGTGTTATATGATTACTAGGTGTTTTGCTGAACTTTACAAGTGTTGCTGTACCTGTTTCAGAACAATGATGGCAAGTTCACAGTCATCCAGCTGGTGGGGATGATGAGGGGCATTGCTTCTGGGATGAAGTACTTGTCTGAAATGGGATATGTCCACAGGGTAGGTCAATTCCACATTAGCCTAGGTCAACCAGTTGTGTACAGATTATGTTTGCTGCGGTTATTGTTCCTACTTCTCCAGACTGATCTTTCAAGTAAGTATGGCATACATTGTCAATTACTGTTTCTTGGAGGGAAAGTGGTGGAATGGAGCAGTTTGGCTACATTAATGCCATTCAAGTTCAGAAGAGTATCCCCACCCTATGAAAAAACCTTTGCTTGGTGTTTCTTTGTGAATCTGTTGTGCTGCCACACTGTCTTCACTCAATGTTAATTTCACTACTTTTTACATTCAGCTGTATGTATGTGGTGGGACCCAGAGCCATATGAAGTAGCTGGTAGGATGTCATGCTTTGTGTAGAGTTATTCATCATAATATGACACAATATTTATCACAATACAGACACAGAAAATAACAAAATACCCTCTCTTCTCTTCAGGATTTGGCTGCCCGGAACATTCTTGTGAATGAGAATCTTGTATGTAAAGTTGCCGACTTTGGTTTATCGAGAGAAGTGGAAGCTGACACAACAGATGGCGCCTACACAACAAAGGTTGGTCACATAAAGTTTGGCATATTATGTTACATGCTCGTTGTTAATAAATTTGAATTATTTAAACATACCACACAGTCAGTGTTTCATAGCACATGTATATAAAATTAGCTGAGTACTAATTATGTAATGTGATGCAGGGAGGCAAGATTCCAGTAAGATGGACAGCCCCAGAAGCTATTGCATTCCGCAAGTTTACCTCCTCATCTGATGTATGGAGCTACGGTGTGGTTGACTGGGAAATTATGTCATATGGAGAACGGCCATACTGGAACTGGTCTAACCAGGATGTCATCAAGGCTGTGGAAAAGGGGTACAGACTGCCTCCCCCTATGGTAAGTTTCACTGAAGGAAGAAGCTTTGAACCATTGCATTACAACTTTATGTCTATGTTCATACTGTGAGCACTTGTCTTCCTAGATGAGAACTTGTTTTTTGTTAGCTACTGTGATGTAGCAGGAAGTTTCCTTTTGTGACATAAACACTCACTAGTTAAACAAGACTGCCTTCAGTATAGACTCTTGTAAGACTCACTGCATCATTTGCAGGAGGATTAATCACTTAATTGTCCACAAAGTACGGTTATGTACAAATGCTATTAATATTTGTAAGAGACCCTTGGTTACATGTACTTGATGACTGTTGCAGGATTGTCCCGAGGCTGTCCACCAGCTCATGCTGGATTGTTGGCAGAGAGAACGCTCACACCGGCCCAAGTTCACCCAGATTGTCAAAACACTGGACAAGTTGATCAGGGCACCAGAACTACTCAGAAAGATAGCAAAACCAAGGTAGTATTATATCCAGGGCTCAATTTAGCAACAGTACAACCTTGTGTTGAAAGGTGCAACCTTTTGTTTATGTCAAGATGCACCAAGTGCTTACTCTGTGCCTCTATACTTGATTCATCATACATCTCTGTGATATGTGTCATTTGTCCAACTCCCTTGGAAATTTTGTCATTTTGCGATTAGATTTTGCAATTAAATTAAGATTCTTCAGTAACTATAACAAATAGCCAAACTTTTTTAAGATGTTGGTGACCAAATGTGTCAGATTAGTTTAATTTTGTTCCCGTATATTTAAAATCCTGCTACTGTAACCATGTGTTTTAGTACTCCGGTTCTCATAGCATATTAAAACTGAGTACAGTATACAAGGGATCAAGGGATATAGTTCTAAGGTTCCATAAGACATGGGGAATGACATCGCTCATTTTCCTGTTTTTCTTTCATCCTCAGAACAAGAAACCATATTGACCTGGACTTGCTGACTTATAGGAACCTGTTTATGATGTGACAATATATTGTTATTGCAGACCTCACAACTTCATAGACCCAAATGTACCAGACATGACTCAGTTCACCAGCATCGAAGATTGGCTCATCTCAATCAAGATGGAACGCTACATCGACAATTTCTTACAAGCAGGCTTCACCTCAATGGACCAGGTGTGTAGGATAAGTGTGAAGGACCTCATAACACTGGGCATTACCCTGGTTGGCCACCAGAAAAAGATCATGAATAGTGTACAAACTTTCCGAGCTCAAATTGCGGGTGCCCAGATGTCAGAAGGGTTCCTTGTGTAGCCAGCCAGCCTCCACTGACACACATAATCTGTGATCATACATCATTATTCATCTCGCAAGTGCATTGGGTAGTCAACTGTGTCATGTGATGACTTGAACCAGCTGACTGGTCGGTATGGTCACATTTCTTCATGTTGGAAAACTTTTAAAAAAAGTTTCAACTCCTTAAGGCTTGACGAAAAGGAAAGCACTTGAATGTTCAGCCAAATAATGTCTAGTCTGCAGTTCCACAATTGGATGAGATCTGACCAATCATCAACAGAGGACAGTCCTGCAGAACAAGTGAACTAACTTTGTGATTGGTCATACAAACACATTTATTGTTGTGATTGAACAGTAACATTGCCAAGCTGTATATATGAAGTATTTATTGGCAAAGACATGTATGAATCATATTCATATCAGTCCAGATTCGGTGCAAGAGAGGATTTGGTGCACAGTGTTGATGTCAACTGGATAAAGACTAACGTACAAGATGGCTGCTGTAAAGCTCACTAGAGAATCTCCACCTGAAAAAAACAGTGGTCATTTATAACAACTTTTAGTATTCCAACATCCCCAAATAAATCATGTTGATATGTTAGCTTTCTGAAAGGTATTTTTACATGTTTTTAAGCTATTGGCTTAACAGCGTAGTCCTGGTACTAGCGTTAGTTGGCGTAATCTTCCCTCAGTGTCCACTTTCTCCTCTTTATATGTGTACAGATATGTTCCATTGAAGGTAGTGAATACATTGAAAGTATAGCAACATATGCCACAACAAGATTCCATGTTCTACTTTACCAGTGATTAGATCAAAAATATGATGTAGTCTTAACAATCTAGGTGTGTCATCAATGTTGCTTGTAATTTCCTTGAATGTATTTGAGGGATTCTCTTGATGCACTGCAGTGTAAGACGAGAATCATCATGTTGTAGTGAAGCTATGAACATCCATTGTTTCGTGTGATCAGCTATGCAAATGGACTGCAGATCATGTGACTTGACACTTGACACATGTGATTATATCCAATGTGCAGACTACGTGCAGATTGTGAAATGGGGAAGAAGGATCTCTGAGAGAGGACATGTGATAAGTATGTATTTTCAAACGGAACATAAATATTGGACAAGTGATGTCCCAATTTGAGTTTGTCTTTCTCAGTTATTCTTTCAACCCATAAGATGTGTGCGTTATTGTCTTTAAGAAACTCTAGATTTTTGTAAATATTGCTGTTTAGTTGATGTATGTAAATATTGAAAGTAAATGTTTCGTTGTGCCCAGCATGTACAGAAGTATGAGTGTTGCGAGTGATGGATGGAGAGAGGGGGAAGGCCCAGGTAAGAGAGGCTTCCCTCCTCAGCATGGAGGAGTGTATGAGAGTAGACCACGACTGTGTGTTACTGTGTGTGTCTCACTTGTTAACTATTCTCTTATGTCTGTCAACGTGTGTTGAAGTTGAACTTTCTTATTGTAATATCTTAGAACTGATCCTAACAGTTAAGACAGTTTCTGACAAGGCATATCAGATGCAATTTGATCTACGCAAGATGCACTCCAGTTTAAGAGAATTATGTACATTTGTCATAATTTTAGTACTGTTTTTGAACAGCATTTTGTTGTAAAATGCTGTGAGTTCAAGCTATTAGTGAACGTCTTAGTTTCATTTCGGAGATTGATAGTTGTTACTTTGGTAGTTGGAAGTGGGTTCAGTTTGTACCGTGTCTTTCTCATTTATTTGTTGTATGTAACTGACGAGTGTATCATGCATATCATACATTCTCCAGTATTTGCACATCATGTGAATTGTCTCTCAGAAATACACAGCCTTTTAATCATTATGGCAATAATATGTGGACTGGATTATGGCCTGCTGAATGAAATTTCTTGGTATTTTTAATGAAATTGTAATTGAAATGGTAAATTTCTGAGGAGATAACCTACATGACACATTCATCCTTTCATTCAATAGGCTTGACAACCTGTTGTAGTTGAATGTATTTGAAATGCATAGATTTATATTATCATATCATTTGAAGCTCAAATAGTTGTGTAAATCTCTCTTTAATATTAAACAGAATGTTGATGTGATGACAAAAGTTTATCTCCTGGAAATATGGAAGTAGGTTGTATTTCAAAGGCTTGTGAAGTTTCTATGTGATGTGTTAGATTTGTCTGAGGTAGCTCACTGGAACAATTTGCTACAGTTTCATTTATATTAGATATTCAAAAGGTGCTTGAAAGTTCACACTTTTGTTTCGTACCACATTCGATGAAAGTACCTGTCGTTTAGGAACATTTCACAAATTGTGTTTTATGCCCCGCCATTTTGGACATTGTTTTGTTACTGATTAAGCGTTTATTTTCTAGAACTGCGGCTCAAAGGTGCACTTTGTGTTTTAAGTTATGCGTTTTACCCTGAAGGATTAGTTTATGTATATATGCTTTTAATTTTCTTATAGTGTCACTAGTTTACTGTTAGCATGTATAAACAGGTTACAGTTGGCAGTGTTTTGTTTTAATGCAACTATGATTGAATGAGTCTACTATGCATTTTATTTATTTCTATGGTTTGTGTATATTATAAATTCAAAGTCAGAAATGCTCAAAGGATGATAAAACTATTATGAACAATACCATGAGATTGGATTCTTTTAGATGATATTAACCATACTTTTATCTTCCTATGAACACTTCAACTGTACTACTTCATTCCTCAAACATAAATTTTCATTGTGTTCACAGCTTTCATTTTGTATGTTCAGCAATGTACAGAGGTTTTGTACTTAAATATTACTGTAAGTGTTATTTGACAAGGTCAATAAACAGGGCCATTGGGAGCTTTCGAGTTAACTTGACTTTCAAAATTCAAAATTTACCAAATGGAAGTTCACTGTAATTGCATTGATATTACCATGCTTCCACAAGATACAAACTTTTTATTCTTCAGTAAGTTGCAGGAACCACACTGACAACAGATTTTTCAGAAGTATGTGGAAGGATGAAGATTTACCGTTTTTAGTACTGGAACATATGTTTAGATATTTAAAAACTTACGTTCTACCAAACAGGTTAATCCATGTCAGATTTCCAGGCCAAATTATCCAAAGAGCAATTATACATGCCAAAAATCTGAGATGGATGACCAACTCAGCAAAATGCCCAAACATTTGTGACACACGATAATCCTTGTTCCACGCCCTAAACATGGTTTCAAGGGAAGTAACTCCCTCCAACTGAGCCGGCATCCTGAAAGCAATATCAGCACAGAGGTGTACAATATTGTTATAACTTGTAATAAAACAAATGAAAATAAAAATGTATAAAGTTTATAGAAATGACCTTGTTGTGTATTAGCTTCTCTTGATACCTTCTGGTACGCTCCATCAGCACCACAACCTGGTGTTACATGGTGTAATGTATTATTACTGTGCATGTATAATGTAGGTATCTGACCAGTCAGGTGACCTTTTTAGAGGGGCCTGCTTGGCTGTCAGGGTGGGTGTCATCTCTGAAACTGTTGACCTAGTGAAGCCTGTCCTTGATATGCTTGTTACCCACAAATGGTGATGACTCAATTTGTGCAAGAGGTTTGAATATTGCAGTCATTCCTTGAAGAAATTGAACATGTGTTCAGGAAACAAACATCCAATAGTGGAAAGTGTGTGCAAATATATCAACAATAATGTTTTGAGACATCATGAATAGTTCTCAACTTCATCTATCATAGGTATTATTTACAAATTGAATTAAGGAATCTCTTTACTGTGGGAGATTTCTTCATTGAAACTTGGCAGATAATATAAAGCACTGACGTCCTGTTGGGCCACCATTGTTTATCACCATTGTGATAAACTTAATACTTTATACAACCCTGGGGAATGTCCTTCTGGAAATAATAATAACCTGACCATTTCTGAAAGAGGTATGATGGAACGTGATCTTTCGGATTGGGTCCTCATCATATCAACTTTTGGGGAATTATGTGAAGACTGGGTTATACATACCAAACAATACAAACTAAAACTGAATTTCACCAAAATTCAGAATCAGTTCATTCAATTCTGACTGACTCTCAGCCCCAACACGTCTAATGTTAACTACTATGTCAAATGTGGAGGTCAGATAAAGATTATACATCAACAAAATGACTGGTAATAGTGTCCTCCAACAAGTATTGGCAGATAGGAGTCTTCATATTTGTAACCCAACCAAGAATTGTTCTGGAATTGACTGGATGACCTTGAAGTTGAGGGTGTTAGTAGGACTGTAATTAGTTTGTTTTCATGGTAACTTGATCAGACAAAATAGAGTGTTTATGATCTCGGAGGCAGGGTCTGGATCACATCAACTTGATTACCTTCATGTACGCTCAGGGACATTCAAGGTCAAACCGTGAAACATGAAATTTTATAATAAATCATGGGAAATCAAAGGTTTTTTGCAAGGGCACCAGATTACCTATCATGTCATTGTCGCTTGGTGATAAACATATTTATTTGTTTATGGTATCATTCAGGAAGTATTGTTGGGTAGGGACTAAGTGTTGTGTGCCATGGTTTGCAAGACTTGACTGGATGACATTGAAGGTCAAGACTCCTAATGTGACGTGATAGTCTGCGCTTGCCCTTTGTACAGCTTTAAAGATGTTTAGGATATTTCGTACAATGTTGATTAGGCTAGTGGATTTTACAAAACAGAGAGCAATACAATTATTTTACAATATATAACATTGACGAAAGTTAAGAAATCTGGTGTATTGGCAATAATATAATAGACTATTACATCAGTATTTTTCATCACACCGAAAGCTGACAAAGTATTTGCCCGAAAATACCCACTTCAGTTTGGCTAGTGCACATTAAACCCGCCCAGAGGTATCGCCCTTGTATAACAAATGGTGGCTGAACAGCATTCCATGGGAGCATGAGATAACATAATTATGGTATTTCCGCTAGAAGTTTGTTTCTCCGAGTTGGGCATATGAAAGTTACACCTTATCGATCGGAAGTGTTGCCCATTCAGAAACCTACCAGAAGCAACTATCTTAATACAGGGTATGATAGATGCATTTAAAACAGTATCGAAAAGCCCAACATTTGAAATAGATTATGTTTGGATAGCGGTATTTAGTGAAAATCAGTGGTTCAAAATACAGTGCTTTGTAAAGGACTTTTTGTCAGTGTATTACTCTAATGTAGTCATTCACATTTAGCACACAAGCATCAGTATATAACTGATTGAACTGTATGTTGTACAGCGCCTTTAATGCTTGAAAACGAGGATATCGCCAGCAAAGGGTATCATAGGCATACCAACTGTTTCGGTATGAAGTTGTCCACTAACAGCTTGATCAGTGGGATGCAGCCAACACAAGAGCCTTGAACTAAAACCATAAGACTGAACAATGTGGTTATCTCCTGAATATTGCATATGCTTGTGGGACACGAGAGCTGCAGGAAAACATGGAATGTTCAGTGTGTCATTCGGTGTGTACAACGTGTGCAATATGTTTGTACAATGATTGACGTATTTACAATCAACATAGACACATATTGAAGTATTCACATTCAACAAAAACAAAGAATAATACATTCAGTACAGACACGGATTGAAGTATTCACATTCACCATGGACAGAGATGGAAGTATTCACATTCAACATGGACAGAGATGGAAGTATTCACATTCACCATGGACAGATGGAAGTATTCACATTCACCATGGACAGATGGAAGTATTCACATTCACCACGGACGGAGATGGAAGTATTCACATTCACCATTGACAGAGATGGAAGTATTCACATTCAACATGGACAGATGGAAGTCTTCACATTCACCATGGACAGATGGAAGTATTCACATTCACCATGGACAGAGATGGAAGTATTCACATTCACCATGGACAGATGGAAGTATTCACATTCACCATGGACGGAGATTGAAGTATTCACATTCACCATGGACAGAGGTGGAAGAATTCACATTCACCATTGACAGAGATGGAAGTATTCACATTCACCATGGACAGAGGTGGAAGTATTCACATCCAACATGGACAGATGGAAGAATTCACATTCACCATGGACATATGGAAGTATTCACATTTACCATGGACGGAGATGGAAGTATTCACATTCAACATGGACGGAGATTGAAGTATTCACATTCAACATGGACAGATGGAAGTATTCACATTCACCATGGACAGATGGAAGTATTCACATTCACCATGGACGGAGATGGAAGTATTCACATTCGCCATGGACAGATGGAAGTATTCACATTAACCATGGACAGATGGAAGTATTCACATTCACCATGGACAGAGATGGAAGTATTCACATTCAACATGGACAGATAGAAGTATTCACATTCACCATGGACAGATGGAAGTATTCACATTCACCATGGACAGAGATGGAAGTATTCACATTCAACATGGACAGATGGAAGTATTCACATTCACCAAGGACAGATGGAAGTATTCACATTCACCATGGACGGAGATTGAAGTATTCACATTCAACATGGACAGATGGAAGTATTCACATTCACCATGGACAGATGGAAGTATTCACATTCACCATGGACGGAGATGGAAGTATTCACATTCGCCATGGACAGAGATGGAAGTATTCACATTCACCGTGGACAGATGGAAGTATTCACATTAACCATGGACAGATGGAAGTATTCACATTCACCACGGACAGAGATGGAAGTATTCACATTCAACATGGACAGAGATGGAAGTATTCACATTCACCATGGACAGATAGAAGTATTCACATTCACCATGGACAGATGGAAGTATTCACATTCACCATGGACAGAGATGGAAGTATTCACATTCACCATGGACAGATGGAAGTATTCACATTCACCATGGACGGAGATTGAAGTATTCACATTCACCATGGACAGAGATGGAAGAATTCACATTCACCATGGACAGATGGAAGTATTCACATTCACCATGGACGGAGATGGAAGTATTCACATTCACCATTGATAGAGATGGAAGTATTCACATTCACCATTGACAGAGATGGAAGTATTCACATTCACCATGGACAGAGATGGAAGTATTCATGTTCAACATGGACAACATTACTGTATTCACACTTAACATGAACAAAGATTGGTACATTCACATTCAACACTGACAAAGATTGATGTATTCACGATCAGTACAGACAAAGATTGATGTATTCGCCATCAGATTGATGTATTCGCGTTCAGCATGAACAAAAGGCTTCTACGAGGCTTAGATCCAAAGGGATTTATGTGGAAAAATAGATAATGGTAATGTCTTCTCAAGCCAGTAGTGCTCAGAAAATGTAAATCAGCCCCTGTATACTTAGAGAAATCATATAACTATATAGTAGAAGAAGAAAACGGTACTTGAATAAAACTTGATTTCCGCTGTGCTTCGAGACGGTAGCTCTGACTCTCTCGTCATTCTGTTGCATAAAGTATTGCTCCTGTTCGTTTAAAATTAATGAATTCGTTCATTTAATCAACTGGTGTAAGTAATATGACAATGGATTAAAACAAATACTACGGTCAACAATAGTTCAATTTTTTTAAGATAAATTCTTTTTATATTTCCACAGTAGTTAAATCAGAGACCATATAATATCTATTATATGGTCTCTGGTTAAATCAAAATCTAAAAATTCAGTACTTGAAACCATAATTGACAAGTTTAATGCTGTTGTCGTTTCAGCTGCTTCTACAGAGGTCGGCCTCTGGCGGTATATGCACCAGAATACATGGTCGAATACGTTTGAACGGTTATTGTCTACAGTGTAGCCATCATTGCTGGCTATATGAAAACATCGAGATTCATTAATGAAGCGTTAAAGGCTGCAAGAAAAATGAAATATATATATTCCTGAATAGCCTGCAGTCGTCCTGTCACACTTTTAGTTCTGTATCAATGCTTGTTTTCCACCGTTGTTTTGAAGAGAATATTTTGTTGTTTTGTTCTGCAGATGATGGCACTCACAGAAGCGGAAGCACGAACTATTCCTTCTAAATGTCTGACGTCACACGCTTTCATTCCGTACCAAATGGGTTTTATGGTCTAAGGGGGATAACTCCTACAGATACTTAATCTGAAGGTGACTGGGAAAGGGATAGATGAAACTGCCCCTTTTCTTTGGTACATTAAGAAGAGACATCAACAAACGAGGGATTTATCAGAATCATATTGGTTTGCAAAGAGACAAGAACCATTACATGACAACATACTAGACTTGCTGCCGTTACCATTAGGAATTGGTTCTCTTTGTAGCGGTCGCCAGTATTGGCACCTTCCCTTGACATGAGATGCTTGTTTTGCAGGCGCGTGTTGCGTAACATTCTGAAGGGGAAACATGGTTAGTGATTTGCGGAAAATAGTAGCGCATACTGAACTAGAAAGACGTCTGTACTCCCTTAACCCGCTATGTCTACTTTTCGTCATGCACTGATCCTGCAGAAAGTAAGTAGTACAAATAGTGTAATAGACATCGTTAACAACAGAATACTGATACATACAGGTTAATACTCGGCGTTAGTTTGAAATGAACAGCAGATTTCTCTGTTCTGTCAACATGGCCGCAGTACACTGAACATTGGCATACTACTACCAGCAGCAAACCAAACAACGTCTTATGTTTCAATACTAAACTCGATGCAATTGTGATAATCTCTCAATTTTGTAAGACATGTTAAGTTATTTATAAAATAGATTTTACACACGAGTAACTCATGTATGTGCTACTCATTTGAAAATATTAACTTGTCATCTCGATAACATTACCTCTCTACTTGACAAGAAAGAACAATATTACCCTCGCAATCAAGAGGCGACTTATTATTCGGGTTGCTCGGATAACCCGGCTTCGCGAAGGTCACACATCATGATGCTTCTTGAGCAACAGCGGACGTATACAACCAAACAGGTACGTCTTACTCTTCACACCAGCCATTTACATGAGCTATACACAGATCTGTTCTGACATCCACTCCAGCTATATTTAGTTGCCATGGACATATAGATAACAGTTTCCACTTCAAGTTGATAAAATACAAAAAGCTGCAGCGTGGCGGAAAGAAGCTAGTCTGTATTTCCCCCTGTGTCTGGACACGCTGGGCGCTGTGTCCTCGGAGTCCATGTATAATGTGTGGAACTTACTACCATGACATTCACATGAATACGTATATCATAGTTCCAAACTCCCAAAATAGTCAACAATAGCATCCCGTGCTGGTCTGTACAACAGCGACCGGTTTCAGTCCAGACAGTTAAACGCACACAAATTTATATTTGTATGTACTTGAATACATATGTTTAATGTGGGATAAGAATAAACTGCCACACTCATTCTCGTTAGAGACAATAAGACTTTGATTTCCTCGGCTCAGACAGCGAATATAGCCAACAAGTGTGGTAAAACTGGCATCTGACGGGTGTGAGTGCAGTATTCCCCATATTTCCTCTTTTGGCCTACTGTGGATTATATAGAGGATGAGTGAGTTATGTTTTACGCCGCTTTTAGCAATATTGCAGAAATATAACGGCTGGGAACACTAGAAATGGGCTTCAATATAGGGGATGAATATATTATGCTTTTTAGAAAGCGGTAATATAATATTATACATCACATGTATTATATTTGTGATTATACCCTCTCAGTAAAGAACAGTTTCTAGTACCTTTTTAGGGTCCAGTCCGAGATTCTTACCAACACTGTCAGTGTCAGGCACCTAATCGCCAGTACAAACGATCTAACCCACTCAGCCGTCGCAGCTTCCACAAAAATGGAAGCATGACAACTGCAGTCTAGGTAATGTACTATGTGTACCCATCAGACAAGTGGAAATAGCACTGCTCCCATTGCTATGAACACACACTGTTTTTCAGAAAGTGTTCAAATGTAGCATCTCTTATATTTGGGATAACACTTTCAAATATTGTATATACATGATATTTGCATTTTGGTGTCATGCCTAAAATGACAGAAACCGTTCATCACAGCACGAGCTCTTCGTTAACTTTCGACCTAAAACTTAGTGGTATCCAGAGATAGCCTCCTCGTCCGTCTTGGATCCAATGTATGGGCGCGGTCACAGAGCAGCCCTTATCTCTGGGACAGACGACGCTGGTTACCCGTATGACTTTCCTTGTCTGGAGATCGATGACCCAGGGTACCCGTATGACTTTCCTTGTCTGGAGATCGATGACCCAGGGTACCCGTATGACTTTCCTTGTCTGGGGATTGATGACCCAGGGTACCCGTATGACTTTCCTTGTCTGGAGATCGATGATCCAGGGTACCCGTA
The DNA here is from genome assembly GCF_003918875.1 of Haliotis rubra. Lineage (NCBI taxonomy): Eukaryota > Metazoa > Mollusca > Gastropoda > Lepetellida > Haliotidae > Haliotis > Haliotis rubra. Next base: position 1,294,487 of record NW_025766614.1, read on the forward strand.
TGACTTTCCTTGTCTGGAGATCGACGACCCAGGCTGGACGTACGACTTTGCTTGTCTGGAGATCGACGACCCAGGGTACCCGTATGACTTTCCATGTTTGGAGATCGATGACCCAGGGTACCTGTATGACTTTCCTTGTCTGGAGATCGACGACCCAGGGTACCCGTATGACTTTCCTTGTCTGGAGATCGATGACCAATGGTACCCATATGACTTTCCTTGTCTGGAGATCGACGACCCATGGTACCCATATGACTTTCCTTGTCTGGAGATCGACGACCCAGGGTAGACGAACGACTTTACTTGTCTTGAGATCGACGACCAAGGGAACCCGTATGACTTTCCTTGTCTGGAGATCGACGACCCAGGGTAGACGAACGACTTTACTTGCCTTGAGATCGACAACCCAGGGAACCCGTATCACTTTCCTTGTCTGGAGGTCAACGACACAGGGAACCCGTATGACTTTCCTTGTCTGGACATTGATGACCCAGGGCACCTGTATGACTTTCCTTGTCTGGAGATCGACAACCCAGGGAACCCGTATGACTTTCCTTGTCTGGAGATCGACGACCCAGGGTACCAGGGTACCCATATGTATGACTTTCCTTGTCTGGAGAACGACAACCCAGCGAACCCGTATGACTTTCCTTGTCTGGAGATCGATGACCCAGGGTACCCGTATGACTTTCCTTGTCTGGAGATCGATGATCCAGGGTACCCGTATGACTTTCCTTGTCTGGAGATCGACGACCCAGGCTGGACGTACGACTTTGCTTGTCTGGAGATCGACGACCCAGGGTACCCGTATGACTTTCCATGTTTGGAGATCGATGACCCAGGGTACCTGTATGACTTTCCTTGTCTGGAGATCGACGACCCAGGGTACCCGTATGACTTTCCTTGTCTGGAGATCGATGACCAATGGTACCCATATGACTTTCCTTGTCTGGAGATCGACGACCCATGGTACCCGTATGACTTTCCTTGTCTGGAGATCGACGACCCAGGGTAGACGAACGACTTTACTTGTCTTGAGATCGACGACCAAGGGAACCCGTATGACTTTCCTTGTCTGGAGATCGACGACCCAGGGTAGACGAACGACTTTACTTGTCTTGAGATCGACAACCCAGGGAACCCGTATCACTTTCCTTGTCTGGAGGTCAACGACACAGGGAACCCGTATGACTTTCCTTGTCTGGACATTGATGACCCAGGGCACCTGTATGACTTTCCTTGTCTGGAGATCGACAACCCAGGGAACCCGTATGACTTTCCTTGTCTGGAGATCGACGACCCAGGGTACCCGTATGACTTTCCTTGTCTGGAGAACGACAACCAAGCGAACCCGTATGACTTTCCTTGTCTGGAGGTCGATGACCCAGGGTACCCGTATGACTTTCCTTGTTTGATGATCGATGACCCTGGGAACCCGTATGACTTTCCTTGTCTGGAGATCGACAACCCATGGTACCCTTATGGCTTTCCTTGTCTGGAGATCGACAACCCATGGTACCCGTATGACTTTCCTTGTCTGGAGATCGACAACCCAGGGAACCCGTATGACTTTCCTAGTCTGGAGATCGACAACCCATGGTACCCGTATGACTTTCCTTGTCTGGAGATCGACAACCCATGGTACCCGTATCACTTTCCTTGTCAGGAGATCGACAACCCAGGAAACCCGTATGACTTTCCTTGTAAGGAGATTGACTACCCAGGGAACCCGTATGACTTTTCTTGTCTGGAGATCGATGACCCAGGGAACCCGTATGACTTTCCTTGTCTGGAGATCGATGACCCAGGGAACCCGTGTGACTTTCCTTGTCTGGAGATCATCACCCATGGTACCCGTATGACTTTCCTTGTCTGGAGGTCGATGACCCAGGGTACCCATATGACTTTCCTTGTCTGGAGGTCGATGACCCAGGGAACCCGTATGACTTTCCTTGTCTGGAGATCGATGACCCAGGGTACCCGTATGACTCTCCTTGTCTGGAGATCGATGACCCAGGGAACCCGTATGACTTTCCTTGTCTGGAGGTCGACGACCCAGGGTACCCATATGACTTTCTTTGTCTGGAGATCGACAACCCAGGGTACCGATATGACTTTCCTTGTCTGGAAATCGATGACCCATGGTACCCGTATGACTTTCCTCGTCTGGAGGTCGATGGCCCAGGGAACCCGTATGACTTTCCTTGTCTTGAGATCGACAACCCAGGGAACCCGTATGACTTTCCTTGTCTGGAGATCGACAACCCATGGTACCCGTATGACGTTCCTTGTCTTGAGATCGACAACCCATTGTACCCGTATGACTTTCCTTGTCTGGAGATCGACGACCCAGGGAACCCGTATGACTTTCCTTGTCTGGAGATCAACAACCCACGGTACCCGTATGACTTTCCTTGTCTGGAGATCGACAACCCATGGTACCCGTATCACTTTCCTTGTCAGGAGATCGACAACCCAGGAAACCCGTATGACTTTCCTTGTAAGGAGATTGACTACCCAGGGAACCCGTATGACTTTCCTTGTCTGGAGATCGATGACCCAGGGAACCCGTATGACTTTCCTTGTCTGGAGATCGATGACCCAGGGAACCCGTGTGACTTTCCTTGTCTGGAGATCATCACCCATGGTACCCGTATGACTTCCTTGTCTGGAGGTCGATGACCCAGGGTACCCATATGACTTTCCTTGTCTGGAGGTCAATGGCCCAGGGAACCCGTATGACTTTCCTAGTCTGGAGATCGATGACCCATGGTACCCGTATGACTTACCTCGTCTGGAAATCGATGACCCAGGGTACCTGTGTGACTTTCCTTGTCTGGAGATCAACACCCATGGTACCCGTATGACTTTCCTTGTCTGGAGGTCGATGACCCAGGGTACCCATATGACTTTCCTTGTCTGGAGGTCGATGACACAGGGAACCCATATGACTTTCCTTGTCTGGAGATCGATGACCCAGGGTACCCGTATGACTTTCCTTGTCTGGAGATCGACAACCCAGGGTACCCGTATGACTTCCTTGTCTGGAGGTCGATGACCCAGGGTACCCATATGACTTTCCTTGTCTGGAGGTCAATGACCCAGGGAACCCGTATGACTTTCCTTGTCTGGAGATCGATGACCCAGGGTACCCGTATGACTCTCCTTGTCTGGAGATCGATGACCCAGGGAACCCGTATGACTTTCCTTGTCTGGAGGTCGACGACCCAGGGTACCCATATGACTTTCTTTGTCTGGAGATCGACAACCCAGGGTACCCATATGACTTTCCTTGTCTGGAAATCGATGACCCATGGTACCCGTATGACTTTCCTCGTCTGGAGGTCGATGGCCCAGGGAACCCGTATGACTTTCCTTGTCTTGAGATCGACAACCCAGGGAACCCGTATGACTTTCCTTGTCTGGAGATCGACAACCCATGGTACCCGTATGACGTTCCTTGTCTTGAGATCGACAACCCATTGTACCCATATGATTTTCCTTGTCTGGAGATCGACGACCCAGGGAACCCGTATGACTTTCCTTGTCTGGAGATCAACAACCCAGGGAACCCGTATGACTTTCCTTGTCTGGAGATCGATGACCCAGGGAACCCGTGTGACTTTCCTTGTCTGGAGATCAACACCCATGGTACCCATATGACTTTCCTTGTCTGGAGGTCGATGACCCAGGGTACCCATATGACTTTCCTTGTCTGGAGGTCGATGACCCAGGGAACCCATATGACTTTCCTTGTCTGGAGGTCGATGGCCCAGGGAACCCGTATGACTTTCCTAGTCTGGAGATCGATGATCCATGGTACCCGTATGACTTACCTCGTCTGGAAATCGATGACCCAGGGTACCCGTGTGACTTTCCTTGTCTGGAGATCAACACCCATGGTACCCGTATGACTTTCCTTGTCTGGAGGTCGATGACCCAGGGTACCCATATGACTTTCCTTGTCTGGAGGTCGATGACACAGGGAACCCATATGACTTTCCTTGTCTGGAGATCGATGACCCAGGGTACCCGTATGACTTTCCTTGTCTGGAGATCGACAACCCAGGGAACCCGTATGACTTTCCTTGTCTGGAGATCGACAACCCAGGGAACCCGTATCACATTTCTTGTCTGGACATCGATGACCCAGGGTACCCTTATGACTTTCCTTGTCTGGAAGTCAATGACCCAGGGAACCCATATGACTTTCCTTGTCTGGAGCTCGACGACCCCGGGTACCCGTATGACTTTCCTTGTCTGGAGATCAACAACCCATGGTACCCGTATGACTTTCCTTGTCTGGAGATCGATGACCCATGGTACCCGTATGACTTTCCTCGTCTGGAGGTCGATGACCCAGGGAACCCGTATGACTTTCCTTGTCTGGAGATCGACAACCCAGGGAACCCGTATGACTTTCCTTGTCTGGAGATCGACAACCCATGGTACCCGTATGACTTTCCTTGTCTGGAGATCGACAACCCATTGTACCCATATGACTTTCCTTGTCTGGAGATCGACGACCCAGGGAACCCGTATGACTTTCCTTGTCTGGAGATCAACAACCCAGGGAACCCGTATGACTTTCCTTGTCTGGAGATCGACAACCCAGGGAACCCGTATGACTTTCCTTGTCTGGAGGTAGACGACCCAGGGTACCCGTATGACTTTCCTAGTCTGGAGATCGACAACCCACGGTACCCGTATGACTTTCCTTGTCTGGAGATCGACAACCCATGGTACCCGTATCACTTTCCTTGTCAGGAGATCGACAACCCAGGAAACCCGTATGACTTTCCTTGTAAGGAGATTGACTACCCAGGGAACCCGTATGACTTTCCTTGTCTGGAGATCGATGACCCAGGGAACCCATATGACTTTCCTTGTCTGGAGATCGATGACCCAGGGTACCCGTATGACTTTCCTTGTCTGGAGATCGACAACCCATGGTACCCGTATGACGTTCCTTGACTTGAGATCGACAACCCATTGTACCCGTATGACTTTCCTTGTCTGGAGATCGACGACCCAGGGAACCCGTATCACTTTCCTTGTCTGGAGACCAACAACCCAGGGAACCCGTATGACTTTCCTTGTCTGGAGATCGATGACCCAGGGAACCCCGTGTGACTTTCCTTGTCTGGAGATCAACACCCATAGTACCCATATGACTTTCCTTGTCTGGAGGTCGATGACCCAGGGTACCCATATGACTTTCCTTGTCTGGAGGTCGATGACCCAGGGAACCCATATGACTTTCCTTGTCTGGAGGTCGATGGCCCAGGGAACCCGTATGACTTTCCTAGTCTGGAGATCGATGACCCATGGTACCCGTATGACTTACCTCGTCTGGAAATCGATGACCCAGGGTACCCGTGTGACTTTCCTTGTCTGGAGATCAACACCCATGGTACCCGTATGACTTTCCTTGTCTGGAGGTCGATGACCCAGGGTACCCATATGACTTTCCTTGTCTGGAGGTCGATGACACAGGGAACCCATATGACTTTCCTTGTCTGGAGATCGATGACCCAGGGAACCCGTATGACTTTCCTTGTCTGGAGATCGACAACCCAGGGAACCCGTATGACTTTCCTTGTCTGGAGATCGACAACCCAGGGAACCCGTATCACATTTCTTGTCTGGACATCGATGACCCAGGGTACCCTTATGACTTTCCTTGTCTGGAAGTCAATGACCCAGGGAACCCATATGACTTTCCTTGTCTGGAGCTCGACGACCCGGGTACCCGTATGACTTTCCTTGTCTGGAGATCAACAACCCATGGTACCCGTATGACTTTCCTTGTCTGGAGATCGATGACCCATGGTACCCATATGACTTTCCTCGTCTGGAGGTCGATGACCCAGGGAACCCGTATGACTTTCCTTGTCTGGAGATCGACAACCCAGGGAACCCGTATGACTTTCCTTGTCTGGAGATCGACGACCCAGGGAACCCGTATGACTTTCCTTGTCTGGAGATCAACAACCCACGGTATCCGTATGACTTTCCTTGTCTGGAGATCGACAACCCATGGTACCCGTATCACTTTCCTTGTCAGGAGATCGACAACCCAGGAAACCCGTATGACTTTCCTTGTAAGGAGATTGACTACCCAGGGAACCCGTATGACTTTCCTTGTCTGGAGATCGATGACCCAGGGAACCCGTATGACTTTCCTTGTCTGGAGATCGATGACCCAGGGAACCCGTGTGACTTTCCTTGTCTGGAGATCATCACCCATGGTACCCGTATGACTTCCTTGTCTGGAGGTCGATGACCCAGGGTACCCATATGACTTTCCTTGTCTGGAGGTCAATGACCCAGGGAACCCGATATGACTTTCCTTGTCTGGAGATCGATGACCCAGGGTACCCGTATGACTCTCCTTGTCTGGAGATCGATGACCCAGGAACCCGTATGACTTTCCTTGTCTGGAGGTCGACGACCCAGGGTACCCATATGACTTTCTTTGTCTGGAGATCGACAACCCAGGGTACCCATATGACTTTCCTTGTCTGGAAATCGATGACCCATGGTACCCGTATGACTTTCCTCGTCTGGAGGTCGATGGCCCAGGGAACCCGTATGACTTTCCTTGTCTTGAGATCGACAACCCAGGGAACCCGTATGACTTTCCTTGTCTGGGGATCGACAACCCATGGTACCCGTATGACGTTCCTTGTCTTGAGATCGACAACCCATTGTACCCATATGATTTTCCTTGTCTGGAGATCGACGACCCAGGGAACCCGTATGACTTTCCTTGTCTGGAGATCAACAACCCAGGGAACCCGTATGACTTTCCTTGTCTAGAGATCGATGACCCAGGGAACCCGTGTGACTTTCCTTGTCTGGAGATCAACACCCATGGTACCCATATGACTTTCCTTGTCTGGAGGTCGATGACCCAGGGTACCCATATGACTTTCCTTGTCTGGAGGTCGATGACCCAGGGAACCCATATGACTTTCCTTGTCTGGAGGTCGATGGCCCAGGGAACCCGTATGACTTTCCTAGTCTGGAGATCGATGACCCATGGTACCCGTATGACTTACCTCGTCTGGAAATCGATGACCCAGGGTACCCGTGTGACTTTCCTTGTCTGGAGATCAACACCCATGGTACCCGTATGACTTTCCTTGTCTGGAGGTCGATGACCCAGGGTACCCATATGACTTTCCTTGTCTGGAGGTCGATGACACAGGGAACCCATATGACTTTCCTTGTCTGGAGATCGATGACCCAGGGAACCCGTATGACTTTCCTTGTCTGGAGATCGATGACCCAGGGAACCCGTGTGACTTTCCTTGTCTGGAGATCATCACCCATGGTACCCGTAATGACTTCCTTGTCTGGAGGTCGATGACCCAGGGTACCCATATGACTTTCCTTGTCTGGAGGTCAATGACCCAGGAACCCGTATGACTTTCCTTGTCTGGAGATCGATGACCCAGGGTACCCGTATGACTCTCCTTGTCTGGAGATCGATGACCCAGGGAACCCGTATGACTTTCCTTGTCTGGAGGTCGACGACCCAGGGTACCCATATGACTTTCTTTGTCTGGAGATCGACAACCCAGGGTACCCATATGACTTTCCTTGTCTGGAAATCGATGACCCATGGTACCCGTATGACTTTCCTCGTCTGGAGGTCGATGGCCCAGGGAACCCGTATGACTTTCCTTGTCTTGAGATCGACAACCCAGGGAACCCGTATGACTTTCCTTGTCTGGGAGATCGACAACCCATGGTACCCGTATGACGTTCCTTGTCTTGAGATCGACAACCCATTGTACCCATATGATTTTCCTTGTCTGGAGATCGACGACCCAGGGAACCCGTATGACTTTCCTTGTCTGGAGATCAACAACCCAGGGAACCCGTATGACTTTCCTTGTCTGGAGATCGATGACCCAGGGAACCCGTGTGACTTTCCTTGTCTGGAGATCAACACCCATGGTACCCATATGACTTTCCTTGTCTGGAGGTCGATGACCCAGGGTACCCATATGACTTTCCTTGTCTGGAGGTCGATGACCCAGGGAACCCATATGACTTTCCTTGTCTGGAGATCGATGACCCAGGGTACCCGTATGACTTTCCTTGTCTGGAGATCGACAACCCATGGTACCCGTATGACGTTCCTTGACTTGAGATCGACAACCCATTGTACCCGTATGACTTTCCTTGTCTGGAGATCGACGACCCAGGGAACCCGTATGACTTTCCTTGTCTGGAGACCAACAACCCAGGGAACCCGTATGACTTTCCTTGTCTGGAGATCGATGACCCAGGGAACCCGTGTGACTTTCCTTGTCTGGAGATCAACACCCATGGTACCCATATGACTTTCCTTGTCTGGAGGTCGATGACCCAGGGTACCCATATGACTTTCCTTGTCTGGAGGTCGATGACCCAGGGAACCCATATGACTTTCCTTGTCTGGAGGTCGATGGCCCAGGGAACCCGTATGACTTTCCTAGTCTGGAGATCGATGACCCATGGTACCCGTATGACTTACCTCGTCTGGAAATCGATGACCCAGGGTACCCGTGTGACTTTCCTTGTCTGGAGATCAACACCCATGGTACCCGTATGACTTTCCTTGTCTGGAGGTCGATGACCCAGGGTACCCATATGACTTTCCTTGTCTGGAGGTCGATGACACAGGGAACCCATATGACTTTCCTTGTCTGGAGATCGATGACCCAGGGTACCCGTATGACTTTCCTTGTCTGGAGATCGACAACCCAGGGAACCCGTATGACTTTCCTTGTCTGGAGATCGACAACCCAGGGAACCCGTATCACATTTCTTGTCTGGACATCGATGACCCAGGGTACCCTTATGACTTTCCTTGTCTGGAAGTCAATGACCCAGGGAACCCATATGACTTTCCTTGTCTGGAGCTCGACGACCCCGGGTACCCGTATGACTTTCCTTGTCTGGAGATCAACAACCCATGGTACCCGTATGACTTTCCTTGTCTGGAGATCGATGACCCATGGTACCCATATGACTTTCCTCGTCTGGAGGTCGATGACCCAGGGAACCCGTATGACTTTCCTTGTCTGGAGATCGACAACCCAGGGAACCCGTATGACTTTCCTTGTCTGGAGATGACCCTGGTTCCTTGTCTGGAGATCGACGACCCAGGGAACCCGTATGACTTTCCTTGTCTGGAGATCAACAACCCACGGTATCCGTATGACTTTCCTTGTCTGGAGATCGACAACCCATGGTACCCGTATCACTTTCCTTGTCAGGAGATCGACAACCCAGGAAACCCGTATGACTTTCCTTGTAAGGAGATTGACTACCCAGGGAACCCGTATGACTTTCCTTGTCTGGAGATCGATGACCCAGGGAACCCGTATGACTTTCCTTGTCTGGAGATCGATGACCCAGGGAACCCGTGTGACTTTCCTTGTCTGGAGATCATCACCCATGGTACCCGTATGACTTTCCTTGTCTGGAGGTCGATGACCCAGGGTACCCATATGACTTTCCTTGTCTGGAGGTCAATGACCCAGGGAACCCGTATGACTTTCCTTGTCTGGAGATCGATGACCCAGGGTACCCGTATGACTCTCCTTGTCTGGAGATCGATGACCCAGGAACCCGTATGACTTTCCTTGTCTGGAGGTCGACGACCCAGGGTACCCATATGACTTTCTTTGTCTGGAGATCGACAACCCAGGGTACCCATATGACTTTCCTTGTCTGGAAATCGATGACCCATGGTACCCGTATGACTTTCCTCGTCTGGAGGTCGATGGCCCAGGGAACCCGTATGACTTTCCTTGTCTTGAGATCGACAACCCAGGGAACCCGTATGACTTTCCTTGTCTGGAGATCGACAACCCATGGTACCCGTATGACGTTCCTTGTCTTGAGATCGACAACCCATTGTACCCATATGATTTTCCTTGTCTGGAGATCGACGACCCAGGGAACCCGTATGACTTTCCTTGTCTGGAGATCAACAACCCAGGGAACCCGTATGACTTTCCTTGTCTGGAGATCGATGACCCAGGGAACCCGTGTGACTTTCCTTGTCTGGAGATCAACACCCATGGTACCCATATGACTTTCCTTGTCTGGAGGTCGATGACCCAGGGTACCCATATGACTTTCCTTGTCTGGAGGTCGATGACCCAGGGAACCCATATGACTTTCCTTGTCTGGAGGTCGATGGCCCAGGAACCCGTATGACTTTCCTAGTCTGGAGATCGATGACCCATGGTACCCGTATGACTTACCTCGTCTGGAAATCGATGACCCAGGGTACCCGTGTGACTTTCCTTGTCTGGAGATCAACACCCATGGTACCCGTATGACTTTCCTTGTCTGGAGGTCGATGACCCAGGGTACCCATATGACTTTCCTTGTCTGGAGGTCGATGACACAGGGAACCCATATGACTTTCCTTGTCTGGAGATCGATGACCCAGGGAACCCGTATGACTTTCCTTGTCTGGAGATCGATGACCCAGGGAACCCGTGTGACTTTCCTTGTCTGGAGATCATCACCCATGGTACCCGTATGACTTCCTTGTCTGGAGGTCGATGACCCAGGGTACCCATATGACTTTCCTTGTCTGGAGGTCAATGACCCAGGGAATCCGTATGACTTTCCTTGTCTGGAGATCGATGACCCAGGGTACCCGTATGACTCTCCTTGTCTGGAGATCGATGACCCAGGGAACCCGTATGACTTTCCTTGTCTGGAGGTCGACGACCCAGGGTACCCATATGACTTTCTTTGTCTGGAGATCGACAACCCAGGGTACCCATATGACTTTCCTTGTCTGGAAATCGATGACCCATGGTACCCGTATGACTTTCCTCGTCTGGAGGTCGATGGCCCAGGGAACCCGTATGACTTTCCTTGTCTTGAGATCGACAACCCAGGGAACCCGTATGACTTTCCTTGTCTGGAGATCGACAACCCATGGTACCCGTATGACGTTCCTTGTCTTGAGATCGACAACCCATTGTACCCATATGATTTTCCTTGTCTGGAGATCGACGACCCAGGAACCCGTATGACTTTCCTTGTCTGGAGATCAACAACCCAGGGAACCCGATATGACTTTCCTTGTCTGGAGATCGATGACCCAGGGAACCCGTGTGACTTTCCTTGTCTGGAGATCAACACCCATGGTACCCATATGACTTTCCTTGTCTGGAGGTCGATGACCCAGGGTACCCATATGACTTTCCTTGTCTGGAGGTCGATGACCCAGGAACCCATATGACTTTCCTTGTCTGGAGGTCGATGGCCCAGGGAACCCGTATGACTTTCCTAGTCTGGAGATCGATGACCCATGGTACCCGTATGACTTACCTCGTCTGGAAATCGATGACCCAGGGTACCCGTGTGACTTTCCTTGTCTGGAGATCAACACCCATGGTACCCGTATGACTTTCCTTGTCTGGAGGTCGATGACCCAGGGTACCCATATGACTTTCCTTGTCTGGAGGTCGATGACACAGGGAACCCATATGACTTTCCTTGTCTGGAGATCGATGACCCAGGGAACCCGTATGACTTTCCTTGTCTGGAGATCGATGACCCAGGGAACCCGTGTGACTTTCCTTGTCTGGAGATCATCACCCATGGTACCCGTATGACTTCCTTGTCTGGAGGTCGATGACCCAGGGTACCCATATGACTTTCCTTGTCTGGAGGTCAATGACCCAGGGAACCCGTATGACTTTCCTTGTCTGGAGATCGATGACCCAGGGTACCCGTATGACTCTCCTTGTCTGGAGATCGATGACCCAGGGAACCCGTATGACTTTCCTTGTCTGGAGGTCGACGACCCAGGGTACCCATATGACTTTCTTTGTCTGGAGATCGACAACCCAGGGTACCCATATGACTTTCCTTGTCTGGAAATCGATGACCCATGGTACCCGTATGACTTTCCTCGTCTGGAGGTCGATGGCCCAGGGAACCCGTATGACTTTCCTTGTCTTGAGATCGACAACCCAGGGAACCCGTATGACTTTCCTTGTCTGGAGATCGACAACCCATGGTACCCGTATGACGTTCCTTGTCTTGAGATCGACAACCCATTGTACCCATATGATTTTCCTTGTCTGGAGATCGACAACCCATTGTACCCGTATGACTTTCCTTGTCTGGAGGTAGACGACCCAGGGTACCCGTATGACTTTCCTAGTCTTGAGATCGACAACCCACGGTACCCGTATGACTTTCCTTGTCTGGAGATCGACAACCCATGGTACCCGTATCACTTTCCTTGTCAGGAGATCGACAACCCAGGAAACCCGTATGACTTTCCTTGTAAGGAGATTGACTACCCAGGGAACCCGTATGACTTTCCTTGTCTGGAGATCGATGACCCAGGGAACCCGTATGACTTTCCTTGTCTGGAGATCGATGACCCAGGGAACCCGTATCACTTTCCTTGTCTGGAGATCGACAACCCATGGTACCCGTATGACGTTCCTTGACTTGAGATCGACAACCCATTGTACCCGTATGACTTTCCTTGTCTGGAGATCGACGACCCAGGGAACCCGTATGACTTTCCTTGTCTGGAGATCAACAACCCAGGGAACCCGTATGACTTTCCTTGTCTGGAGATCGATGACCCAGGGAACCCGTGTGACTTTCCTTGTCTGGAGATCAACACCCATGGTACCCATATGACTTTCCTTGTCTGGAGGTCGATGACCCAGGGTACCCATATGACTTTCCTTGTCTGGAGGTCGATGACCCAGGGAACCCATATGACTTTCCTTGTCTGGAGGTCGATGGCCCAGGAACCCGTATGACTTTCCTAGTCTGGAGATCGATGACCCATGGTACCCGTATGACTTACCTCGTCTGGAAATCGATGACCCAGGGTACCCGTGTGACTTTCCTTGTCTGGAGATCAACACCCATGGTACCCGTATGACTTTCCTTGTCTGGAGGTCGATGACCCAGGGTACCCATATGATTTTCCTTGTCTGGAGGTCGATGACACAGGGAACCCATATGACTTTCCTTGTCTGGAGATCGATGACCCAGGGTACCCGTATGACTTTCCTTGTCTGGAGATCGACAACCCAGGGAACCCGTATGACTTTCCTTGTCTGGAGATCGACAACCCAGGGAACCCATATCACATTTCTTGTCTGGACATCGATGACCCAGGGTACCCTTATGACTTTCCTTGTCTGGAAGTCAATGACCCAGGAACCCATATGACTTTCCTTGTCTGGAGCTCGACGACCCGGGTACCGTATGACTTTCCTTGTCTGGAGATCAACAACCCATGGTACCCGTATGACTTTCCTTGTCTGGAGATCGATGACCCATGGTACCCGTATGACTTTCCTCGTCTGGAGGTCGATGACCCAGGGAACCCGTATGACTTTCCTTGTCTGGAGATCGACAACCCAGGGAACCCGTATGACTTTCCTTGTCTGGAGATCGACAACCCATGGTACCCGTATGACTTTCCTTGTCTGGAGATCGACAACCCATTGTACCCATATGACTTTCCTTGTCTGGAGATCGACGACCCAGGGAACCCGTATGACTCTCCTTGTCTGGAGATCAACAACCCAGGGAACCCGTATGACTTTCCTTGTCTGGAGATCGACAACCCAGGGAACCCGTATGACTTTCCTTGTCTGGAGGTAGACGACCCAGGGTACCCGTATGACTTTCCTAGTCTGGAGATCGACAACCCACGGTACCCGTATGACTTTCCTTGTCTGGAGATCGACAACCCATGGTACCCGTATCACTTTCCTTGTCAGGAGATCGACAACCCAGGAAACCCGTATGACTTTCCTTGTAAGGAGATTGACTACCCAGGGAACCCGTATGACTTTCCTTGTCTGGAGATCGATGACCCAGGGAACCCGTATGACTTTCCTTGTCTGGAGATCGATGACCCAGGGAACCCATATGACTTTCCTTGTCTGGAGATCGACAACCCATGGTAACCCATGGTATTATGACGTTCCTTGACTTGAGATCGACAACCCATTGTACCCATATGACTTTCCTTGTCTGGAGATCGACGACCCAGGGAACCCGTATGACTTTCCTTGTCTGGAGATCAACAACCCAGGGAACCCGTATGACTTTCCTTGTCTGGAGATCGATGACCCAGGGAACCCGTGTGACTTTCCTTGTCTGGACATCAACACCCATGGTACCCATATGACTTTCCTTGTCTGGAGGTCGATGACCCAGGGTACCCATATGACTTTCGTTGTCTGGAGGTCGATGACCCAGGGAACCCATATGACTTTCCTTGTCTGGAGGTCGATGGCCCAGGGAACCCGTATGACTTTCCTAGTCTGGAGATCGATGACCCATGGTACCCGTATGACTTACCTCGTCTGGAAATCGATGACCCAGGGTACCCGTGTGACTTTCCTTGTCTGGAGATCAACACCCATGGTACCCGTATGACTTTCCTTGTCTGGAGGTCGATGACCCAGGGTACCCATATGACTTTCCTTGTCTGGAGGTCGATGACACAGGGAACCCATATGACTTTCCTTGTCTGGAGATCGATGACCCAGGGTACCCGTATGACTTTCCTTGTCTGGAGATCGACAACCCAGGGAACCCGTATGACTTTCCTTGTCTGGAGATCGACAACCCAGGGAACCCGTATAACTTTTCTTGTCTGGACATCGATGACCCAGGGTACCCTTATGACATTCCTTGTCTGGAAGTCAATGACCCAGGGAACCCATATGACTTTCCTTGTCTGGAGCTCGACGACCCCGGGTACCCGTATGACTTTCCTTGTCTGGAGATCAACAACCCATGGTACCCGTATGACTTTCCTTGTCTGGAGATCGATGACCCATGGTACCCGTATGACTTTCCTCGTCTGGAGGTCGATGACCCAGGGGAACCCGTATGACTTTCCTTGTCTGGAGATCGACCCAGGGAACCCATGACTTTCCCTGGAGATCGACATGATGGTACCCCTTGTCTGGAGATCGACAACCCATTGTACCCATATGACTTTCCTTGTCTGGAGATCGACGACCCAGGGAACCCATATGACTTTCCTTGTCTGGAGATCAACAACCCAGGGAACCCGTATGACTTTCCTTGTCTGGAGATCGACAACCCAGGGAACCCGTATGACTTTCCTTGTCTGGAGGTAGACGACCCAGGGTACCCGTATGACTTTCCTAGTCTGGAGATCGACAACCCACGGTACCCGTATGACTTTCCTTGTCTGGAGATCGACAACCCATGGTACCCGTATCACTTTCCTTGTCAGGAGATCGACAACCCAGGAAACCCGTATGACTTTCCTTGTAAGGAGATTGACTACCCAGGGAACCCGTATGACTTTCCTTGTCTGGAGATCGATGACCCAGGGAACCCGTATGACTTTCATTGTCTGGAGATCGATGACCCAGGGAACCCGTGTGACTTTCCTTGTCTGGAGATCATCACCCAGGGTACCCATATGACTTTCCTTATCTGGAGATCGATGACCCATGGTACCCGTATGACTCTCCTTGTCTGGAGATCGATGACCCAGGGAACCCATATGACTTTCTTTGTCTTGAGATCGACAACCCAGGGTACCCATATGACTTTCCTTGTCTGGAAATCGATGACCCATTGTACCCGTATGACTTTCCTCATCTGGAGGTCGATGGCCCAGGGAACCCGTATGAGTTTCCTTGTCCTGAGATCGACAACCCAGGGAACCCGTATGACTTTCCTTGTCTGGAGATCGACAATCCATGGTACCCGTATGACTTTCTTTGTCTGGAGATCGACAACCCAGGGTACCCATATGACTTTCCTTGTCTGGAAATCAATGACCCATGGTACCCATATGACTTTCCTCGTCTGGAGGTCGATGGCCCAGGGAACCCGTATGAGTTTCCTTGTCTGGAGATCGACAACCCAGGGAACCCGTATGACTTTCCTTGTCTGGAGATCGACAACCCATGGTACCCGTATGACGTTCCTTGTCTTGAGATCGATAACCCATTGTACCTGTATGACTTTCCTTGTCTGGAGATCGATGACCCAGGGAACCCGTATGACTTTCCTTGTCTGGAGATCAACAACCCAGGGAACCCGTATGACTTTCCTTGTCTGGAGATCGATGACCCAGGGAACCCGTGTGACTTTCCTTGTCTGGAGATCAACACCCATGGTACCCATATGACTTTCCTTGTCTGGAGGTCGATGACCCAGGGTACCCATATGACTTTCCTTGTCTGGAGGTCGATGACCCAGGGAACCCATATGACTTTCCTTGTCTGGAGGTCGATGACCCAGGGAACCCATATGACTTTCCTTGTCTGGAGGTCGATGACCCAGGGTACCCGTATGACTTTCCTTGTCTGGAGATCGACAACCCATGGTACCCATATGACTTTCCTTGTCTGGAGATCGACGACCCATGGTACCCGTATGACTTTCTTCGTCGGGAAATCGATGACCCAGGGAACCCGTGTGACTTTCTTCGTCTGGAGATGAACACCCATTGTACCCGTATGACTTTCCTTTTTGGAGGTCGATGACCCTGGGTACCCATATGACTTTCCTTGTCTGGAGATCGATGACCCAGGGAACCCATATGACTTTCCTTGTCTGGAGATCGATGACCCAGGGTACCCATATGACTTTCCTTGTCAGGAGATCGATGACCCATGGTACCCGTATGACTTTCCTTGTCTGGAGATCGATGACCCAGGGTACCGTGTATGACTTTCCTCGTCTGGAGGTCGATGACCCAGGGAACCCGTATGACTTTCCTTGTCTGGAGATTGACAACCCAGGGAACCCGTATGACTTTCCTTGTCTGGAGGTAGACGACCCAGGGTACCCGTATGATTTTCCTTGTCTGGAGATCGACGACCCAAGGTACCCGTATGACTTTCCTTGTCTTGAGATCGACAACCCAGGGTACCCGTTTGACTTTCCTTGTCTGGAGGTCGAAGACCCAGGGTACCCATATGACTTTCATAGTCTGGAAATCGATCACCCAGGGTACCCATATGACTTTCCTTGTCTGGAAATCGACAACCCAGGGAACCCGTATGACTTTCCTTGTCTGGAGATCGACAACCCAGGGAACCCGTATGACTTTCCTTGTCTGGAGGTAGACGACCCAGGGTACCCGTATGACTTTCCTTGTCGGGCGATCGATGACCCAGGGTACCCGTATGACTTTCCTTGTCTGGACATCGATGACCCAGGGTACCCGTATGATTTTCCTTGTCTGGAGATCGACAACCCAGGGAACCCGTATGACTTTCCTTGTCTGGAGATCGATGACCCATGGTACCCATATGACTTTCCTCGTCGGGAAATCGATGACCCAGGGAACCCGTGTGACTTTCCTTGTCTGGAGATGAACACCCATGGTACACGTATGACTTTCCTTGTCTGGAGGTCGATGACCAAGGGTACCCGTATGATGTTCCTTGTCTGGAGATCGACAACCCAGGGAACCGTGGTATGACTTTCCTTGTCTGGAGATCGATGACCCATGGTACCAGTATGACTTTCCTCGTCTGGAAATCGATGACCAGGGAACCCATATGACTTTCCTTGTCTGGAGATCGACAACCCAGGGAACCTGTATGACTTTCCTTGTCTGGAAATCGATGACCCAGGGTACCCATATGACTTTCCTTGTCTGGAAGTCGATGACCCAGGGAACCCATATGACTTTCCTTGTCTGGAGGTCGATGACCCAGGGTACCCGTATGACTTTCCTTGTCTGGAGATCGACAACCCATGGTACCCATATGACTTTCCTTGTCTGGAGATCGATGACCCATGGTACCCGTATGACTTTCCTCGTCGGGAAATCGATGACCCAGGGAACCCGTGTGACTTTCTTCGTCTGGAGATGAACACCCATTGTACCCGTATGACTTTCCTTTTTGGAGGTCGATGACCCTGGGTACCCATATGACTTTCCTTGTCTGGAGATCGATGACCCAGGGAACCCATATGACTTTCCTTGTCTGGAGATCGATGACCCAGGGTACCCATATGACTTTCCTTGTCAGGAGATCGATGACCCATGGTACCCGTATGACTTTCCTTGTCTGGAAATCGATGACCCAGGGTACCCGTATGACTTTCCTCGTCTGGAGGTCGATGACCCAGGGAACCCGTATGACTTTCCTTGTCTGGAGATTGACAACCCAGGGAACCCGTATGACTTTCCTTGTCTGGAGGTAGACGACCCAGGGTACCCGTATGATTTTCCTTGTCTGGAGATCGACGACCCAAGGTACCCGTATGACTTTCCTTGTCTTGAAATCGACAACCCATGGTACCCATATGACTTTCCTTGTCTGGAGATCGATGACCCATGGTACCCGTATGACTTTCCTCGTCTGGAAATCGATGACCCAGGAACCCGATATGACTTTCCTCGTCTGGAGATGAACACCCATTGTACCCGTATGACTTTCCTTTTGGAGGTCGATGACCCTGGGTACCCATATGACTTTCCTTGTCTGGAGATCGATGACCCAGGAACCCATATGACTTTCCTTGTCTGGAGATCGATGACCCAGGGTACCCATATGACTTTCCTTGTCAGGAGATCGATGACCCATGGTACCAGTATGACTTTCCTTGTCTGGAAATCGATGACCCAGGTACCCGTATGACTTTCCTCGTCTGGAGGTCGATGACCCAGGGAACCCGTATGACTTTCCTTGTCTGGAGATTGACAACCCAGGGTACCCGTATGACTTTCCTCGTCTGGAGGTCGATGACCCAGGGAACCCGTATGACTTTCCTTGTCTGGAGATTGACAACCCAGGGAACCCGTATGACTTTCCTTGTCTGGAGGTAGGCGACCCAGGGTACCCGTGTATGATTTTCCTTGTCTGGAGATCGACGACCCAAGGTACCCGATATGACTTTCCTTGTCTTGAGATCGACAACCCAGGGTACCCGTTTGACTTTCCTTGTCTGGAGGTCGAAGACCCAGGGTACCCATATGACTTTCATAGTCTGGAAATCGATCACCCAGGGTACCCATATGACTTTCCTTGTCTGGAAATCGACAACCCAGGAACCCGTATGACTTTCCTTGTCTGGAGATCGACAACCCAGGGAACCCGTATGACTTTCCTTGTCTGGAGGTCGACGACCCAGGGTACCCGTATGACTTTCCTTGTCGGGCGATCGATGACCCAGGGTACCCGTATGACTTTCCTTGTCTGGACATCGATGACCCAGGGTACCCGTATGATTTTCCTTGTCTGGAGATCGACAACCCAGGGAACCCGTATGACTTTCCTTGTCTGGAGATCGATGACCCATGGTACCCATATGACTTTCCTCGTCGGGAAATCGATGACCCAGGGAACCCGTGTGACTTTCCTTGTCTGGAGATGAACACCCATGGTACACGTATGACTTTCCTTGTCTGGAGGTCGATGACCAAGGGTACCCGTATGATGTTCCTTGTCTGGAGATCGACAACCAAGGGAACCCGTGTGACTTTCCTTGTCTGGAGATCGATGACCCATGGTACCAGTATGACTTTCCTCGTCTGGAAATCGATGACCCAGGGAACCCGTATGACTTTCCTTGTCTGGAGATCGACAACCCAGGGAACCTGTATCACTTTCCTTGTCTGGAAATCGATGACCCAGGGTACCCATATGACTTTCCTTGTCTGGAAGTCGATGACCCAGGGAACCCATATGACTTTCCTTGTCTGGAGGTCGATGACCCAGGGTACCCGTATGACTTTCCTTGTCTGGAGATCGACAACCCATGGTACCCATATGACTTTCCTTGTCTGGAGATCGATGACCCATGGTACCCGTATGACTTTCCTCGTCGGGAAATCGATGACCCAGGGAACCCGTGTGACTTTCTTCGTCTGGAGATGAACACCCATTGTACCCGTATGACTTTCCTTTTTGGAGGTCGATGACCCTGGGTACCCATATGACTTTCCTTGTCTGGAGATCGATGACCCAGGAACCCATATGACTTTCCTTGTCTGGAGATCGATGACCCAGGGTACCCATATGACTTTCCTTGTCAGGAGATCGATGACCCATGGTACCCGTATGACTTTCCTTGTCTGGAAATCGATGACCCAGGGTACCCGTATGACTTTCCTCGTCTGGAGGTCGATGACCAGGGAACCCGTATGACTTTCCTTGTCTGGAGATTGACAACCCAGGGAACCCGTGATGACTTTCCTTGTCTGGAGGTAGACGACCCAGGGTACCCGTATGATTTTCCTTGTCTGGAGATCGACGACCCAAGGTACCCGTATGACTTTCCTTGTCTTGAAATCGACAACCCATGGTACCCATATGACTTTCCTTGTCTGGAGATCGATGACCCATGGTACCCGTATGACTTTCCTCGTCGGGAAATCGATGACCCAGGGAACCCGTGTGACTTTCTTCGTCTGGAGATGAACACCCATTGTACCCGTATGACTTTCCTTTTTGGAGGTCGATGACCCTGGGTACCCATATGACTTTCCTTGTCTGGAGATCGATGACCCAGGGAACCCATATGACTTTCCTTGTCTGGAGATCGATGACCCAGGGTACCCATATGACTTTCCTTGTCAGGAGATCGATGACCCATGGTACCCTGTATGACTTTCCTTGTCTGGAAATCGATGACCCAGGGTACCCGTATGACTTTCCTCGTCTGGAGGTCGATGACCCAGGGAACCCGTATGACTTTCCTTGTCTGGAGATTGACAACCCAGGGAACCCGTATGACTTTCCTTGTCTGGAGGTAGACGACCCAGGGTACCCGTATGATTTTCCTTGTCTGGAGATCGACGACCCAAGGTACCCGTATGACTTTCCTTGTCTTGAAATCGACAACCCAGGGTACCCGTTTGACTTTCCTTGTCTGGAGGTCGAAGACCCAGGGTACCCATATGACTTTCATAGTCTGGAAATCGATCACCCAGGGTACCCATATGACTTTCCTTGTCTGGAAATTGACAACCCAGGGAACCCGTATGACTTTCCTTGTCTGGAGATCGACAACCCAGGGAACCCGTATGACTTTCCTTGTCTGGAGGTAGACGACCCAGGGTACCCGTATGACTTTCCTTGTCTGGACATCGATGACCCAGGGTACCCGTATGACTTTCCTCGTCTGGAAATCGATGACCCAGGGAACCCGTGTGACTTTCCTTGTCTGGAGATCAACACTCCGCGTACCCGTATGACTTTCCTTGTCTGGAGGTCGATGACCCAGGGAAACCATATGACTTTCCTTGTCTGGAGATCGATGACCCATGGTACCCGTATGACTTTCCTTGTCTGGAGATCGACAACCCAGGGAACTCGTATGACTTTCCTTGTCTTGAGATCGACAACCCAGGGAACCCGTAGCACTTTCCTTGTCTGGACATCGATGACCCAGGGTACCCATATGACATTCCTTGTCTGGAAGTCGATGACCGAGGGAACCCATATGACTTTCCTTGTCTGGAGGTCGACGACCCAGGGTACCCGTATGACTTTCCTTGTCTGGAGATCGACAACCCATGGTACCCGTATGACTTTCCTTGTCTGGAGATCGATGACCCATGGTACCCGTATGACTTTCCTCGTCTGGAGGTCGATGACCAAGGGAACCCGTATGACTTTCCTTGTCTGGAGATCGACAACCCAGGGAACCCGTATATGATTTTCCTTGTCTGGAGGTAGACGACCCAGGAACCCGTATGACTTTCCTTGTCTGGAGATCGACGACCTAGGGTACCCATATGACTTTCCTTGTCTGGAGATCGACAACCCAGGGTACCCGTATGACTTTCCTTGTCTGGAGATCGATGACCCAGGGTACCCGTATGATTTTCCTTGTCTGGAGATCGACAACCCAGGGAACCCATATGACTTTCCTTGTCTGGAGATCGATGACCCATGGTACCCGTATGACTTTCCTCGTCGGGAAATCGATGACCCAGGGAACCCGTGTGACTTTCTTCGTCTGGAGATGAACACCCATTGTACCCGTATGACTTTCCTT
Source organism: Haliotis rubra (assembly GCF_003918875.1). NCBI lineage: Eukaryota > Metazoa > Mollusca > Gastropoda > Lepetellida > Haliotidae > Haliotis > Haliotis rubra. The sequence continues at coordinate 1,316,519 of NW_025766614.1, forward strand.
TTTGGAGGTCGATGACCCTGGGTACCCATATGACTTTCCTTGTCTGGAGATCGATGACCCAGGGAACCCATATGACTTTCCTTGTCTGGAGATCGATGACCCAGGGTACCCATATGACTTTCCTTGTCAGGAGATCGATGACCCATGGTACCCGTATGACTTTCCTTGTCTGGAAATCGATGACCCAGGGTACCCGTATGACTTTCCTCGTCTGGAGGTCGATGACCCAGGGAACCCGTATGACTTTCCTTGTCTGGAGATTGACAACCCAGGGAACCCGTATGACTTTCCTTGTCTGGAGGTAGACGACCCAGGGTACCCGTATGATTTTCCTTGTCTGGAGATCGACGACCCAAGGTACCCGTATGACTTTCCTTGTCTTGAAATCGACAACCCATGGTACCCATATGACTTGCCTTGTCTGGAGATCGATGACCCATGGTACCCGTATGACTTTCCTCGTCGGGAAATCGATGACCCAGGGAACCCGTGTGACTTTCTTCGTCTGGAGATGAACACCCATTGTACCCGTATGACTTTCCTTTTTGGAGGTCGATGACCCTGGGTACCCATATGACTTTCCTTGTCTGGAGATCGATGACCCAGGGAACCCATATGACTTTCCTTGTCTGGAGATCGATGACCCAGGGTACCCATATGACTTTCCTTGTCAGGAGATCGATGACCCATGGTACCCGTATGACTTTCCTTGTCTGGAAATCGATGACCCAGGGTACCCGTATGACTTTCCTCGTCTGGAGGTCGATGACCCAGGGAACCCGTATGACTTTCCTTGTCTGGAGATTGACAACCCAGGGAACCCGTATGACTTTCCTTGTCTGGAGGTAGACGACCCAGGGTACCCGTATGATTTTCCTTGTCTGGAGATCGACGACCCAAGGTACCCGTATGACTTTCCTTGTCTTGAAATCGACAACCCAGGGTACCCGTTTGACTTTCCTTGTCTGGAGGTCGAAGACCCAGGGTACCCATATGACTTTCATAGTCTGGAAATCGATCACCCAGGGTACCCATATGACTTTCCTTGTCTGGAAATTGACAACCCAGGGAACCCGTATGACTTTCCTTGTCTGGAGATCGACAACCCAGGGAACCCGTATGACTTTCCTTGTCTGGAGGTAGACGACCCAGGGTACCCGTATGACTTTCCTTGTCTGGACATCGATGACCCAGGGTACCCGTATGACTTTCCTCGTCTGGAAATCGATGACCCAGGGAACCCGTGTGACTTTCCTTGTCTGGAGATCAACACTCCGCGTACCCGTATGACTTTCCTTGTCTGGAGGTCGATGACCCAGGGAAACCATATGACTTTCCTTGTCTGGAGATCGATGACCCATGGTACCCGTATGACTTTCCTTGTCTGGAGATCGACAACCCAGGGAACTCGTATGACTTTCCTTGTCTTGAGATCGACAACCCAGGGAACTCGTAGCACTTTCCTTGTCTGGACATCGATGACCCAGGGTACCCATATGACATTCCTTGTCTGGAAGTCGATGACCGAGGGAACCCATATGACTTTCCTTGTCTGGAGGTCGACGACCCAGGGTAGCCGTATGACTTTCCTTGTCTGGAGATCGACAACCCATGGTACCCGTATGACTTTCCTTGTCTGGAGATCGATGACCCATGGTACCCGTATGACTTTCCTCGTCTGGAGGTCGATGACCAAGGGAACCCGTATGACTTTCCTTGTCTGGAGATCGACAACCCAGGGAACCCGTATGATTTTCCTTGTCTGGAGGTAGACGACCCAGGGAACCCGTATGACTTTCCTTGTCTGGAGATCGACGACCTAGGGTACCCATATGACTTTCCTTGTCTGGAGATCGACAACCCAGGGTACCCGTATGACTTTCCTTGTCTGGAGATCGATGACCCAGGGTACCCGTATGATTTTCCTTGTCTGGAGATCGACAACCCAGGGAACCCGTATGACTTTCCTTGTCTGGAGATCGATGACCCATGGTACCCATATGACTTTCCTCGTCTGGAAATCGATGACCCAGGGAACCCGTGTGACTTTCCTTGTCTGGAGATGAACACCCATGGTACACGTATGACTTTCCTTGTCTGGAGGTCGATGACCAAGGGTACCCGTATGATTTTCCTTGTCTGGAGATCGACAACCCAGGGAACCCGTATGACTTTCCTTGTCTGGAGATCGATGACCCATGGTACCAGTATGACTTTCCTCGTCTGGAAATCGATGACCCAGGGAACCCGTGTGACTTTCCTTGTCTGGAAATCAACACCCATGGTACCCGTATGACTTTCCTTGTCTGGAGGTAGACGACCCAGGGTACCCGTATTACTTTCCTTGTCTGGAGATCGACCACCCAGGGTACCCGTATGACTTTCCTTGTCTGGAGATCGACAACCCAGGGTAGTCATATGACTTTCTTTGTCTGGAGATCGATGACCCAGGGTACCCGTATGATTTTCCTTGTCTGGAGATCGACAACCCATGGTACCCGTATGACTTTCCTTGTCTGGAGGTCGATGACCCAGGGAACCCGTGTGACTTTTCTTGTCTGGAGATCGACATCCCAGGGTACCCGTATGACTTTCCTTGTCTGGAGATCGATGACCCAGGGTACCCGTATGACTTTCCTTGTCTGGAGATCGATGACCCAGGTAACTCATACCTTCTTCTGGAGTCACGGTTTTAAATTGAACATTTCATGATTTATTCCGTAGTTAAATATTAATATTGTTGAAGTAATAAAAGTATATAAAAAATCTTATGACTACACTGTAGAAAACCAAAAACATTATGGAGCTATTTTCAAAATATATATACTAGTATATCACAAACCGTATGTTAGTGAATCTATTAAGGAATATTAATACAGGTTTTCACTCTTCCCATGAAAGGTAAATCAATAAAATAAATTCATTAACAACGTTATCATTTTTGTAAGGATCCAAAGTTCACTGATCCCTGATATTTAAGAAAAAAAAGTACTTTTTGATGAAGAAATCAAATAAATAATCTAGTTATGAAAATGTTACCAATGGGTGATATATAAATAAATTAAACATATTTCATTAATTAAATTTAAGTGAATTGATTAAATAATTCAAAATTCATATACAGTCAGAATTATGGTGCTACTCAGAGCTCATGTGCATAATTATTTCCAGACAATTACTTTTCAAGGAAAGTATCTCAGCAGAACTGCATGAGTGAGTGAGTCCTTTCACTCGTCGATCTTTCAACCTTGTATTTCTACAAAAGTAACATTGACGTAAACGTCATATGTGATGAAAGCAATCGTCGCATAATGATATACAGTATTGGAATGACAACCCATGTAGGAATGGCTCAGTTTCATGTATTTTTTTATACCTTCATGGATGTACCACCTCCTTCTAGTATAACATGTAATATCAGGATTAGGTGTCTCAGAATCGTAGAGTGCATGCTTTGCTGCACCGTCTACCATTGTATTAAACGATTTCAAAATGGCGGTTTAACCAACAAAAGGAGATTCACTTTAGAGCTTTTAAATTGCATTTGTTTCTTCTTTGAAACTGTAATCTGGTAGCCGAGATGAGATCGTGTTGGATTCACTGACCATCCTTGGGTCCATCTGCGAATATTGATGTGTAACTGTCGTATGTGCTTCACAAGTGAGTATTTCCTGGAATGTATCACCTATGTTAACGATACATGGGCTTCACAAGTGAGTATTTCCTGTAATGTATTACCTATGGTAAGGATACATGGGCTTCACAAGTGAGTATATTTCCTGGAATGTATCACCTATGTTAACGATACATGTGCTTCACAAGTGAGTATTTCCTGTAATGTATCACCTATGTTAACGATACATGTGTTTCACAAGTGAGTATTTCCTGTAATGTATCGTCTATGTTAACGATACATGTGCTTCACAGGTGAGTATTTCCTGTAATGTATCGTCTATCTTAACGGTACATGTGCTTCACAAGTGAGTATTCCCTGTAATGTACCACCTATTCTAATGATACATGTGCTTCACAGGTGAGTATTTCCTGTAATGTATCACCAATGTTAACGGTACATGTGCTTCACTGGTGAGCATTTCCTGTAATGTATCACATATGTTAACGATACATGTGCTTCACAGGTGAGTATTTCCTGTAATGTACCACCTATGTTAACGATACATGTGCTTCACAAGTGAGTATTTCCTGTAATGTACCACCTTTGTTAACGATACATGTGCTTCACAAGTGAGTATTTCCTGTAATGTACCGTCTATGTTAACGGTACATGTGCTTCACAGCTGAGTATTTCCTGTAATGTACCACCTATGTTAACGGTACATGTGCTTCACTGGTGAGCAGTTCCTGTAATGTACCACCTATGTTAAGGATACATGTGCTTCACAGGTGAGTATTTCCTGTAATGTACCACCTATGTTAACGATACATGGGCTTCACAAGTGAGCATTTCCTGTAATGTATCACCTATGTTAAGGATACATGTGCTTCACAGACGAGTATTTCCTGTAATGTATCACCTATGTTAATGATACATGTGCTCCACTGGTGAGCATTTCCTGTAATGTATCACCTATTCTAACGATACATGTGCTTCACAGGTGGGTATTTCCTGTAATGTATCACCTATGTTAAGGATACATGTGCTTCACAAGTGAGTATTTCCTGTAATGTATCACCTATGTTAACGATACATGTGCTTCACAAGTGAGTATTTCCTGTAGTGTACCACCTATGTTAACGATACATGTGCTTCACAAGTGAGTATTTCCTGTAGTGTACCACCTATGTTAACGATACATGTGCTTCACAAGTGAGTATTCCCTGTAATGTATCACCTATGTTAAGGATACATGTGCTTCACAAGTGAGTGTTTCCTGTAATGTACCACCTATGTTAAGGATACATGTGCTTCACAAGTGAGTATTTCCTGTAGTGTATCGTCTATGATAAGGATACATGTGCTTCACAGGTGAGTGTTTCCTGTAATGTACCACCTATGTTAAGGATACATGTGCTTCACAAGTGAGTATTTCCTGTAATGTACCGCCTATTATAACGATACATGTGCTTCACAAGTGAGTATTTCCTGTAATGTACCACCTATTCTAACGATACATGTGCTTCACAGGTGAGTATTTCCTGTAATGTACCACCTATTATAACGATACATGTGCTTCACAAGTGAGTATTTCCTGTAATGTACCACCTTTGTTAACGATACATGTGCTTCACAGGTGAGTATTTCCTGTAATGTACCACCTATGTTAACGGTACATGTGCTTTACTGGTGAGCTTTTTCCTGTAATGTACCGCCTATGCTAACGGTACATGTGCTTCACTGGTGAGCATTTCCTGTAATGTATCACCTGTGTAAACGGTACATGTGCTTTACTGGTGAGCTTTTTCCTGTAATGTACCACCTATTCTAACGATACATGTGGTTCACAAGTGAGTATTTCCTGTAATGTATCACCTATATTAAGGATACATGTGCTTCACAAGTGAGTATTTCCTGTAATGTATCATCTATGTTAACGATACATGTGCTTCACAAGTGAGTATTTCCTGTAATGTATCACCTATGTTAACGATACATGTACTTTGTGCATGTCCCGTCTACCCTGATCTGCTGTCAGTTGGTTGTCGGGAGACAATGTGCTTGACAGGTGAGTATTTCCTGTAATGTATCACCTATGTTAACGATACATGTACTTTGTGCATGTCCCGTCTACCCTGATCTGCTGTCAGTTGGTTGTCGGGAGACAATGTGCTTGACAGGTGAGTATTTCCTGTAATGTATCAGCTATGTTAAGGATACATGTGCTTCACAAGTGAGTATTTCCTGTAATGTATCACCTATGTTAACGATACATGTACTTTGTGCATGTCCCGTCTACCCTGATCTGCTGTCAGCTGGTTGTCGGGAGACAATGTGCTTGACAGGTGAGTATTTCCTGTAGTGTATCAGCTATGTTGACGATACATGTGGTTCACAAGTGAGTATTTCCTGTAATGTATCAGCTATGTTAAGGATACATGTGCTTCACAAGTGAGTATTTCCTGTAATGTATCACCTATGTTAACGATACATGTGCTTCACAAGTGAGTATTTCCTGTAATGTATCACCTATGTTAACGATACATGTACTTTGTGCATGTCCCGTCTACCCTGATCTGCTGTCAGCTGGTTGTCGGGAGACAATGTGCTTGACAGGTGAGTATTTCCTGTAATGTATCACCTATGTTAACGATACATGTGCTTCACAAGTGAGTATTTCCTGTATTGTATCAGCTATGTTAACGATACATGTGCTTGACAGGTGAGTATTTCCTGTAATGTATCAGCTATGTTAAGGATACATGTGCTTCACAAGTGAGTATTTCCTGTAATGTATCACCTATGTTAACGATACATGTACTTTGTGCATGACCCGTCTACCCTGATCTGCTGTCAGCTGGTTGTCGGGAGACAATGTGCTTGACAGGTGAGTATTTCCTGTAATGTATCAGCTATGTTAAGGATACATGTGCTTCACAAGTGAGTATTTCCTGTAATGTATCACCTATGTTAACGATACATGTACTTTGTGCATGTCCCGTCTACCCTGATCTGCTGTCAGTTGGTTGTCGGGAGACAATGTGCTTGACAGGTGAGTATTTCCTGTAATGTATCACCTATGTTAACGATACATGTACTTTGTGCATGTCCCGTCTACCCTGATCTGCTGTCAGTTGGTTGTCGGGAGACAATGTGCTTGACAGGTGAGTATTTCCTGTAATGTATCAGCTATGTTAAGGATACATGTGCTTCACAAGTGAGTATTTCCTGTAATGTATCACCTATGTTAACGATACATGTACTTTGTGCATGTCCCGTCTACCCTGATCTGCTGTCAGCTGGTTGTCGGGAGACAATGTGCTTGACAGGTGAGTATTTCCTGTAATGTATCACCTATGTTAAGGATACATGTGCTTCACAAGGGAGTATTTCCTGTAGTGTATCAGCTATGTTAACGATACATGTGCTTGACAGGTGAGTATTTCCTGTAATGTATCAGCTATGTTAAGGATACATGTGCTTCACAAGTGAGTATTTCCTGTAATGTATCACCTATGTTAACGATACATGTACTTTGTGCATGACCCGTCTACCCTGATCTGCTGTCAGCTGGTTGTCGGGAGACAATGTGCTTGACAGGTGAGTATTTCCTGTAATGTATCAGCTATGTTAAGGATACATGTGCTTCACAAGTGAGTATTTCCTGTAATGTATCACCTATGTTAACGATACATGTACTTTGTGCATGTCCCGTCTACCCTGATCTGCTGTCAGTTGGTTGTCGGGAGACAATGTGCTTGACAGGTGAGTATTTCCTGTAATGTATCACCTATGTTAACGATACATGTACTTTGTGCATGTCCCGTCTACCCTGATCTGCTGTCAGTTGGTTGTCGGGAGACAATGTGCTTGACAGGTGAGTATTTCCTGTAATGTATCAGCTATGTTAAGGATACATGTGCTTCACAAGTGAGTATTTCCTGTAATGTATCACCTATGTTAACGATACATGTACTTTGTGCATGTCCCGTCTACCCTGATCTGCTGTCAGCTGGTTGTCGGGAGAAAACAGCAGGCGGTGAGATATTGCAGCATAAATAAAAGATTATATACTTATTCAAAGACATGGACTAACTGACGACGTTTTCCCGTAAAGGTCCTCGTAAAACGTTTGAAAGCGCAATGGTAAGCTGGATTTGTGTTATGGGAATGTAACTTTGTCATATTACTAAATGATAATGTAATGCGGCGTTGCTTCCACTGTAAATACAAAGTACTGTACACGAAGTTCTGAGGGATTGAGGACATTATCTTATTCCTTGATGGTGAAGTGAAAACACGTCGTTCGTCATCCTCATCTGGATATCACTGAGTCATATCGGTCGGGAAATTCAGGACCTCTGGAGGGTTTATTAATTAGATATCCCAGTCCCCACCAGCGAGGCCTTCGGACACAAAATGCAGCTATGGAAATATTGTTCGGAAAATACCCGAAAACGTGGTGCGAGATGTCCTTTTCAATGGAAATAGGATACACAAATATGGCAAAATATAAGCCATTAGTTGACACCTTATTGTAATATAGCCAGTATTTACTGTTGATGTGAACATCAAATCAAGAACCCGATACAAGCCATAAAAACATATATATTGTGTAAGTTTGATATGTTTTTAATACATACATCCTCAGAACTAAGAACTGTTTTTCAGTATTGAATGGTGTCTGACGTGTGCTGTATGGCTATGTACAGCGATATGTACAGGACGGGCGTCGGTGTGTTCATCTTTCTGCACTCGGAAATGAAGCTGGCTAAACTCGACACAAGATGTCATTTTCTAGCAGATTTCAGGGAAGAGCGAGCATACTTGTACAAGTGATGACTGTTGAATGCTTAGGTTAAAACATATGACGTTAGAACAGAGGTGTTTGGGAAACATTTGGTGTTTAGCAAGATGGGCGTACATGAGTTGTCCCCCTTTAGCTGTAGAACACTGTCGTACAACTGAAAACTTCTGATTATTTGATCGGCATTCTTGGCGAGTCAAAACTGAAGCATACAACGTTTGTGGATGACAACGTTTCGAGGTAGATTCTCATACCGTTATCTAGCTGAACTTTTAGCTTGATAACGGTGTAAGAATCTACATCGAAACGTTGCTCTATGCAGTAAACAAGAAGTTGTCATCATCCATAAACGTAGTTTGTCTCACAGCCCCTGAACCACATTAGTTTCCCTACAGCTTAGCCCTCCCTGCAGTGCTAAATCCCTAAATGAAGCAAGTCTAGATTTCCTCAGGTTCTGAATCTATGGTCTTCAATTTAAATGGGTTTATTTGTTACAATCAAATTTATATATATTCCGAGATTAAGCGTTAGTCTACCACAGACGTTGTATGCTTCATTTTTGTAAACTTCTGTGTTGCGCCACATTAATTACAATTTCTGTCCCTGTGTTATGTGGGAGACTACATCACAAGTGAGGTCAAACAAATTGCCCTGTGTGGTTCTTGCAAGTGTGTAAATAGGTTTATCTGTCATATAATTAACCTTCGATAGTATGATCATGACTATCACGTGTAACAAAATCCGTGGATGAACACAGGGAAATATGGGAAATTCTAAGATGCCTAGCGGTTAGAACAATCGAAAAAAACAAACATTATCAGACTATAAAGGTATAGTTCTTTTGATGACGTAACAATTAAATGACGTTATCCCGTCACTTCGCCATTCTAGTGTGCCCCCTCGTAATCGAACCATTTTACATTACGTCACAATGTAAGCAACGTCACGATGCATGTCAGTGGTCATCGCCTCGTACGGCCTCCTACAGTAAACTACTCCGTTGCATCCCGTTTCTTGTTTTGCAGTTGCTTCACGCAGCTCACATCACTGGTGGAAACATTACGTTTATGTTTTACGACGGTTAAAATGAGTCAATTCGACTCACAAGTTTTCAGCGACACGGTAGCGTTCGCAATGTTTACATTCCCACAATGCAATGGTGGAATGTCGCTTGATTCCTCAGCTTCATCTGAATGTACTGATCTTAACTTACGTTGGTAGTAGAAATGCGACGTTCATATTGCCCCATATGGTTTACGTTAATGACAGATGTAATTAAAATAATTCAGAGAAGATATTTAATCCGAACGTAAACCGTCATCAAGCTGTTATCATTTGGTTTTTTTTCTGGTAACGTTCGTCTTAACGTTGGGGGGCAGACACATCAATAGAACAGCGCAACAGTTAGCCCTGTGCGAGGATTCTTAATTTAGGTCACCGACACCGTCGTTTGTTGTCTGCCTTAAATTAATCGTAATTATCCTTAGAAAGTATTAAATTTGGCATCTTAGAAAAGAAATACAGTTCGCTCTACCACCATGTATAGTGTAATAAAACACACTTTCGCCCTGAACTATTATAACGTTAAAGCACTCGGACGCAAGCGTCCTCGAACTTTTAACGTTATAATAGTTCAGGACGAAAGTGAGTTTTATTACACTATACATGGTGGTAGAGCGAACCGTTTTTCTTAATTTCACTTTGAAGTTCAGATGTGATCGATAAGAATATATAGAACGTTTATGTTGTGTCTGTCGTTCGACCATCTTTCCTTTGAAACCATATCTTCAAATTAATACGTGCTGTAACTTTACATTGACGATCTTAGTATGCAAACCCGCCTGCATTAACACCACGGCATTCTAAACACACTGTCAGTCAGGTTAAACAAACCGTCAAGATCCGGGATAGAACTGGTCTCCAACCAGTACTTGTTGTCAGAGATGATAAGCAGTATCGGGTGGTCAGGCTCGCTGACAGTTGATGTAATGTATCGTGTCCCAATCACCTAGATCGATGCGTGTGATGTCAATCACCGGATTATATGACCCAGATTCAATAACTGGAACATTGATGAGTGTGGCGTTAAACACCAAACTGGTAAACTGAACTAAATCTTCAAATGACCTCATGTCCTTGCGACTTCTGCTCTGAAACTCAGGTGCCTTTATAGAATTTGTTCCAAGAACTTACAATCTAAGTTCAGGAACTGGTTTCGTGTGTATCACGTGTAGCGGTGTTCTCCCAAACTATCACGTGTAGCGGTGTTGTCACATCTATCAGGTGTGCCGGTGTTGTCACAGTTATCATGTGTACCGGTGTTGTCCCAACCTATCACGTGTACCGGTGTTGTCACATCTATCACGCGTACCGGTGTTGTCACATCTATTACGCGTACCGGTGTTGTCACATCTATCACGTTTACCGGTGTTGTCCCAACCTATCACATGTACCGGTGTTGTCCCAACATATCACATGTACCGGTGTTGTCACATTTATCACGTGTACCGGTGTTGTCCCAACCTATCACATGTAACGGTGTTGTCCAAACCTATCACGTGTACCGGTGTTGTCACATCTATCACGTGTACCGGTGTTGTCACATCTATCACGTGTACCAGTGTTGTCACATCTATCACGTGTACCGGTGTTGTCACATCTCTCATGTGTACCGGTGTTGTCACATCTATCACGTGTACCGGTGTTGTCACATCTCTCACGTGTACCGGTGTTGTCCCAACCTATCACGTGTACCGGTGTTGTCACAGCTATCATGTGTACCGGTGTTGTCACATCTATCACGTGTACCGGTGTTGTCACATCTATCACCTACTCCAAGGGGTAGTTGTTAAATACTCTTTCCGAAACTCTGAAGAGAGACAATGGTGTTTCAATTATACTCTCCAAAAGAAGAGAGGATATTCGTAGCAGAGGGTTACATACATACACAGAGGTATCAGGTGATGGTTATGGAATGATAAAAAATGGATTGACATCGTCTAACCTGACAATCGGTGTAATGTTGGGTGCAAACAGCCAAGAACGAACTTTTGAACTGCCTTGGTCAGTAATGGGTCATGGCCCTCCCAAATGACCCACTATCTATTTTGACATGTCCGAATGAATCTTTTAATGTCACTCCTGTTCACTCCTCTTGCAGCGCCTGACCCAGTTCGGGCGTACATGTCTCCCGAGTACATCCTAGGTAGGTTCCATGACGAAGAGAAGATCATGGCTTACGGCTGGCCATTGCATATCCTGGTGGTGTTTGTTACTGGAACCAGCCATGCATGTCCACAGTGGCAGGAGCATCAAGGTCATGGATGATGAAAATGTCCAGCATGTCCCGCAAACAACTATTACGAGTAGTAGTACCCAGCAATCTTTCCATGCATAATACACAGATGCGTCCATACAGTCATCTTGATCCCACCCCTCATTGTTGCCTTACACTGTTTGCACGTTGTTGTGTCTGTCTAGGGAATCAAGACTGCTTTATCAAGCATATCTTAAATCATTTCATCGGCGATTCCCCCAGTTTCTACACTTTAAACGCCATTAGCGTCTGGCTGGAATGTGTCGATTTGTTACCGTTGGTAAAACATGAGGTCGCCAAGCATGCACGTTAGCTGCAGGCAGACGATCTCCTACTCCGTGGGCTGGCACAAGTAAACAGCGATTCTTTCAGCCCTGCTTATGATTAATCGACCCTGGTGTTGTGTTGTTGATCTAAAACGATCTATGTGCTAACTACCATTAACATTGTTTTTGCAGGGACCTTTTCCAAAGTCTACAAAGTCATAGACTGAACACGCTGAAGGTATTGGGTTCTACCAGATTGGAGCATGCCAAGGGCCCTTAGACGTTCATCACATATATAGCACATTCCCAGTCGGATCACAAATACACATTCAACAAAACTGATGACTTGACGACCATTTGACGACCTTTAGGTAAAGTGTCAAAATCAAGAATGACTCTTTATCCACTTGCACTTAAGAATTATTTCATGATGTTTCTTCCGACGATCGATCATAACATTCATATTTATATGTTTTGAGACTATATATGTATGTACCGGCAGTACTGGGTGGCAGGCGAAGATGAGATTTGCCAGTATCTGTAGTGCAAGACCCTCGTCATATTAATGTTTCCCTTTACAACATGAATAACATATATCTAAGTTTTAGCAGCGCAGTAGAACAGGTATACACTTATATAACACACATCTCATTGATAAATGCACTCTTGATGTGCACCATCCTCGGCCTTTTTAAAGGCAACTGATGTGTTTTTCCAAGTTTAGATGTGCGTGATTACAACCCTAGCACGTATGACGATCTATTTAGGTTTCACTGGATTTTATCTTTCAACGCCTTGTTCCTCTGCGTGTCACTTTGATCTGTACCTCATAACTGACCTCCGAGGGTGACCTGAACGCTGCAAGCTGACCCAGGGAAGAATGATGACGTCTGTTGGTCTGCAGGGTAGACAAAAACATGCATGCTCACAAAGTAAAAGTAAGAAAAACAATGGAATAAATACTGATGACAACACATGCACTGAAGTTTCCCTGGAAACATGTTCAAGATGCTGCAGATGTGGTGAGACGTTCAGTGTTCGCCTGCTTGCTTGTGGATATCTCTTTCATGTATACCCTGTTAAAGTTTATCGCGAATTGTCGGTTTTTATCTTGAGATGGCGCGCAGCCTAGGACATGAAGAAACATACGTGAAATGAACCACATGCTGCCCCAAGAATGGTGTTACGACATCGTGCACTGTGTGGTGTCGTCTGCCTGACGTGTTCATCACCACCGGGAGACTGGGTGGAAATATCTCCTACACACTCACGCATCACTACGTAGGTAAAACGGTGGAGAATTGAAGCTATTTCTGTTCGTACCATCCGTACAGAAATGGCTTGGGACAGCCATATATAATCTTTTTTACAGGGCAATGGTATTTACTGCCAAAAACTTTCGTTCCATCTGTTATAATCAAATGTTATATGAAATTAAATAATGCAAACCAACACTTGCACATTAACAGATGCAAATCCTCTATGTAATCCTATCATTTGCTTTACCTTGAGTGAAGGCAGTTGAAAATGACGATAAAGAGACACAGGGCTGTGATGCACGGCCTGATGATGTCATCAGCTCTCACAGAGAGAGCGCTAGAATTTGAATTTGTAAGCAGTTACTGCAGTTTGTTAATACAACATGTCCCATCTCAAAGTTATTGGTAAGATACTAGTTTGAACTTGAATATTCCACTACCCGCATTTTCAGAGCCAAACACTACACCTAAAGACACAAAATGAGTTAGTTTTCAATATAGTCCTTTCCTACGTTGAGTGACGTTTGGATGATGTACGGAGATTATCCTAGTAAAGTACGGAAGAAGTTCAAAGCCACTCTCGTTGATTGTAGGGCAATGACTGACTTGTGCATTCCTGATGGAAAAGAATACCTTTTCTCAGACTTCCGTGTGTAATTTGTATTTCCTCCTGTAATGCATTGCCTAACAGGTGAAGGATGATATGCTACGGTCTAGTCTTTTAAGTAATGGTCTACTATGATTATACCTGTTGTGATTGTTGTTTAGGCTCAAGCTGTAACTGGAGTATGCTGGTTTCAGCCACAGACACAAGTCACTGCAAGAACCTTTCTTGGTCAGCTTCAAACAGCTAGACTTTCATGAGACATGCTGTGCCTACTGAGTTTTTCATCAGATATCAGAAGCTTTTCAACCCGACGATACGCATTGTCAAAGCGTTTGTCATAACGGAATGAACTGACTCCGTGAAGCTTAAACAATACTGACCACCATCACTTTACGGAGGCAAAGGGTGTGGTGTTGTATTTAGGTTGTACAGTGCTGTACCCATAACTTCATGGATGACTATTTCCTGTAAGTATTTGACAGGTGCGCGCTCCTCCATCTTCCAAAGATCACCACGCCCTACATTTTTACTGACTTTTCCCTCCAGTTTTGTGGATACACCAGATCTACGCAGTTCCTTCAACGTGGGCTCAGAATTTCTCAGTCAGCCCTCGTTTATCACGTCGGCTTGTAAACACTCGAGTCAGGGTCAAGACGCCCAGTGGTTGACTCTATGAGGTAGCTACGATGTCCGCCTGCAGCTATCCTCAGTAGTCGTATATGGATAGCACTGCGTACTGGGGGCCTGCTCTGCTCCGAATTACCCTCGGGGTACTATGCATTCAGCAGCCTGTATCTAACATGAAATGCAATCCCACTTGCATGTGAAGATAAGCGTTTAACATGGTGTAAACTCAAGGAGACCCGTGATAGCCAAACCGACAGAGACAGATATAGCTCCTGTGTGAACATTTCTCTGTAAACAGTAATTAAATATCTCGTTAACAGGTCAAACATGCTTTCTGAGACGCATCTGGGATTTGAATCCTGGACCAGCTGATAATGGCAACGTTTTACACACTCCATCATATTGCTGGTGTCTCAAACCGATATGTTTCTGATTCGCTCGTCTCGATGAGGGACGTAGTTCGATTCCTCAATGTGTGAAGTCCATTTCTGTGGTGTTGTTGGAATATTGTTATAAGCAGCGTAAACCAAGTCACTCCTTATTGTTCTGGAGTCACCCGTCATCATTTGTCGCCGTTCCCGTCCAGATTACCTAACCACGTCCTCATGTAGATGGAACAAGCATTGTCACTAAGGTGACATAATTATCAAATCAAACTTAAAAAGTAATGAAAGTGAAGGATGTAGTCTAAGATGAAGTTAAATGTCAACAAAAGCCTGACTAGTCAACCTGCACCTTCCCTAGATGAAGCTTGGTGTCAAATACGAAAACATCCAGTGAATGGGTCTTGAGGTATCTCGCTGACGAGCTTAACATGCAGGTTAACATGCTGAAATCTTCAAAGTGTCGCTGTGACCTTGAAAACTGCATGAAGGTCACCAAAATCGACTGGGACCTGGGTATGGGTTCTTGAGATACCTGGCTGACAAGCTTAACATGCAGGTTTACATGATGAAATCGTCAGAGTGTAGCTGTGACCTTGACAATTAAGTGAATGTCACAAACATCGACTGGGCCCTGGATGAAACTTGGTGTTGAATATGAAGAAAATCCAGGAAGGGTTCTTCAGATATCTCGCTGACAAGGGTAAAACGTTAAAGTCTCCTTGTGACCTTGAAATGAAGGTCAAGAAAACCAAACCTGACTGGGACCTTTTGCATATTGTGATCAACCTAAGACCAAATATGAAAAGAATCAAGTTAACGATATTTAAGATATTCCAATTTGTACGGACGTACGGACGGAGCCTAATACTACTAGTATATCCCCTGCTTCACACTAAACGCCTAATACTACTAGTATATCCCTGCTTCGCGCTAAACGCCTAATACTACTAGCATATCCCTGCTTCGCGCTAAACGCCTAATACTACTAGTATATCCCCTGCTTCGCGCTAAACGCCCAATACTATTAGTATATCCCTGCTTCGCGCTAAACGCCTAATACTACTAGTTTATCCCTGCTTCGCGCTAAACGCCTAATACTACTAGTGTATCCCCTGCTTCGCGCTTAACGCCTAATACTACTAGTATATCCCCTGCTTCGCGCTAAACGCCTAATACTACTAGTATATCACCTGCTTCGCGCTAAACGCCTAATACTTCTAGTATATCCCCTGCTTCGCGCTAAACGCCTAATACTACTAGTATATCCCCTGCTTCGCGCTAAACGCCTAATACTACTAGTATATCCCTGCTTCGCGCTAAACGCCTAATACTTCTAGTGTATCCCCTGCTTCGCGCTAAACGCCAAATACTACTAGTGTATCCCCTGCTTCGCGCTAAACGCCTAATACTACTACTATATCCCTGCTTCGCGCTAAACGCCTAATACTACTAGTATATCCCCTGCTTCGCGCTAAACGCCTAATACTACTAGCATATCCCTGCTTCGCGCTAAACGCCTAATACTAATAGTATATCCCTGCTTCGCGCTAAACGCCTAATACTACTAGTATATCCCTGCTTCGCGCTAAACGCCTAATACTACTAGTATATCCCTGCTTCGCGCTAAACGCCTAATACTACTAGTATACCCCTGCTTCGCGCTTAACGCCTAATACTACTAGTATATCCCCTGCTTCGCGCTAAACGCCTAATACTACTAGTATATCCTATGCTTCGCGCTAAACGCCTAATACTACTAGTATATCCCCTGCTTCGCGCTAAACGCCTAATACTACTAGTATATCCCTGCTTCGCGCTAAACGCCTAATACTACTAGTATACCCCTGCTTCGCGCTTAACGCCTAATACTACTAGTATATCCCCCTGCTTCGCGCTAAACGCCTAATACTACTAGTATATCCCCTGCTTCGCGCTAAACGCCTAATACTACTAGTATATCCCCTGCTTCGCGCTAAACGCCTAATACTACTGAAGTATATCCCTGCTTCGCGCTAAACGCCTAATACTTCTAGTGTATCCCCTGCTTCGCGCTAAACGCCAAATACTACTAGTGTATCCCTGCTTCGCGCTAAACGCCTAATACTACTACTATATCCCTGCTTCGCGCTAAACGCCTAATACTACTAGTAACATATCCCTGCTTCGCGCTAAACGCCTAATACTAATAGTATATCCCTGCTTCGCGCTAAACGCCTAATACTACTAGTATATCCTATGCTTCGCGCTAAACGCCTAATACTACTAGTATATCCCCTGCTTCGCGCTAAACGCCTAATACTACTAGTATATCCCTGCTTCGCGCTAAACGCCTAATACTTCTAGTGTATCCCCTGCTTCGCGCTAAACGCCAAATACTACTAGTGTATCCCCTGCTTCGCGCTAAACGCCTAATACTACTACTATATCCCTGCTTCGCGCTAAACGCCTAATACTACTAGTATATCCCCTGCTTCGCGCTAAACGCCTAATACTACTAGCATATCCCTGCTTCGCGCTAAACGCCTAATACTAATAGTATATCCCTGCTTCGCGCTAAACGCCTAATACTACTAGTATATCCCTGCTTCGCGCTAAACGCCTAATACTACTAGTATATCCCTGCTTCGCGCTAAACGCCTAATACTACTAGTATACCCCTGCTTAACGCCTAATACTACTAGTATATCCCCTGCTTCGCGCTAAACGCCTAATACTACTAGTATATCCCTGCTTCGCGCTAAACGCCTAATACTACTAGTATATCCCCTGCTTCGCGCTAAACGCCTAATACTACTAGTATATCCCCTGCTTCGCGCTAAACGCCTAATACTACTAGTATACCCCTGCTTCGCGCTTAACGCCTAATACTACTAGTATATCCCTGCTTCGCGCTAAACGCCTAATACTACTAGTATATCCCCTGCTTCGCGCTAAACGCCTAATACTACTAGTATATCCCTGCTTCGCGCTAAACGCCTAATACTACTAGTATATCCCTGCTTCGCGCTAAACGCCTAATACTACTAGTATATCCCTGCTTCGCGCTAAACGCCTAATACTTCTAGTGTATCCCCTGCTTCGCGCTAAACGCCAAATACTACTAGTGTATCCCCTGCTTCGCGCTAAACGCCTAATACTACTACTACTATATCCCTGCTTCGCGCTAAACGCCTAATACTACTAGCATATCCCTGCTTCGCGCTAAACGCCTAATACTAATAGTATATCCCTGCTTCGCGCTAAACGCCTAATACTACTAGTATATCCTATGCTTCGCGCTAAACGCCTAATACTACTAGTATATCCCCTGCTTCGCGCTAAACGCCTAATACTACTAGTATATCCCTGCTTCGCGCTAAACGCCTAATACTTCTAGTGTATCCCTGCTTCGCGCTAAACGCCAAATACTACTAGTGTATCCCTGCTTCGCGCTAAACGCCTAATACTACTACTATATCCCTGCTTCGCGCTAAACGCCTAATACTACTAGTATATCCCCTGCTTCGCGCTAAACGCCTAATACTACTAGCATATCCCTGCTTCGCGCTAAACGCCTAATACTAATAGTATATCCCTGCTTCGCGCTAAACGCCTAATACTACTAGTATATCCCTGCTTCGCGCTAAACGCCTAATACTACTAGTATATCCCTGCTTCGCGCTAAACGCCTAATACTACTAGTATACCCCCTGCTTCGCGCTTAACGCCTAATACTACTAGTATATCCCCTGCTTCGCGCTAAACGCCTAATACTACTAGTATATCCTATGCTTCGCGCTAAACGCCTAATACTACTTGTATATCCCCTGCTTCGCGCTAAACGCCTAATACTACTAGTATATCCCCTGCTTCGCGCTAAACGCCTAATACTACTAGTATACCCCTGCTTCGCGCTTAACGCCTAATACTACTAGTATATCCCCTGCTTCGCGCTAAACGCCTAATACTACTAGTATATCCCCTGCTTCGCGCTAAACGCCTAATACTACTAGTATATCCCTGCTTCGCGCTAAACGCCTAATACTACTAGTATATCCCTGCTTCGCGCTAAACGCCTAATACTACTAGTATACCCCCTGCTTCGCGCTTAACGCCTAATACTACTAGTATATCCCCTGCTTCGCGCTAAACGCCTAATACTACTAGTATATCCTATGCTTCGCGCTAAACGCCTAATACTACTAGTATATCCCCTGCTTCGCGCTAAACGCCTAATACTACTAGTATATCCCCTGCTTCGCGCTAAACGCCTAATACTTCTAGTGTATCCCCTGCTTCGCGCTAAACGCCAAATACTACTAGTGTATCCCCTGCTTCGCGCTAAACGCCTAATACTACTACTATATCCCCTGCTTCGCGCTAAACGCCTAATACTACTAGCATATCCCTGCTTCGCGCTAAACGCCTAATACTAATAGTATATCCCTGCTTCGCGCTAAACGCCTAATACTACTAGTATATCCTATGCTTCGCGCTAAACGCCTAATACTACTAGTATATCCCCTGCTTCGCGCTAAACGCCTAATACTACTAGTATATCCCTGCTTCGCGCTAAACGCCTAATACTTCTAGTGTATCCCCTTCGCGCGCTAAACGCCAAATACTACTAGTGTATCCCTGCTTGCGCTAAACGCCTAATACTACTACTATATCCCTGCTTCGCGCTAAACGCCTAATACTACTAGTATATCCCCTGCTTCGCGCTAAACGCCTAATACTACTAGCATATCCCTGCTGCGCTAAACGCCTAATACTAATAGTATATCCCTGCTTCGCGCTAAACGCCTAATACTACTAGTATATCCCTGCTTCGCGCTAAACGCCTAATACTACTAGTATATCCCCTGCTTCGCGCTAAACGCCTAATACTACTAGTATATCCCCTGCTTCGCGCTTAACGCCTAATACTACTAGTATATCCCCTGCTTCGCGCTAAACGCCTAATACTACTAGTATATCCTATGCTTCGCGCTAAACGCCTAATACTACTAGTATATCCCCTGCTTCGCTAAACGCCTAATACTACTAGTATATCCCCTGCTTCGCGCTAAACCCCTAATACTACTAGTATATCCCTGCTTCGCGCTAAACGCCTAATACTACTAGTATATCCCTGCTTCGCGCTAAACGCCTAATACTACTATCCCTGCTTCGCGCTACGTATACTCCCTGCTTCGCGCTAAACGCCTAATACTACTAGTATATCCCCTGCTTCGCGCTAAACGCCTAATACTACTAGTATACCCCTGCTTCGCGCTAAACGCCTAATGCTACTACTACTATTAGATCCCCCTGCTAAACGCCTAAACTACCTATATACTACTAGTAAACGCCTAATACTACTAGTATATCCCCTGCTTCGTGCTAAACGCCTAATACTACTAGTATATCCCCTGCTTCGCGCTAAACGCCTAATACTACTAGTATATCCCCTGCTTCGCACTAAACGCCTAATACTACTAGTATATCCCTGCTTCGCGCTAAACGCGCGGCGGGGGATAATAAAAACAAACAAAACATTACCCGTGGAAACGTTACCAATAATCGGCTTACATGTGATTCCCAAACGTGGGGTTAGGAGTCCAACTAAAGCCTTTCATTATGTAATACAATTTGTAGTTCAAATGATAAATAAAAAAAAGTAGAAGGGATCTTTATTATACAGTGTCAACTCTACAGGTGTCGAGGCCTATTGCGTGGAATTACATTTTTGTTCTAGGTTCAAACGGAAACGTGGCCAGAGAAGGGTAAAAGTATGTATGACCGTATATGTAGCTTGGTTGACATACATCACGGCTTACGGGGAACTGTCTGTCGTATACTTTCTATGTTGAAAGCTGTTTGTCGTCGAAGGCGATTATCAGAATATGATTCAACCGTTATGTAAGGCAATGGACAAGCTTAACATGTTACATAATATTGTATTGATAAATTTACTGTCCGTTTGACCCGTCCCAGCACTTGGGTCAGCTGTGGCGATTCATCACTGTTGATACATAACACATAGGCACGTGTCCCAAGTCACTTACTTTCATATGAAGTCAACAGAACCACTGTCCATAATCATGATTAATAAAAAAATATCACTATTAGGAAAAATGTGACACAACATCGGCATAAAAATGGACAACAGAGGAGCGTTTTGCATGTCGGGCGTTAATTCCCGCCAGGCTACGCTCCAACCCCAGGTAAATCACGTGCCGTCATGCAGAGCAGCAGATCCACTGACCAAGCCCTTGAGTGACCGACTGGGCACATATAGCAGCAGACCACATGAGCAATGGGGTCATCCTGTAGTTATTCTGCCTATTCCTGACTGCGTTGACTGGAACAGACGCATCGGGATGACGTCTACAAAGACGTGGTGTTCCAGGCAATGTCAGCAGCAGCCTTGACGGTCGTCAGTGCGTCACGGTGTTCTGGCAGTTGGCTCATCCGTTGCGCCCATTTCGGCTACAACGAGAAAAATAGTTTCGAATAATCGGGACATATATGAAGTAATGGGTTGTCGACAAATAACAAACAGTGTCCTGCTCCAATACGTAACGTTCAATATGAAACTTACAGTCTAGATCAGCTTGAAGCATTACGACATTGCAACAAAATTAAACTGTAAGTTTGTAACCGCAGTCTGTGAAACTATCAGCTTGTTGCAGAATCAATCTGTGAAACTATCAGTCTTTAACACAATCAATCTGTGAAACTATCAGTCTTTAACACAATCAGTCTATGATATTATCAGTCTTTAACACAATCAGTCTGTGATACCTTCAGTCTTTAACACAATCAATCTGTGAAAGTATCAGTCTTTAACACAATCAGTCTGTGAAAGTATCAGTCTTTAACACAATCAATCTGTGAAACTATCAGTCCTTAACACAATCAGTCTGTTAAAGTATCAGTCTTTAACACAATCAGTCTGTGAAAGTATCAGTCTTTAACACAATCAGTCTGTGAAAGTATCAGTCTATAACACAGTCAATCTGTGAAACTATCAGTCTATAACACAATCAGTCTATGATATTATCAGTCTTTAACACAATCAGTCTGTGATACCTTCAGTCTGTAACACAATCAGTCTGTGATACCTTCAGTCTGTAACACAATCAGTCTGTGATACCTTCAGTCTGTAACACAATCAGTCTGTGATACCTTCAGTCTGTGATACGTTCAGTCTTTAACACAATCAATCTGTGAAACTATCAGTCTATAACACAATCAGTCTATGATATTATCAGTCTTTAACACAATCAGTCTGTGATACCTTCAGTCTGTAACACAATCAGTCTGTGATACCTTCAGTCTGTAACACAATCAGTCTGTGATACCTTCAGTCTGTAACACAATCAGTCTGTGATACCTTCAGTCTGTAACACAATCAGTCTGTGATACCTTCAGTCTGTGATACGTTCAGTCTTTAACACAATCAGTCTGTGATACGTTCAGTCTATAACACAATCAGTCTGTGATACGTACAGTCTTTAACACAATCAGTCTGTGATACGTTCAGTCTTTAACACAATCAGTCTGTGATACGTTCAGTCTATAACACAATCAGTCTATGATACGTTCAGTCTATAACACAATCAGTCTATGGTACGTTCAGTCTGTAACACAATCAGTCTATGATACGTTCAGTCTCTGACATGATCAGTCTGGGCCCTGATCCATAGGCGGATCCAGAGGGGGGCAGGGACAGTCTGTAGCACAATCAGTCCAACACTATCATATTGTAGTACTGCCAGTCTGTAGCACAATCGCTCTGTAACAGAATCAGTCTGTCGTACTACCTGTCTGCAGCGCAGTCCATCAGTCTGTAATCAGCTTGCAGCACTGACGCTATATGTTACATAGGAGTGAAGACCACCATTACAACTAGGTGTTACTTACATGGAGCCCATCCCCACCCACCTTCAACACTACAGCTTCGGCACACACACCCTCCCAGCGTGGTGAAGAATCCGTTCATTGTACCCCCTGAGGGACAGTCCAGGGACACCACGCGGAGGCTTTGCACCTGTCCTACACAACACTTGCATGTCTGGTTGATGTGGGGTGTGGGGGTAGAGGCTGTGGACGACATGTTGGTAGCCGCCAGGACGAGGAGGGGGGTAAACTCGCTGCGGCCGCACGATCCCATGCAGTAGGTGATCTTGACGGGTTGTGATGTCTTGCAACCATACACGCTGTCATATAGGTACTCCTTGCGAATGTGCAACGCGCACTTTGGTTCAAATGGTAATTCCTCGCCTGCAAGGGTAAGGGGAAGGGTTTGTGTGTCAGTGATGTACTTATATACCACTGACTTTCTGGTGTCACTTATATGGACACACAAGTCTACCCTGATTTAGGATTACACGGGATTTCTACTTCTGACCATCAGTGAGATCACAACTGTAAACTTCGTGGTCAAGCTGGCATCTCACGATGTAACAGAAACACTGTTAAAAGCAGTGTTCGATATAGCCACTGGCCCGCAAGCCCGTGGCTAGTAAAAATCCAGTCGGGCCAGTAAATCGCCACAGTCACTGGCCCGACTGGCGAGTGACTTTTCATGGGGTCATTTGTAAATGTATCACTCTCGCCGACTTATTAAGTTAATACACTTTTAAATCATGCAAGATTATGGCCTGATAAAAATGTTCATCATATAAGCAGCTTAATGATGAAACCCATGTCTACATTCAAATTTCGGGCTTGTGAATAATTTTGTGGGCTAGTAACTTTCACGCATAGCTAGGTCGAATGCCTAGCAAATTTTGGAAACTATTTCGCACACTGGTTAAAAGCGACATTAAACTAAACTTACTCACTGGAGAATGTATCATACAAGCACTGTAATACGTCATAATGTATATAGTAGCGTCCCTTGGGCGGGGTATGATTCATTGATCGTGGGTTCGAATCTGACATTTGCACTAGTTATGATCCACGGTTTGTCTGTACCATACGTGCCTCCTCGGTTTCATGGTGAAAGAGGAACAATGTCTGTACTACTTGGGACTTGGTTGATGAGGATACATCTCAAAACAGTATGAAATAGAACTTACTCTCTGGAATCAATGAATACATATCCCTTTCTGAAGAAATGATTATTCAAAGAGTCCATACACTCACACATGGTACATAACACAACTAACATAACCAATGGCACTCAAAAAACATATTTCAAACACACATAAAACAAGGTCTGTTTAACAATTTACCAACAATGACGTAATTTATCGCCTTTATGATCACATCTGCTTCAATCCACAATTGTTATTTGCGCCACCTACGTTTAACTCCGAACTGATTGTGCCTCGACAACAGGCTGATATATAGGTAACCTGGGTACCACCAACCTCCATCGACAGCCCTGATAACCTGGGTACCACCAACCCCTACTGACAGCCCTGATAACCACCAACCCCTACTGACAGCCCTGATAACCACCAACCCCTACTGGCAGCCCTGATAACCTGGGTACCACCAACCCCTACTGACAGCCCTGATAACCTGGGTACCACCAACCCCTACTGACAGCCCTGATAATCTGGGTACCACCAACCCTACTGACAGCCCTGATAACCCGGGTACCACCAACCCCTACTGACAGCCCTGATAACCTGGGTACCACCAACCCCTACTGACAGCCCTGATAACCTGGGGAACCACCAACCCCTACTGACAGCCCTGATAATCTGGGTACCACCAACCCCTACTGACAGCCCTGATAACCTGGGTACCACCAACCCCTACTGACAGCCCTGATAATCTGGGTACCACCAACCCTACTGACAGCCCTGATAACCTGGGTACCACCAACCCCTACTGACAGCCCTGATAACCTGGGTACCACCAACCCCTACTGACAGCCCTGATAACCTGGGGAACCACCAACCCCTACTGACAGCCCTGATAATCTGGGTACCACCAACCCCTCCTGACAGCCCTGATAATCTGGGTACCACCAACCCCTACTGACAGCCCTGATAACCTGGGTACCACCAACCCCTACTGACAGCCCTGATAACCTGGGTACCACCAACCCCTACTGACAGCCCTGATAACCTGGGTACCACCAACCCCTACTGACAGCCCTAATAAACTCAGGCTGCACCCACAAGACAATGGAATCGGGAAGATATATCCATGGGCCCCTCCATATGCCTCAAATCCACAAAGCTGCATGGTAATGTATAAAGTTATGTCTTGGGAATAATGTCCGGTACTGTGTAACTATGTGTGTGACGACTGACAAGGCTGGAATCCGTGTGTATTCAACTTCTGTTTGGGTAACGCACCTTCTCGTATAACATCTAGTTTAGCTGTGAGCTGGCGACTGGACATCTTATTTTTGATGGTACACGTGTATAAGCCGATGTCATCCTTGGTCACTCGGTCAAGCACGAACATCTCGGCACGTCTACTGGCACTAGGTTTCTGAAATATGGAACTTTGATTTCCAAAATGACCTTTCATTTGAGAATATTGCTTAGGTCTAGTTATTGATAATGATATCAAGATAAGCTCATAACACAAAGGTTGCAGTCAATATCCACGATTGCTTAGTTACAAGATCGACAGTGGTGCTTGTTTACATGATCGACACTGGTGCTTGTTTCTACAGTCGAGCCTGTTGCTAATCGTGTGCAATGTAAAGGGTACCTGCAGGATGTCCACCCGAGGACTGTTCCCCTTCTTCCGCGACCACTCTATAGTGGGCCTGGGGAAACTGTCCGTACTGCAGCCGAACACCACCGTGTCTCCTATCTTAGCGGTCTGGTTTCTGGGTCTTTCCTTGACAGTGATCTCAGACATATCGTGGGTCGACCCTGCAACATAAACACGACATATTCAAGTGCCACTGTATAGATGTTCACTATGTGGGGCAGCAACAACTATTGGAGAGATGGTTGTAATCCTAGAAGATTTGTAATACATGAGAGGTTATGGGTTTGAACTTATGTACTTATCATGTTTTTACCAGCTGTACTAGTTGACTATAATGGAGCAGATCCCTTGTGGCGAATGCAATATTCAATAAGAAGTGTTCACCTAATACCCTCAGCGTAAACGTCCCGTTGAGAGATCCGAGTGAGTTGTAGACGATGCACGTGTACTGTCCGGAGTCGGCCATCTGAAGCGAGTTGATGGTCAGGCGGAACGACCTGCGCCGGTACTGGAATACACAGTGCTTAATGGTACACACAGTTCAACACATGTGTTAATACATGTGTGTATATATGTGTTTGTATGCGCGTGTGTGAGCTTGTGTGTCTGCAGGTGTGTGCGTATGTGTGTATACCTGCGTGTATATGTGTCTATGTGGGCGTGAATGTGTGGGTTTGAGTGTGTTTCACAGTGCAGTTCTTGTCCTGCCATCGAGTGTTACAAATATCTTTGTCTTGTCTACAAAGCTAGGCCGCATGCAGTGATCTACCGTATCCTAACTAGTAATTCAGCCAGTATGTTGTTGATATGAATTGTAGCTAAATATTCAGCGTAACGGAACGCCAACGTAGGTGTCAGAGGAGTTGCCCAGTTTGAGACAAAGGTGCGATAACCCACAAATGTCATGTCTACCATAGTTACTTGGTAAAAGGGCGATAACCCACAATTCTCTGTTTGCAGAGATCATTACCCACATGTACACCGTCTTTACTTAGGGACCGTTCATAATGTATGGCTAGGGGTGGGTGGGGGTGGTGATGATGATGATGTTTATGGAGAAGCATGTACAATGTGAAATTTATGCACAAAGTAAGTGACCCCCCCCCCCTGCATGTCATGTACAAAGTCAATGACCCCCTCCTTCATTCCATATTTTTAAATCATAATATTTAAATATTCGTATGTACAAAATTGCTGATCCCCCCTAGAAACATGTGTACAAAATTGCTGACCCCCCCTACCTCCCCAGAACAAAATGGGTGAAACGGCCCCTTAGGAGAAAGGCCACAAGCAACACCTTCTCTACTGAAACTAACTGGATGTTATATCCACATGGTCTCGTCTTACAGGTCATAGCGTACATTGTGTGAAGTCAGTGGGACATACATTGACCAACCTTTTTGGACTTCTTGGTATTAAGAAGGTTGCCGTCTCTGTACCACCTATAGCGAGGTCTGGGATTAGCTCGCGCCTGACACTTTAACACCACCGTGGCCAGCTCTCGCTCCACAAGCACAGTCTCCTTCCTGCGACGTCGCCAGCGAGGGGGCCCTGGGTCGCCAAGATGTAGCAAATAAACAATGAACACTACTGCAAACGTACTTTTGAAAACCAAGTACAGGTGGATGTGCGTTTTACACTTATTATCATTCTTCCTGACAAATTACAAACAGCTCCGGCGACATGGAAATGGGCGTCCTTCCATTATGTGTGAGTTGTATTGGTCGAGGGGTTCGGCATCTTTATCAGTCTTCTAGCGACAACAGTCAAGTCATTAAACCTACTCCCTCTGATGACATCTGATGAAACAATTGGGCCACAAATATACCTGGGAGACAGTTTGGGTAATCACAAAGTTCATATTAACGTTGACGTAGCTCGTAATTACACATATAAATAGCAACTACAAAATGGTTAGATCCGGATTCAGGGTTAGCCGATTGTCTTAACCATGACCAGCAATATTTTGTTGTCTTACCAACTGGTGCCTTTTCACATTTCTTCCCGCCCTTTTTCTTCCTACATTTCCCGTCCGCACTTGCAACAAGCATCACCAGCAGGCAGAGCACCAGCAGTGCGGCCCTAAGGCGCATGCTCACACTTCGGGTCGCCCTTTAACCTTTGACATTAGGCTCGCTAGGTTGAACACGCAACTGAGAACACAATATTGTACACATGTTATATTCATGAACACGGCCGTTCGATTTAGCAATTCACAGAACGCACCAATAAATGCAGTGTGGTAAACAAGACAGTCCTGGACCAATGGTTTGAGAGAAGTCTTCAGTCTACTCACAGCTATCTCAGTCACAACAAAGTCAACGGAAACAGCAGCCAATTTTGGAAGCATAAGAGGGGTAGGCCGAATTAAGAGGCGCTGCATTGACAGTTGACGAACAGATTCAGCCACCCTTTCAATCTATGTCGTGAAAGGCGTCATTAAGACATATCGTAATTTAGGAAAGACCCAAGAAACCGAAGTCCTTCAGCATTTTCACATTCAAGGTTTATTTCCTTACATACACAAGTACACAAACATGCCCTCCAACAAACACTTGGTTTTGCACTTGTTGATATTCCTTGATATTGACACTTAACATAGATGTTGTTGGCATCTGTACATAGAGGAGCGTCCTTCATCAACGTGTCATGCATCACGAATGTGTGATCTGATGCTATCATCATCATCATCATCGTTATTTCTTAAAAACCCACGAACGGTAGTAAATGCAAATGAATACAATAAATACCAAGATAGCAAGGATGTACAAAATGACATCGACGTCATTTATAATAGACATAAAAAGATATATTATAACTAATTGAAAAAGCGTAAATGTTACTAATTAGACTTTTTTTTTATAGCTTTTTGGAAACAATATATTTTGCCTAGTTACGTAAAGTGTTTGTTTTTTGGGATTTGAGAAGGTTCACCATTTTTGAGAGATTCGGCCATTGT
Organism: Haliotis rubra; assembly: GCF_003918875.1. Classification (NCBI taxonomy): domain Eukaryota; kingdom Metazoa; phylum Mollusca; class Gastropoda; order Lepetellida; family Haliotidae; genus Haliotis; species Haliotis rubra. The sequence continues at coordinate 1,345,018 of NW_025766614.1, forward strand.
AGAAATTGATTTGGGATAAAAATGGATCTTTCGGAAATGAAGGTTTTCACATTTAAAAAATAATGGAACTCATCTGCAACTGCTGTGAGCTGCAGTGAGGGCAAAGTCGCTCTTCTCTGGGAACTCCACTCCAGCGGCCAATCTCAACCGGAAGGTTATGGTTAGATGTTCGGAATATCAAAAGTTGCTGTGATATAGCTTTAGGAAGGTGAACATATATTTCTAAATCAGGGGAGTGTTCGTAGCATCGATAATAAATGCCTTTTGAATAAACTGATCTTTAAGGATTCGTTCAGCATTTGAGACTAACCATGGAGTGGAATACCCAAGTGGATTGTTTAGAACATGACTTAGTCCAAGATTATTTTGGATATGCCTGATTGAATTGAGCCAGGGATAATCGTTACAATTGATATGAGGGTCCAATGTGATAAAATTATAAATTACTTGGGATAATTTTATTACATCATTTGGAAGATTCAAATTATGCCAGAACGCTATCATACGTTTGTATATATATATAACGGTTGTCTTCCAAGTTCGCCATATACCATAAAACATGGCTTAGAGTTTCAAAAACATAGGGGAATCCGTTCAATTAAGTCGAGATTTTCAAAACCCCATACCTCTGATCAATGACTTCCCGGTCAGTGCCAAAGTGTACCGGTGTTAGGCTGTTGCTGTTGCATCTATACATATATTTTATAACTGTCGTCTAAATAAAACATAAGTTTTCATTACACGACGTAAGAGAACAGGCTCAAAACCTACCAACTGAAGTTTCCAACGTCTCATACGTCTCCCTAATTTCGTGTCAAAGTTATGGCGGTTTAATCACTTGCATTTGGGAAAATACATGGTCAGTACAGTACAGTTTCCAATCATAAACTTCAAGGCTCCTACTGCCTCAATATGCATGTTGCGAGTGCTTCCGGTTTAATAAGCTGACTTGCTGCTTGGGAGAAAACGTCGCTAATGCAGTACAGCATCGAAACAGCAATCTCCATGCCCTAGCTACCTTAATGACGAAGTACACACGCAGTTTCAGGTTTAATAAAATCACTTGTGTTTGGGAACAAGTACTGCAGTGCATTTCTGAAACAGAAAAGATGACGCCCATAATTAGCGTTATAACAAAGGTACGATTATATAACATTCACTTGCATTTTGACAAATGGCCAATGTTGGATAACCTTCAAACCTTCAAAAGTTTTCTGTACTTCCGGTTAAATGACATTGACATTCAATTCAGCCGCAAACCGCTTAGAGATGATGCACATTATGTTTGATCAAATAGTCATCATGAATGGTCATGATAAAGTGTACATTGGGCATCTACTTCACACCGACTGACCTTGACCTTCAACATCATCCAGTCACGTGCGTAAGCATTACTTCTTACAAAATACGGTTGTTACAAACAAACAGTCTCCATACCATGCTAACACTTCCGGCTTGAAACAATTTAGAAGCCATCCATTGGTGACTGACCTTTCAATACCAAAACAGAAGCCAGAGGTACAGATACGCTGCGTATCTGCGTAAATTACGAAAATATTTATGTGAAAACTCAATTCCTATTAAACCTATTGCGTACAAGTACGCTTGAAGTTTTGTAAATACTCAATACATTTCATCTTAAATGCGTACACACAAAATGGTCAAATCTTAGCTTGTGTACCGGTGGATAGATAAAATAACTGAGGTATATTGAGAGATTCTATTTTTAAACACATGAACTTGCAGTCTTTCTTATCGTTTCTCATATTACAGATCAAATATATATAACCAACACGTAAACCAACATTTAAACTTCATATTTTTACAATTGATAGAAAATGGCAAAATACCCAATTGAGTTTGAGTGAGGTGGGTATAATTTATTTGGTTACTAAAAGAAAAATTAGGATACGCAATTGAGATGAACACAAGCAAGTACATAATTCAATCACCCAAAAAGTTATCTGTAGGTCTGGAAGCAATCATGACGTAGGATAGGACCTGGTGTTCATTATTCGGAGTCAGTCATAAGTGATTGGAAAATACCCACTAGATTTTACTAGATTAGTTTTATAGCAAGATCACAATGTTCTCGATCTAATACTGAAGTCACTCAAGTGATGTTACGATCGAACCCCTTAGGATTATGACTCCACATCTCACAGGGTGTGATCGATAAAACCCCATCGCGAGGGAGGTGATCGAATTCGAGCACACATCGCACCTTCCAAAGGAAATCCTGCTTAAATATATTAATACTGATGTGAATATTGAAATCCCAGCTGTATATTATCGTGTATATATCGTGATTAAATGTCACTTCTACACTTCTCGTGACGCGCTTACATGAATGTCAACTCTGATACTCCTCTCGTGCATGATTTGCCGATTGTACTCCACTCGTGACATCTACATGCATGATTTGCAGGTTGTACTCCACTCGTGACATCTACATGCATGATTTGCCGGTTGTACTCCACTCGTGACACCTACATGCATGATTTGCCGGTTGTACTCAACTCGTGACACCTACATGCATGATTTGCCGGTTGTACTCCACTCGTGACATCTACATGCATGATTTGCCGGTTGTACTCCACTCGTGACATCTACATGCATGATTTGCCGGTTGTACTCCACTCGTGACATCTACATGCATGATTTCCCGGTTGTACTCCACTCGTGACATCTACATGCATGATTTGCCGGTTGTACTCCACTCGTGACACCTACATGCATGATTTGCCGGTTGTACTCCGCTCGTGACATCTACATGCATGATTTGCCGGTTGTACTCCACTCGTGACATCTACATGCATGATTTGCCGGTTGTACTCCGCTCGTGACACCTACATGCATGATTTGCCGGTTGTACTCCACTCGTGACATCTACATGCATGATTTGCCGGTTGTACTCCACTCGTGACATCTACATGCATGATTTGCCGGTTGTACTCCACTCGTGACATCTACATGCATGATTTCCCGGTTGTACTCCACTCGTGACATCTACATGCATGATTTGGCGGTTGTACTCCACTCGTGACACCTACATGCATGATTTGCCGGTTGTACTCCACTCGTGACACCTACATGCATGATTTGCCGGTTGTACTCCACTCGTGACACCTACATGCATGATTTGCCGGTTGTACTGCACTCGTGACACCTACATGCATGATTTGCCGGTTGTACTCCACTCGTGACACCTACATGCATGATTTGCCGGTTGTACTGCACTCGTGACATCTACATGCATGATTTCCCGGTTGTACTGCACTCGTGACATCTACATGCATGATTTCCCGGTTGTACTCCACTCGTGACATCTACATGCATGATTTGCCGGTTGTACTCCACTCGTGACATCTACATGCATGATTTGCCGGTTGTACTCCACTCGTGACATCTACATGCATGATTTGTCGGTTGTACTCCACTCGTGACATCTACATGCATGATTTGCCGGTTGTACTCCACTCGTGACACCTACATGCATGATTTGCCGGTTGTACTCCACTCGTGACATCTACATGCATGATTTGCCGGTTGTACTCCACTCGTGACATCTACATGCATGATTTGCCGGTTGTACTCCGCTCGTGACACCTACATGCATGATTTGCCGGTTGTACTCCACTCGTGACATCTACATGCATGATTTTGCCGGTTGTACTCCACTCGTGACATCTACATGCATGATTTGCCGGTTGTACTCCACTCGTGACATCTACATGCATGATTTGCCGGTTGTACTCCACTCGTGACATCTACATGCATGATTTGCCGGTTGTACTCCACTCGTGACACCTACATGCATGATTTGCCGGTTGTACTCCACTCGTGACACCTACATGCATGATTTGCCGGTTGTACTCCACTCGTGACACCTACATGCATGATTTGCCGGTTGTACTGCACTCGTGACACCTACATGCATGATTTGCCGGTTGTACTCCACTCGTGACACCTACATGCATGATTTGCCGGTTGTACTGCACTCGTGACATCTACATGCATGATTTCCCGGTTGTACTGCACTCGTGACATCTACATGCATGATTTGGCGGTTGTACTCCACTCGTGACATCTACATGCATGATTTGCCGGTTGTACTCCACTCGTGACATCTACATGCATGATTTGTCGGTTGTACTCCACTCGTGACATCTACATGCATGATTTGCCGGTTGAACTCCACTTCGACATCTGTGACACCTACATGCATGATTTGCCGGTTGTACTCCACTCGTGACACCTACATGCATGATTTGCCGGTTGTACTCCACTCGTGACACCTACATGCATGATTTGCCGGTTGTACTGCACTTGACACCTACATGCATGATTTCCCGGTTGTACTCCACTCGTGACATCTACATGCATGATTTGCCGGTTGTACTCCACTCGTGACATCTACATGCATGATTTGCCGGTTGTACTCTCGTGACATCTACATGCATGATTTGCCGGTTGTACTCCACTCGTGACATCTACATGCATGATTTGCCGGTTGTACTCCACTCGTGACATCTACATGCATGATTTGTCGGTTGTACTCCACTCGTGACATCTACATGCATGATTTGCCGGTTGAACTCCACTCGTGACATCTACATGCATGATTTGGCGGTTGTACTCCACTCGTGACACCTACATGCATGATTTGCCGGTTGTACTGCACTCGTGACACCTACATACATAATTTGCCGGTTGTACTGCACTCGTGACACCTACATGCATGATTTGCCGGTTGTACTCCACTCGTGACACCTACATGCATGATTTGCCGGTTGTACTCCACTCGAGTGTCTATTTTGCATGGTCAGGTAAAGCAGCTTGCAGGACAAATATGTTACAGGGATAAGACGTTTCCCCGATCCACCCACCGCGATATATACCAGCTGTTACGTGGACATGAACAATATCAGTTCCGTTCTTTCACAGTATGTCTTTAGTTAAAATACTTGTAACTGTTTTAGTTTTATCACTTAAACTGATAACTGTTGTCTTATTTCATTCTTCTCATTTCTAAGCAACCCAAATCCATTCCATCCTATTCTAAGATAAACGAAGCTCAAAAAGAGAATGCTTACAAATGCAGCAGTCAGACAACACCTTGCAGCGCCGACAGTCCACAGCTCCATGTGTTCAAGTACATCAGCTAAATGTCAACAGGGTCAATACTGATGATCAGCAGGGTTTCAAACTCTCTCAAATGTACAGTGAATTCTTAGACTAACGCTTAGTCTCTGACTATATATAATTTTGATAGCAACAAACAAACCCATTTAAATTGAAAAGGAGCCCTAGGGAGACCAGAGATTCACAACCCGAGGAAATCTAATTGTCTGATCGGCATTCTAGAAGTTGGTGACTCAAAAATGAAACATACAACTGTATGGATGACAAGTTCGTATTTATTGCAAAGAGCGACGTTCGATGTAGATTCTTACATCGCTATCAAGTTGTCATCCATAAAGTTGTATGTTTCATTTCTGAGGAAATCTAGCCTTGCTTCTTTTAGGACTTAACCTTTGCAGAGAGGGCTAGGCTGTAGGCAAAATAATAAGGTTCAGGGACTGTGACACAGACTGAATGAATTATGTGAGAGTAGTTTTACATAAGCAAACATGAAAAATACTGAAAACTATATTAGTTTCGCTTATTGGATGTAGCATAATACTGAAAGGTAAGACAACCTCGTGTTTCACACGGCTTTTACAGCGATACGATGTTGGATCTGACGACATGTACTGTAACATATGTTATATTTGGGAGTACAAATTCTAGTACTTTTAAAAAAAATATTTTTACTGTAGTTTGTTATTTAGCCCATCTGACACTTGCAGCATATGATTTGGATACTGGACATATTGTCCACAAAACACTGCAACTTTGTAACCATAACGTTTGATAATTTGTACAAAATTGTCATTGAACTGACGTATTGTCCATTATGATGTTTCATCGTAACGTTATACCTGTTGATAGAATTTAGACGCGTGGTCGAGTGCAATTGTCAACATTCAAATGTTTATCAAAAACAACCACGGAGCATATCCTTTACAGAATATTCAAAGAACATTCCATTACACTACGAACATGAAATGGTGATAAAATATTGCTTTTGCTATATAGTTCCCGTGCAGTTATCACACACATTCCACATTAGAAATAAGTTGGAATGGGTTTTGTCACATCTCGAAGTTTGGGGGCATTCTGTCAGAGATTTCCTCACACTCTGCCTCTAACCCTGCATCCACTTGCCTCTAACCCCTGCATCTCACACCTGCCTCTCACACTTGCCTCTAACCCCTGCATCTAACACTCTGCCTCTAACCCCTGCATCTCACACTCTTGCCTCTAACCCCCTGCATCTCACACTTGCCTCTAACCCCTGCATCTCACACCTGCCTCTAACCCCTGCATCTCACACCTGCCTCTAACCCCTGCATCTCACACTGCTGCCTCTAACCCCTGCATCTCATCACTCTGCCTCTAACCCTGCATCTCCACACTTGCCTCTAACCCCTGCATCTCACACTCTGCCTCTAACCCCTGCATTTCTACACTTGCCTCTAACCCCTGCATTTAACACACACCTGCCTCTAACCCCTGCATCTCACACTTGCCTCTAACCCCTGCATCTCACACTTGCCTCTAACCCCCCTGCATCTCTCACACTTGCCTCTAACCCTCTAACCCCTGCATCACACTCTGCCTCTAACCCCCTGCATCTAACACTTGCCTCTAACCCCTGCATCTCACCTGCCTCTAACCCCTGCATCTCACACTCTCTCACACTTGCCTCTAACCCCTGCATCTAACACTCCTGCCTCTAACCCCTGCATCTCACACCTGCCTCTAACCCTCTGCATCCTCACACTTCTCTCACACTCTGCCTCTAACCCCTGCATCTTCACACTTGCCTCTAACCCCTGTATCTCACACTCTGCCTCTAATCCCCCCTGCATTCTAACACTTGCCTCTAACCCCTGCATCTCTCACACCTGCCTCTCTAACCCCCTGCATCTCTAACACTCCTGCCTCTAACCCCCTGCATCTCACACTCTGCCTCTAACCCCTGCATCCACACACCTGCCTCTAACCCCTGCATCTCACACTCTGCCTCTAACCCCCTGCATCTCACACCTGCCTCTAACCCCTGCATCTCACACTCCTGCCTCTAACCCCTGCATTTCACACTGCCTCTAACCCCTGCCTCTAACCCCTGCATCTCACACTTGCCTCTAACCCCTGCATCTCACACCTGCCTCTAACCCCTGCATTTAACACTTGCCTCTAACCCCTGCATCTCACACCTGCCTCTAACCCCTGCATCTCACACCTGCCTCTAACCCCTGCATCTCACACCTGCCTCTAACCCCTGCATCTCACACCTGCCTCTAACCCCTGTATCTCACACTTGCCTCTAACCCCTGCATTTAACACCTGCCTCTAACCCCTGCATCTCACACTTGCCTCTAACCCCTGCATCTCACACCTGCCTCTAACCCCTGCATCTCACACCTGCCTCTAACCCTGCATCTCACACTTGCCTCTAACCCCTGTATCTCACACTTGCCTCTAACCCCTGCATCTCACACTTGCCTCTAACCCCTGCATCTAACACTTGCCTCTAACCCCTGCATCTCACACTTGCCTCTAACCCCTGCATCTCACACACTTGCCTCTAACCCTGCATTTCACACCTGCCTCTAACCCCTGCCTGTATCTCAACTTGCCTCTAACCCCTGCATCTCACATTTTGCCTGTAACCCTGCATCTCTCACCCTGTCCTCTAACCCTGCATCTCACACTTGCCTCTAACCCTTGTCTCACACCTGCCCTCTAACCCCTGCATTTCACTCCTCTTGCTCTAGTCCTCAACCCTGTGTCTCACACCTGTCCCTCACCCTTGTCCCTCACTCTTGTCCCTCACCCCCTGTCCTCACACCTGTCTCTAACCCCTGTCCTCACACTTGTCTCTCACCCTTGTCCCTCACTCTTGTCCTCACACCCCCTCCTAACCCCTGCATCTCACACTTGCCTTGTCCCCTCACACCCCTAACCCTCCCCTGTCTAATCACCCTTGTCCCTCACACCTTGTCTCTAACCCCTGTCCCTCCTCATTGTCACACCCTCCCTCACCCTTGTCCCCACCTTGTCCCTCACCCTCTTGTCCCTCACCCCTGTCCCTCATCTCTCACCCTGCCCCTCACTCTCCTCATCCCTGCACTCTTGTCCCTCACCTGCTCCCTCACCCCTGTCCCTCACCCTGCCCCTCACCCCTGTCCCTCACCCCTGTCATTCTCACACCTGCCTCCTCACCCCTGTCCCTCACCCTTGTCACTCACCCCTGTCCCTCACCCCCCCTGCACCCCAGTCACCCCTTCCCATTGTCCTCACCCCTGTCCCTCACCCCTGTCCCCTCACCCTTGCTTGCCCCCTCACTCTTGTCCCTCACACCTTGTCCCTCAACCTTGTCCCTCACCCTTAACCCCTAACCCTCACCCTTGCGTCATCCCTCACTCACCCTTGTCCCTCACCCCTTGTCCCTCACTCTTGTCCCCAATCCACCCTCGCTCCCCCGCCCCTGCCTCTAACCCTTGTCCCTGCATTTGTCCCTCCTCGTCCCTCACCCCTGTCCCCCACCCCCCTGTCCCTCAACCTTGTCCCTCACCTCACCCTTGTCCCTCAATCTTGTCCCTCACCCTTGTCCCTCACCCCTGTCCCTCACCCTTGTCCCTCACTGTTGTCCCTCACTCTTGTCCCTCACCCCTGCCCCTCACTCCTACTTCTAATCCCGAATATCAACTGGTCTGTCCCATACTGTAAATAAGATCGGTAAGGTAAGACATCGCAGATAAACACGTCGGACATGTTTCCTCTATGTAATCTCACAGAATTAAGGTGTTTACAAGTAATCAGTATTGATGAAATCACATAATTTATTAGCTATGATCTTGAAACGAACCCCATCCGTATTTGAAGTCGTACAAGTTGCCTTGTACCGTTCTTGCCTGGTGTGTATTCACATTGAACAACCAAGCAGCTAACATCTGAAGAAGAACTCATATATATCAACATCTGTAGTCAGAAATGATTGAGAATTTTAGGAATATGTTTAATCGGATTTTTAGTATAAACAACCTTGACCAGCTATCAAGTGCTTGGTTTCATTCAAGAGAGACAACTCCGTTAAAACTTTTTCATCAGATTGTGAAGAGTTATCCCCCTTTGTTTACTTGCTAGAACACGACATTTTCAGTGATCCTCAGTATGGATGATTTAGAGAAGAGGAAGTTGATTTTAGAGTATTATAACAAGGACATCAGATCAGCTAAAGTGATTTCAAGTAGAACAGGCATCCCTTTGTCCACTGTTTATCGTGTTTTGAAAAATATTGTAAATGGATATGGCACTGAGCACCAGGGAGGCGCAGGTAGGCCCAGAAAATTGACTGTCGGTGACAGGAGGAGGCTTGGTATTCTTGTTTCTAAAAACAAACGAAGTAGTTTAGAAAACTTAAGGCTGGATATGATTGATAGAGGAACTGTGGCTGTCTGTAAGGAGACAATTGGAACTGAGCTGTATGCAATGGGTTGGCAGAAACGATGAGGAATTCCATCACCGATCATGAAACCTGAACAAAAGGAGCGAAGGTTGAACTGGTGCTTACAGCATAAAAATTGTAACTGGGACCATGTGATTTTCTCAGATGAAAGTTCTGTGTGGCTGTTTCCTAATACACTGAAATTCTGGACCAAACAAACTGAAAAACCTTTGTATCAGCGCCCAAAGTACAGTCCGAAATTTAACGTGTGGGGTGCCATATCTGTGTTAGGGGCAACGCCCGTCTGTGTATTTGAAGGGAATATGAACAGTAAGCGATACACAGATATTCTCGAGGGACATTTACTTCCATCTGCTCACGTGTTCTATGGAAAGTTTTGGATATTCCAGCAGGACAACGACCCAAAACATCGTTCAAAGCATTCACAGGCCTGGTTTCGGACCCAAAATATGACATTATTAGATTGGCCAAGCTATAGTCCTGACCTAAATCCAATAGAAAATGTTTGGGGACTTACGAAAGAAAGTGTCAATAAGAAAAATGTGACAAATATTGCTGAAATGAAAGAAGAGGTGGTCCGATATTGGGACAGCATGGACCACGACTTTGATCAGTAGTATGCCCTGCCGCATTTAAGCCTGCATTGCTGCCCATGGTGACTTGACAAAATATTAACTGTTCACCTGTCTTTGAATCTGGAGTTATGTTTTGCTAATATTCACATTCAATACGTGAGTAATAAGTGAAAAAAAATAAATAATACAATCTTAATAATTTCTGGTTGTACTGTAGTCATAAGGCCATATTTCTATTTCTTATCACTTTGTTATCATTCTTCGATCGCATGGATTGTAACATTAGATTAATGACTTTTTGATTAGGATCCGGTATTGTAGCATGAGATTGTGGGACGAGTGGAAAGGAGACGCATGGGGTTGTGGAAGGAGTTTGACGGCGAATGGGAAGGAAACGCACGGAGTTGTGGAAGGAGTTTGGCAGCCAGTGGGAAGGAGACGCATGGAGTTGTGGAAGGAGTTTGGAGACGAGTGGGAAGGAGACGCATGGGGTTGTGGCAGGAGTTTGACGGCCAGTGGGAAGGAGACGCATAGGAGTTTGGAGACGAGTGGGAAGGAGACGCATGGGGTTGTGGCAGGAGTTTGACGGCCAGTGGGAAGGAGACGCATGGAGTTGTGGAAGGAGTTTGGCAGTCAGTGGAAAGGAGACGCATGGGGTTGTGGTAGGAGTTTGACGGCCAGTGGAAAGGAGACGCATGGAGTTGTGGAAGGAGTTTGACGGCGAATGGGAAGGAGACGCACGGAGTTGTGGAAGGAGTTTGGCAACCAGTGGGAAGGAGACGCATGGAGTTGTGGAAGGAGTTTGGAGGCGAGTGGGAAGGAGACGCATGGAGTTGTGGAAGGAGTTTGACGGCGAGTGGGAAGGAGACGCATGGAGTTGTGGAAGGAGTTTGGAGATGAGTGGGAAGGAGACGCATGGAGTTGTGGAAGGAGTTTGACGGCGAGTGGGAAGGAGACGCATGGAGTTGTGGAAGGAGTTTGGAGACGAGCGGGAAGAAGACGCATGGATTTGTGGAAGGAGTTTGACGGCCAGTGGAAAGGAGACGCATGGAGTTGTGGAAGGAGTCTGGAGATGAGTGGGAAGGAGACGCATGGGGTTGTGGCAGGAGTTTGACGGCCAGTGGGAAGGAGACGCATAGGAGTTTGGAGATGAGTGGGAAGGAGACGCATGGAGTTGTGGAAGGAGTTTGACGGCGAGTGGGAAGGAGACGCATGGAGTTGTGGAAGGAGTTTGGAGACGAGCGGGAAGAAGACGCATGGATTTGTGGAAGAAGTTTGACGGCCAGTGGAAAGGAGACGCATGGAGTTGTGGAAGGAGTCTGGAGATGAGTGGGAAGGAGACGCATGGGGTTGTGGCAGGAGTTTGACGGCCAGTGGGAAGGAGACGCATAGGAGTTTGGAGACGAGTGGGAAGGAGACGCATGGGGTTGTGGAAGGAGTTTGACGGCCAACGGGAAGGAGACTCATGGAGTTGTGGAAGGAGTTTGGCAGTCAGTGGAAAGGAGACGCATGGGGTTGTGGTAGGAGTTTGACGGCCAGTGGGAAGGAGACGCATGGAGTTGTGGAAGGAGATTGACGTCGAGTTGGAAGGAGACGCATGGAGTTGTGGATGGAGTTGTGGAAGGAGTTTGGCGGCCAGTGGGAAGGAGACGCATGGAGTTGTGGAAGGAGTTTGACAGCCAGTGGGAAGGAGACACATGGAGTTGTGGAAGGAGTTTGGCGGCCAGTGGGAAGGAGACGCATGGAGTTGTGGAAGGAGTTTGGCAGCCAGTGGGAAGGAGACGCATGAAGTTGTGGAAGGAGTTTGGCAGCCAGTGGGAAGGAGACGCATGAAGTTGTGGAAGGAGTCTGGCAGCCAGTGGGAAGGAGACGCATGGAGTTGTGTAAGGAGTCTGGCAGCCAGTGGGAAGGAGACGCATGGAGTTGTGGGAAGGAGTTTGGCGGCCAGTGGGAAGGAGACGCATGGAGTTGTGGAAGGAGTTTGGCAGCCAGTGGGAAGGAGACGCATGAAGTTGTGGAAGGAGTCTGGCAGCCAGTGGGAAGGAGACGCATGGAGTTGTGGAAGGAGTTTGGCAGCCAGTGGGAAGGAGACGCATGGAGTTGTAGAAGGAGTTTGGCAGCCAGTGGGAAGGAGACGCATGGAGTTGTGGATGGAGTTGTGGAAGGAGTTTGGCGGCCAGTGGGAAGGAGACGCATGGAGTTGTGGAAGGAGTTTGACAGCCAGTGGGAAGGAGACACATGGAGTTGTGGAAGGAGTTTGGCGGCCAGTGGGAAGGAGACGCATGGAGTTGTGGAAGGAGTTTGGCAGCCAGTGGGAAGGAGACGCATGAAGTTGTGGAAGGAGTTTGGCAGCCAGTGGGAAGGAGACGCATGAAGTTGTGGAAGGAGTCTGGCAGCCAGTGGGAAGGAGACGCATGGAGTTGTGTAAGGAGTCTGGCAGCCAGTGGGAAGGAGACGCATGGAGTTGTGGAAGGAGTTTGGCGGCCAGTGGGAAGGAGACGCATGGAGTTGTGGAAGGAGTTTGGCAGCCAGTGGGAAGGAGACGCATGAAGTTGTGGAAGGAGTCTGGCAGCCAGTGGGAAGGAGACGCATGGAGTTGTGGAAGGAGTTTGGCAGCCAGTGGGAAGGAGACGCATGGAGTTGTAGAAGGAGTTTGGCAGCCAGTGGGAAGGAGACGCATGGAGTTGTGGATGGAGTTGTGGAAGGAGTTTGGCGGCCAGTGGGAAGGAGACGCATGGAGTTGTGGAAGGAGTTTGACAGCCAGTGGGAAGGAGACACATGGAGTTGTGGAAGGAGTTTGGCGGCCAGTGGGAAGGAGACGCATGGAGTTGTGGAAGGAGTTTGGCAGCCAGTGGGAAGGAGACGCATGAAGTTGTGGAAGGAGTTTGGCAGCCAGTGGGAAGGAGACGCATGAAGTTGTGGAAGGAGTCTGGCAGCCAGTGGGAAGGAGACGCATGGAGTTGTGTAAGGAGTCTGGCAGCCAGTGGGAAGGAGACGCATGGAGTTGTGGAAGGAGTTTGGCGGCCAGTGGGAAGGAGACGCATGGAGTTGTGGAAGGAGTTTGGCAGCCAGTGGAAGGAGACGCATGAAGTTGTGGAAGGAGTCTGGCAGCCAGTGGGAAGGAGACGCATGGAGTTGTGGAAGGAGTTTGGCAGCCAGTGGGAAGGAGACGCATGGAGTTGTAGAAGGAGTTTGGCAGCCAGTGGGAAGGAGACGCATGGAGTTGTGGAAGGAGTCTGGCAGCCAGTGGGAAGGAGACGCATGAAGTTGTGGAAGGAGTCTGGCAGCCAGTGGGAAGAAGACGCATGGAGTTGTGGAAGGAGTCTGGCAGCCAGTGGGAAGGAGACGCATGGAGTTGTGGAAGGAGTTTGGCGGCCAGTGGGAAGGAGACGCATGGAGTTGTGGAAGGAGTTTGGCAGCCAGTGGGAAGGAGACGCATGAAGTTGTGGAAGGAGTCTGGCAGCCAGTGGGAAGAAGACGCATGAAGTTGTGGAAGGAGTTTGGCGGCCAGTGGGAAGGAGACGCATGGAGTTGTGGAAGGAGTTTGGCAGCCAGTGGGAAGGAGACGCATGAAGTTGTGGAAGGAGTTTGGCGGCCAGTGGGAAGGAGACGCATGGAGTTGTGGAAGGAGTTTGGCGGCCAGTGGGAAGGAGACGCATGGAGTTGTGGAAGGAGTTTGGCAGCCAGTGGGAAGGAGACGCATGAAGTTGTGGAAGGAGTTTGGCAACCAGTGGGAAGGAGACGCATGGAGTTGTAGAAGAAGTTTGGCGGCCAGTGGGAAGGAGACGCATGGAGTTGTGGAAGGAGTTTGGAGGCGAGTGGGAAGGAGACGCATGGGACAAAGTTCTTCACTGCAATCTTGGAAGTTAGATATTCGTGCCGCCCACAACAGAACACAGACCTGCTGTAACCATCGATACCCTTCTGTTTACGAGCCACAATGGAATAGCTTTGGGGCAGATTGATCAATTGATGGACACCGAACAATATCAAATAAACGGGATAGGATTAATATTATGTCAGCTATACAATGCGTTTGTCATAACTTTCAGAGCTGATATTGCAACATAAATTTATAAACGCGCGCTGTCAGATTGTACTCCTGTTTGAAAGCAACATTCTACCTACTTCGCGTGCAAGTTCTGAGCAGGATAACAGTTCGGATTAGAAGGTGGTTCAGTGTCTTGTGAACATTACACGGCCAGTGGGAAGATGCTGCTGCAATAGACAACCACCTCACACCTTTGTTACATAACTTAGTTCAATACACTCCACTTTAATACACATAGACAGCGAAACACACAGAAAAACGCCTTGACATAATCATGACTTTGAGATGTTGCCCACGGCCTTACACCAACAACGTACTGATATGTAGATGGTGTCCACGGCCTTACAGCAACAACGTGCTGATATGTAGATGGTGCCCACGGCCTTACAGCAACAACGTGCTGATATGTAGATGGTGCCCACGGCCTTACAGCAACAACGTGCTGATATGTAGATGGTGCCAACGGCCTTACAGCAACAACGTACTGATATGTAGATGGTGTCCACGGCCTTACAGCAACAACGAACTGATATGTAGATGGTGTCCACGGCCTTACAGCAACAACGTGCTGATATGTAGATGGTGCCCACGGCCTTACAGCAACAACGTGCTGATATGTAGATGGTGCCCACGGGCTTACAGCAACAACGTGCTTATATGTAGATGGTGCCCACAGGCTTAAAGCAACAACGTGCTGATATGTAGTCGGTGCCCACAGGCTTAAAGCAACAACGAACTGATGTGTAGACGGTGCCCTCGGGCTTACAGCAACAACATGCTGATATGTAGACGGTGCCCACGGCCTTACAGCAACAACGTGCTGATATGTAGACGGTGCCCACGGGCTTACAGCCACAACCTGCTGACATGTAGATGGTGCCCACGGGCTTACACCAACAAC
Source organism: Haliotis rubra (assembly GCF_003918875.1). Taxonomy (NCBI): domain Eukaryota; kingdom Metazoa; phylum Mollusca; class Gastropoda; order Lepetellida; family Haliotidae; genus Haliotis; species Haliotis rubra. The sequence continues at coordinate 1,360,125 of NW_025766614.1, forward strand.
GTGCTTATATGTAGACGGTGCCCTCGGCCTTACAGCAACAACGTGCTGATATGTAGACGGTGCCCACGGCCTTACAGCAACAACGTGCTGATATGTAGACGGTGCCCACGGGCTTACACCAACAACGTGCTTATATGTAGACGGTGCCCTCGGCCTTACAGCAACAACGTGCTGATATGTAGATGGTGCCCACGGCCTTACAACAACAACGAGCTGATATGTAGATGGTGTCCTCGGCCTTACAGCAACAACGTGCTGATATGTAGATGGTGCCCACGGGCTTACAGCAACAACGTGCTGATATGTAGATGGTGCCCACGGCAATTTACAGAACGACTGGCCACGGGCCGTGCTGAAAGGCCGATCGCTGCCGCGCGAGACTGCGAACATTGTCGAGTTACATGTGAGCGTTTCTTGATTCGATTTAATCCCCCGTACATCCCTTTACATATTTAAAACCACTCTGTGGACTACACAGAGACATAGATAAACATTGTGGTGACTATGAGTGTAATGCCCATCCAAAATACAGAGTCCTCGATAACAAAGAGTGGTCTCCACTACCCTACTTAAACAGGATAATGTTATTTACGAGGAGATCTCTGAAATACTGCTGCAGTTATCACGATATTTTCAAATTAAAATATCAGCAGAAATATAGATAGTAGCGTCAACCATTTTGTTCAGTTGGCAGCCAATCACTACTCATAACATCCGGTGAGACTATCCGAGGATTCGTCTGGTGGAGGCAGAAGGCGAGATACCACTGCGGAGGAACATGATCATCACGGACTTGGCCAAGTCTTTTGGGTTAAGCACATGAAGCGTAGTAAAATCTCACATGCCATAAACGTAAAAAGCAGAGATTTAGGTGAGAGATAAGAAGGGATTTCCAGTAGCAAGTTCTGAGGGGCACATCGCAGTTAAATCGAACAAAACATGTTTTGGATAGGCCACCATTAGTAGGCAAGGGTAGACAGATGTGACGGTGTTTTCTAGTGAGAGCATATCGTCTATAACGTGTGTCAGAAAAAAAACATGACAAGGAAATATATATCGCATTTTGTCATGTAATTCATTACGGATTGTACATGGGCTCTGGTTCAATAACGAATTTATGACTTAGCATTCAAGAGTCAAAAGGAAATGATATATTCACCCGATCTGGTGAAATTTGGAAATGTGGCTGACGTGGACCCCACGTTTGGTTCACTGCCATTCAGTTCAGCGAATCGTTCATGTGTGGTGTGATTAGCCTTTATGAGAACCCATGATGCGACGTGTGACCACCCTTCATAAAAGGCCCTTTACGTGACGTGTGACCATCCTTCATGAGAATTCCTTCATGTAACTATCCTTTATAAGAATTCCTTCTTCTAACTATCCCTTATGAGAAACTCTTCAAGTAACTATCCTTTATGCGAATTCCTTCATGTAACTATCCTCCATGAGAATTCCTTCATGTAACTATCCTTTATGAGAATCCCTTCAAGTAACTATCCTTTATGAGAATTCCTTCACCTGACCATCCTTCATGAGAATTACTTCATGTAACTATCCTTTATCAGAATTCATTCTTGTAACTATCCTTTATGAGAATCCCTTCATGTAACTATCCTCCATGAGAATTCCTTCATGTAACTATCCTTTATGAGAATCCCTTCAAGTAACTATCCTTTATGAGAATTCCTTCACCTGACCATCCTTCATTAAAAATTACTTCATGTAACTATCCTTTATCAAAATTCATTCTTGTAACTATCCTTTATGAGAATCCCTTCATGTAACTATCCTTCATGAGAATTCCTTCATGTAACTATCATTTATGAAAATTCCTTCTTGTAACTATCATTTATGAGAATCCCTTCAAGTAACTATCCTTTATGAGAATTCCTTCAAGTAACTATCCTTTATGAGAATACCTTCATGTAACTATCCTTTATGAGAATCCCTTCAAGTAACTATCCTTTATGAGAATTCCTTCAAGTAACTATCCTGCATGTAACTATCAATGAGAATACCTTCATGTAACTATCCTTTATGAGTATCCCCTCATGTAACTATCATTTATGAGAATTCCTTCATGTAACTATCATTTATGAGAATCCCTTAAAGTAACTATCCTTTATGAGAATTCCTTCATGTAACTATCCTTTATGAGAATCACTTCATGTAACTATCCTTTATGAGAATTCCTTCATGTAACTATCCTTTATGAGTATCCCCTCATGTAACTATCATTTATGAGAATTCCTTCATGTAACTATCCTTTATGAGAATTCCTTCTTGTAACTATCATTTATGAGAATCCCTTAAAGTAACTATCCTTTATGAGAATTCCTTCATGTAACTATCCTTTATGAGAATCCCTTCATGTAACTATTATTTATGAGAATGCCTTCATGTAACTGTCCTTTATGAGAATCCCTTCATGTAACTATCCTTTATGAGAATTCCTTCATGTAACTATCTTTTATGAGAATCCCTTCATGTAACTGTCCTTCATGAGAATTCCTTCATGTAACTATCATTTATGAGAATTCCTTCTTGTAACTATCATTTATGAGAATCCCTTTAGGTAACTATCCTTTATGCTTATTCCTTCAAGTAACTATCCTTTATGAGAATATCTTCATGTAACTATCATTTATGAGAATTCTTTCATGTAACCATCATTTATGAGAATCCCTTCAAGTAACTATCCTTTATGAGAATTCCTTCAAGTAACTATCCTTTATGAGAATCACTTCATGTAACTATCATTTATGAGAATTCCTTCAAGTAACTATCCTTTATGAGAATTCCTTCAAGTAACTATCCTTTATGAGAATACCTTCATGTAACTATCATTTATGAGAATTCTTTCATGTAACCATCATTTATGAGAATCCCTTCATGTAACTGTCCTTTATGAGAATTCCTTCAAGTAACTATCCTTTATGAGAATCACTTCATGTAACTATCATTTATGAGAATTCCTTCATGTAACTATCCTTTATGAGTATCCCCTCATGTAACTATCATTTATGAGAATTCCTTCATGTAACTATCCTTTATGAGAATTCCTTCTTGTAACTATCATTTATGAGAATCCCTTAAAGTAACTATCCTTTATGAGAATTCCTTCAAGTAACTATCCTTTATGACAATCCCTTCATGTAACTATCATTTATGAGAATGCCTTCATGTAACTGTCCTTCATGAGAATCCCTTCATGTAACTATCCTTTATGAGAATTCCTTCATGTAACTATCTTTTATGAGAATCCCTTCATGTAACTATCCTTCATGAGAATTCCTTCATGTAACTATCATTTATGAGAATTCCTTCTTGTAACAATCATTTATGAGAATCCCTTCAAGTAACTATCCTTTATGCGAATTCCTTCAAGTAACTATCCTTTATGAGAATACTTTCATGTAACTATCATTTATGAGAATTCTTTCATGTAACCATCATTTATGAGAATCCCTTCAAGTAACTATCCTTTATGAGAATTCCTTCAAGTAACTATCCTTTATGAGAATCACTTCATGTAACTATCATTTATGAGAATTCCTTCATGTAACTATCCTTGATGAGAATCCCCTCATGTAACTATCCTTTATGAGAATTCCTTCATGTAACTATCCTTTGTGAGAATTCCTTCTTGTAACTATCATTTATGAGAATCCATTCAAGTAACTATCCTTTATGAGAATTCCTTCAAGTAACTATCCTTTATGAGAGTCCCTTCATGTAACTATCATTTATGAGAATTCCTTCATGTAACTATCCTTCATGAGAATCCCTTCATGTAACTATCCTTTATGAGAATTCCTTCATGTAACTATCATTTATGAGAATCCCTTCATGTAACTGTCTTTTATGAGAATTCCTTCATGTAACTATCCTTTATGAGAATTCCTTCATGTAACTATCATTTATGAGAATTCCTTCATGTAACTGTCCTTTATGAGAATTCCTTCATGTAACTATCCTTATGAGAATCCCTTCATGTAACTATCCTTTATGAGAATTCCTTCATGTAACTATCCTTCATGAGAATCCCTTCCTGTAACTATCCTTGATGAGAATTCCTTCATGTAACTATCATTTATGAGAATTCCTTCATGTAACTATCCTTTATGAGAATCCCTTCAAGTAACTATCATTTATGAGAATTCCTTCATGTAACTATCCTTTATGAGAATTCTTTCATGTAACTATCATTTATGAGAATTCCTTCATGTGACTATCCTTTATGAGAATTCCTTCATATAAATATCCTTTATGAGAATCCCTTCAAGTAACTTTCCTTTATGAGAATCCCTTCATGTAACTATCATTTATGAGAGTTCCTTCATGTAACTATCCTTTATGAGAATTCCTTCATGTAACCATAATTTATGAGAATTCCTTCATGTAACTATCCTTTATGAGAATCCCTTCATGTAACTATCCTTTATGAGAATTCCTTCATGTAACTATCCTTTATGAGAATTCCTTCATGTAACTATCCTTTATGAGAATTCCTTCATGTAACTATCCTTTATAAGAATCCCTTCAAGTAACTATGCCTTATGAGAATCCCTTCATGTAACTATCATTGATGAGAATTCCTTCATGTAACTATCTTTCATGATAATTCCTTTAATGTGCCTATCCTTCTTTCAAGTAGCTATCCTCCTTTATGAGAATCCCTTCATGTAACTATCCTTCATGAGAATTTCTTTCATGAAACAATCCTTTATGAGAATTCCTTCATGTGCCTATCTTTCATGAGAATTCATTCATGTAACTATCCTTTATGAGAATTCCTTCATGTAACTATCCTTCATGTAACTATCCTTCATGAGAATCCCTTCTTGTGCCTATCCTCCATGAGAATTCCTTGATGTGACTTATGACTATCATTAATGAGAACCTTTCATGTGACGTGTGCCTATCCATCAACAAAAAGCCATTCATGAAAAACCCTTCATATGACGTGACTATCCACAAGAAGCCCTTCATGGGACGTGACTATGTATAAGAAGCCCTTCCTGTGACGTGACTATCTATGAGAAACCCTTCATGTGACGAGACTATCCACAAGAAGCCCTTCCTGTGACGTGAATATCTATAAGAAGCCCTTCATGTGACGTGACTATCCATGAGAAGCCCTTCATGTGACGTGACTATCCACGAGAAGCCCTTCATGTGACGAGACTATCCACAAGAAGCCCTTCGTGTGACGTGACTATCCATGAGAAGCCCTTCATGTGATGTCACCATCTATGAGAAGCCCTTTATGTGACGTGACTATCCATGAGAAGCCCTTCATGTGACGTGACTATCCACGAGAAGCCCTTCATGTGATGTCACCATCTATGAGAAGCCCTTCATGTGACGTGACTATCCATGAGAAGCCCTTCATGTGACGTGACTATCCACGAGAAGCCCTTCATGTGATGTCACCATCTATGAGAAGCCCTTCATGTGACGTGACTATCCATGAGAAGCCCTTCAAGTGACGAGACTATCCACAAGAAGCCCTTCCTGTGACGTGACTATCCACGAGAAACCCTTCATGTGATGTCACTATCTATGAGAAGCCCTTTATGTGACGTGACTATCCATGAGAAGCCCTTTATGTGACGTGACTATTCATGAGAAGCCCTTCATGTGACGTGACTATCCATGAGAAGCCCTTTATGTGACGTGAGTCTCCAGTGGCCTGTAACTACGCCTGTAACCAACAGTACGAGTCTGACCTATGGAAGGTAATCTAGCGCTCTCGAAACAACGCCATACACAATAGACTGTTATGATATCATATGGCACAATCGGCAGTGGTGCGCACTCAAATAACCCCGGCTGTAGTACACCACTCCCCTCCACCCGTCGCCTCCCCTACCCAGTCACCCACACACTAAACGGGGGCCCAGGAAACAGTTACGAGAGGATACAATAGCTTCAGCCACTATAAGCTAGATCTAGATCCACGCTAAGAGGAAATCAAGGTTTAAAATGTTCCTCAAATTACAAGGTGTGTACTATATAACTGATCACTTAATGCAACAAAAGAGCAGTGGCAACATTATAGTTTCTCCGGCCACCTATGGTGACTTACGACGCTTTGCAGGTGCCACATACTCGACAGTGTTAATCACACCTGCGACAAGCAGTAATAAAAGAATGGTGGTAGGATCGGCAGCAACAGGAACCGCCGTTATGCAGGAATTTATAACCTGCTTATTGATGTCATCAACTATTCAACAAAATCAGCACGTTTCCGCCATCTGCACCAAGCTGCATCACAAACAATTATAACAATTAAATTTGTTTTACGCTGTAGGCTATAAACTTTAGAACTGGATATAAACGCTTTGTGGTGTACAAACACACGGCAGCTCTATCGTACAATAGCTCACACGCACACACAGTAAGTCTACCGACTTTGAGTTGTTACATTAATATAAGTATACGAGACAACAATAGCTATCGACGGTGTATAAAACAGTGCTTGTAACAGGGAGCATGACGAGATGATCCCATGGGGAGCACGGTGAGACGATCTCTACTACTTTACTATAGCAGGGCAGCAAACAGCAGCAGCAGCAGACACAGGTGGTTTTAGCATGAAGAGATCTGTAGAACAAACTCTTACCTGTATGATGACTCACATTATCTACTGGGGGGCTTTTCAGGAACCTCAGAAAATAATCCGGAAATCACAGAACTGAATTTCTTGCCTTGAATGAGCGAAAGACAGAAGTTGTGGTATTGGAGACTTCCGACAATCAGTGTTCCATTGCACGAACTCGTCGGGGCTGTGAAAGCGGGCGAAATTCGCTACCGGTCTGAGTTTCCTACTTATAGTCTGTTTTAACATCTGTTGTGACTGGAACCTGGCTGCTGACACCGTCAAACATCTCCCTCCTGCCACACGGCCCTCCCTCCTGCCACACGGCCCTCCCTCCTACCACACGGATTGTGTATCGATATTCAATGGCAGGCTCCAACAAACAGATACGTTTGGAACATGCCCGAATTACAAGATGGATTATAACTTAACATAATACGTCAGACAGCTCGACATACCACAATATACAACATCACACAATACGTCAGACAGACATACTACAACATATGATATTACACAATACGCCAGACAGACATACTACAATATACAATATCACACAATACGCCAGACAGACATACTGCAATACACAATATCACACAATACGCCAGACAGACATACTGCAATATATAATATCACACAATACGTCAGACAGACATACTGCAATACACAATATCACACAATACGCCAGACAGACATACTGCATTACACAATATCACACAATGCGTCAGACAGACATACTGCAATATACAATATCACACAATACGTTAGACAGACGTACGACAGACATACTGAAATATACAATATCACACAATACGTCAGACAAACATACTGCAATACACAATGTCACACAATACGCCAGACAGACATACTGCAATATACAATATCACACAATACGTCAGACAGACATACTCCAATTTACAATATCACACAATACGTCAGGCAAACACAGTACAATATAAAATATCACACAATACGTCAGACAGACAAACTACAATATACAATATCACATAATACGTCAGACAGACATACTGCAATATACAATATCACACAATACCTCAGACAGACATACTGCAATACACAATGTCACACCAAACGTCAGATAGACATACTGCAATACACAATGTCACACAATACGCTAGACAGACATACTGCAATATACAATATCACACAATACGTCAGACAGACATACTGCAATATACAATATCACACAATACGTCTTACAGACATACTGCAATATACAATGTCACACAATACGTCAGACAGACATACTGCAATATACAATATCACACAATACGTCAGACAGACATACTGCAATATACAATATCACACAATACGTCAGACAGACATACATGCAATATACAATATCACACAATACCTCAGACAGACATAGTGCAATTTACAATATCACTCAATACGCCAGACAGACATACTGCAATATACAATATCACACAATACATCAGACAGACATACTGCAATCACACAATGTCACACATATACACAGCCACAGACATACTGCAATATACAATATCACACAATACGTCAGACAGACATACTGCAATACACAACATCACAATAACGTACAGACAGACATACTGCAATATACAATATCACACAATACGCCAGACAGACATACTGCAATATATAATATCACACAATACGTCAGACAGACATACTGCAATACAACAATATCACACACAATACGCCAGACAGACATACTGCATTACACAATATCACACAATGCGTCAGACAGACATACTGCATCATTACAATATCACACAATGCGTCAGACAGACATACTGCAATATACAATATCACATACAATATAATACGTCAGACAGACATACTCGCAATAATAATATCACACAATACGTCAGACAGACATACTGCAATACACAATATCACACAATGCGTCAGACAATATGCACAATCACACAATGCGTCACAATATATACTGCAATATATAATATCACACAATACGTTAGACAGACGTACTCAATATACATAATATCAATAATACGTCAGACAGACATACTGCAATATACAATATCACACAATATACAATATATCACACAATACGTCAGACAGACATACTGCAATATACAATATCACAAAATACCAGACAGACAGACATACTGCAATATACAATATCACAAAATACACCAGACAGACATCTGACATAACATCACACAATACGTCAGACATACATACTGTCAACACAATACGCCAGACAGACATACTGCAATATACAATATCACACAATAGGTCAGACAGACATACTGCAATTTACAATATGACACAATACGTCAGGCAAACACAGTACAATATAAAATATCACACAATACGTCAGACAGACAAACTACAATATACAATATCACATAATACGTCAGACAGACATACTGCAATATACAATATCACACAATACCTCAGACAGACATACTGCAATACACAATGTCACACCAAACGTCAGATAGACATACTGCAATACACAATATCACACAATACGCTAGACAGACATACTGCAATATACAATATCACACAATACGCCAGACAGACATACTGCATTACACAATATCACACAATGCGTCAGACAGACATACTGCAATATACAATATCACACAATACGTTAGACAGACGTACTCCAATATACAATATCACACAATACGTCAGACAGATGTACTGCAATATACAATATCACACAATACGTCAGACAGACATACTGCAATATACAATATCACAAAATACACCAGACAGACATACTGGAATATACAATATCACACAATACGTCAGACAAACATACTGCAATACACAATGTCACACAATACGCCAGACAGACATACATGCAATATACAATATCACACAATAGGTCAGACAGACATAGTGCAATTTACAATATGACACAATACGTCAGGCAAACACAGTACAATATAAAATATCACACAATACGTCAGACAGACAAACTACAATATACAATATCACATAATACGTCAGACAGACATACTGCAATATACAATATCACACAATACCTCAGACAGACATACTGCAATACACAATGTCACACCAAACGTCAGATAGACATACTGCAATACACAATATCACACAATACGCTAGACAGACATACTGCAATATACAATGTCACACAATACGTCAGACAGACATACTGCAATATACAATATCACACAATACGTCAGACAGACATACTGCAATATACAATATCACACAATACGTCAGACAGACATACTGCAATATACAATGTCACACAATACGTCAGACAGACATAGTGCAATTTACAATATCACTCAATACGCCAGACAGACATACTGCAATATACAATATCACACAATACCTCAGACAGACATACTGCAATACACAATGTCACACAATACGCCAGACAGACATACTGCAATATACAATATCACACAATACGTCAGACAGACATACTGCAATACACAACATCACACAATACGCCAGACAGACATACTGCAATATACAATATCACACAATACGCCAGACAGACATACTGCAATATACAATATCACACAATACGTCAGACAGACATACTGCAACATACAATATCACACAATACGTCAGACAGACATACTGCAATATACAATATCACACAATACGCCAGACAGACATACTGCAATATACAATATCACATAAATACACGCCAGACAGACATGCTGCAATATACAATATCACACAATACGCCAGACAGACATGCTGCAATATACAATATCACACGATACGCCAGACAGACATACTGCAATACACAATATCACACAATACATCAGACAGACATACTGCAATATACAATATCACACAATAGGTCAGACAGACGTACTGCAATATACAATATCACACAATACGTCAGACAGACATACTGCAATATACAATATCACAAAATACACCAGACAGACATACTGGAATATACAATATCACACAATACCTCAGACAAACATACTGCAATACACAATGTCACACAATACGCCAGACAGACATACTGCAATATACAATATCACACAATACGTCAGACAGACATACTGCAATATACAATATCACACAATACGTCAGGCAAACACACTACAATATAAAATATCACACAATACGTCAGACAGAGAAACTACAATATACAATATCACATAATACGTCAGACAGACATACTGCAATATACAATATCACACAATACCTCAGACAGACATACTGCAATACACAATGTCACACCAAACGTCAGATAGACATACTGCAATACACAATGTCACACAATACGCTAGACAGACATACTGCAATATACAATATCACACAATACGTCAGACAGACATACATGCAATATACAATATCACACAATATCTCAGACAGACATAGTGCAATTTACAATATCACTCAATACGCCAGACAGACATACTGCAATATACAATATCACACAATACCTCAGACAGACATACTGCAATACACAATGTCACACCAAACGTCAGATAGACATACTGCAATACACAATGTCACACAATACGCTAGACAGACATACTGAAATATACAATATCACACAATACGTCAGACAGACATACTGCAATATACAATATCACACAATACGTCAGACAGACATATGCAATATACAATATCACACAATACGCCAGACAGACATACTGCAATATACAAACATCACACAATACGTCAGACAGACATACTGCAATATACAATATCACACAATACGTCAGACAGACATACTGCAATATACAATATCACACAATACGTCAGACAGACATACTGCAATATACAATATCACACAATACGTCAGACAGACATACTGCAATATACAATATCACACAATACGTCAGACAGACATACTGCAATATAACAATATCACACAATACGTCAGACAGACATACTGCAATATACAATATCAATATCAATATACGTCAGACAGACATGCAATATACTGCATACGTCAGACAGACATACTGCAATATCAATATCACACAATACGTCAGACAGACATACTGCACAATATCACACAACAATACGTCAGACAGACATACATATGCAATATACAATATCACACAATACGTCAGACAGACATACTGCAATATACAATATCACACAATACGTCAGACAGACATACTGCAATATACAATATCACACAATACGTCAGACAGACATACTGCAATATACAATATCACACAATACGTCAGACAGACATACTGCAATATACAATATCACACAATACGTCAGACAGACATACATGCAATATACAATATCACACAAATGCCAGACAGACAGACATACTGCAATATACAATATCACACAATACGCCAGACAGACATACTGCAATATACAATATCACACAATACGTCAGACAGACATACTGCAATACACAATATCACACAATACATCAGACAGACATACTGCAATATACAATATCACACAATACGTCAGACAGACATACTGCAATATACAATATCATCACACAGACATATGCCAGACAGACATACTGCAATATACAATATCACACAATACGTCAGACACAGACAGACATACTGCAATATACAATATCACACAATACGTCAGACAGACATACTGCAATATACAATATCACACAATACGTCAGACAGACATACTGCAATATACAATATCACACAATACGTCAGACAGACATACTGCAATATACAATATCACACAATACGTCAGACAGACATACTGCAATATACAATATCACACAATACGTCAGACAGACATACTGCAATATACAATATCACACAATACGTCAGACAGACATACTGCAATATACAATATCACACAATACGTCAGACAGACATACTGCAATATACAATATCACAATACGTCAGACAGACATACTGCAATATACAATATCACACAATACACACAGACAGACATACTGCAATATACAATATCACACAATACGTCAGACAGACATACTGCAATATACAATATCACACAATACGTCAGACAGACATACTGCAATATACAATATCACACAATACGTCAGACAGACATACTGCAATATACAATATCACACAATACGTCAGACAGACATACTGCAATATACAATATCACACAATACGTCAGACAGACATACTGCAATATACAATATCACACAATACGTCAGACAGACATACTGCAATATACAATATCACACAATACGTCAGACAGACATACTGCAATATACAATATCACACAATACGTCAGACAGACATACTGCAATATACAATATCACACAATACGTCAGACAGACATACTGCAATATACAATATCACACAATACCTCAGACAGACATACTGCAATACACAATGTCACACAATACGCCAGACAGACATACTGCAATATACAATATCACACAATACGTCAGACAGACATACTGCAATATACAATATCACACAATACGCCAGAGACATACTGCAATATACAATATCACAATACGTCAGACAGACATACTGCAATATACAATATCACACAATACGTCAGACAGACATACACATACTGCAATATACAATATCACACAATACTGCAATATCACAACATCACCAGACAGACATACTGCAATATACAATATCACACAATACGTCAGACAGACATACTGCAATATACAATATCACACAATACGTCGAGACAGACATACTGCAATATACAATATCACACAATACGTCAGACAGACATACTGCAATACACAATATCACACAATACGTCAGACAGACATACTGCAATATACAATATCACACAATACGTCAGACAGACATACTGCAATATACAATATCACACAATACGTCAGACAGACATACTGCAATATACAATATCACACAATACGTCAGACAGACACTGCAATATACAATATCACACAATACGTCAGACAGACATACTGCAATACACAATATCACACAATACGTCAGACAGACATACTGCAATATACAATATCACACAATACGTCAGACAGACATACTGCAATATACAATATCACACAATACGTCAGACAGACATACTGCAATATACAATATCACACAATACGTCAGACAGACATACTGCAATATACAATATCACACAATACGTCAGACAGACATACTGCAATATACAATATCACACAATACGTCAGACAGACATACTGCAATATACAATATCACACAATACGTCAGACAGACATACTGCAATATACAATATCACACAATACGTCAGACAGACATACTGCAATATACAATATCACACAATACGCCAGACAGACATACTGCAATATACAATATCACACAATACGTCAGACAGACATACTGCAATACACAATATCACACAATACGCCAGACAGACATACTGCAATATACAATATCACACAATACGCCAGACAGACATACTGCAATATCACAATATCACACAATACGCTCAGACAGACATACTGCAATATACAATATCACACAATACGTCAGACAGACATACTGCAATATACAATATCACACAATACGTCAGACAGACAGACAATATACAATATCACACAATACGTCAGACAGACATACTGCAATATACAATATCACACAATACGTCAGACAGACATACTGCAATATACAATATCACACAATACGCCAGACAGACATACTGCAATATACAATATCACACAATACGTCAGACAGACATACTGCAATACACAATATCACACAATACGCCAGACAGACATACTGCAATATACAATATCACACAATACGTCAGACAGACATACTGCAATATACAATATCACACAATACGTCAGACAGACATACTGCAATATACAATATCACACAATACGTCAGACAGACATACTGCAATATACAATATCACACAATACGTCAGACAGACATACTGCAATATACAATATCACACAATACGTCAGACAGACATACTGCAATATACAATATCACACAATACGTCAGACAGACATACTGCAATATACAATATCACACAATACGTCAGACAGACATGCTGCAATATACAATATCACACAATACGTCAGACAGACATACTGCAATATACAATATCACACAATACGTCAGACAGACATACTGCAATATACAATATCACACAATACGCCAGACAGACATACTGCAATATACAATATCACACAATACGTCAGACAGACATACTGCAATATACAATATCACACAATACGTCAGACAGACATACTGCAATATACAATATCACACAATACGTCAGACAGACATACTGCAATACACAATGTCACACAATACGCCAGACAGACATACTGCAATATACAATATCACACAATACGCCAGACAGACATACTGCAATACACAATATCACACAATACATCAGACAGACATACTGCAATATACAATATCACACAATACGTCAGACAGACATACTGCAATATACAATATCACACAATACGCCAGACAGACATACTGCAATATACAATATCACACAATACGTCAGACAGACATACTGCAATATACAATATCACACAATACGTCAGACAGACATACTGCAATATACAATATCACACAATACGTCAGACAGACATACTGCAATATACAATATCACACAATACGTCAGACAGACATACTGCAATACACAATGTCACACAATACGTCTAGACAGACATACTGCAATATACAATATCACACAATACGTCAGACAGACATACTGCAATATACAATATCACACAATACGTCAGACAGACATACTGCAATATACAATATCACACAATACGTCAGACAGACATACTGCAATATACAATATCACACAATACGTCAGACAGACATACTGCAATATACAATATCACACAATACGTCAGACAGACATACTGCAATATATAATATCACACAATACGTCAGACAGACATACTGCAATACACAATATCACACAATACGCCAGACAGACATACTGCAATATACAATATCACTCAATACGTCAGACAGACATACTGCAATAAACAACATCACACAATACGCCAGACAGACATACTGCAATATATAATATCAAACAATACCTCAGACAGACATACTGCAATACACAATGTCACACAATACGCCAGACAGACATACAGACAATATACAATATCACACAATACGCCAGACAGACATACTGCAATACACAATATCACACAATACATCAGACAGACATACTGCAATATACAACATCACACAATACGCCAGACAGACATACTGCAATATACAATATCACACAATACGCCAGACAGACATACTGCAATATACAATATCACACAATACGTCAGACAGACATACTGCAATATACAATATCACACAATACGTCAGACAGACATACTGCAATATACAATATCACTCAATACGCCAGACAGACATACTGCAATATACAATATCACACAATACCTCAGACAGACATACTGCAATACACAATGTCACACAATACGTCAGACAGACGTACTCCAATATACAATATCACACAATACGTCAGACAGACATACATGCAATATACAATATCACACAATACGTCAGACAGACATACTGCAATTTACAATATCACACAATACGTCAGACATACATACTGCAATATATAATATCAAACAATACCTCAGACAGACATACTGCAATATACAATATCACACAATACGTCAGACAGACATACTGCAATATACAATATCACACAATACGCCAGACAGACATACTGCAATATACAATATCACACAATACGCCAGACAGACATACTGCAATATACAATATCACACAATACGTCAGACAGACATACTGCAATATACAATATCACACAATACGTCAGACAGACATACTGCAATATACAATATCACACAATACGTCAGACAGACATACTGCAATATACAATATCACACAATACCTCAGACAGACATACTGCAATATACAATGTCACACAATACGTCAGACAGACATACTGCAATATACAATATCACACAATACGCCAGACAGACATGCTGCAATATACAATATCACACAATACGCCAGACAGACATGCTGCAATATACAATATCACACAATACGTCAGACAGACATACTGCAATACACAATATCACACAATACGCCAGACAGACATACTGCAATATACAATATCACACAATAGGTCAGACAGACATACTGCAATATACAATATCACACAATACGTCAGACAGACATACTGCAATATACAATATCACACAATACGTCAGACAGACATACTGCAATATACAATGTCACACAATACGTCAGACAGACATACTGCAATATACAATATCACACAATACGTCAGACAGACATACTGCAATATACAATATCACACGATACGTCAGACAGACATACATGCAATATACAATATCACACAATACCTAAGACAGACATGCTGCAATATACAATATCACTCAATACGCCAGACAGACATACATGCAATATATAATATCACACAATAGCTCAGACAGACATACTGCAATACACAATGTCACACAATACGCCAGACAGACATACTGCAATATACAATATCACACAATACGTCAGACAGACATACTGCAATATACAATATCACACAATACGTCAGACAGACATACTGCAATATATAATATCAAACAATACCTCAGACAGACATACTGCAATACACAATGTCACACAATACGCCAGACAGACATACTACAATATACAATATCACACAATACGCCAGACAGACATACTGCAATACACAATATCACACAATACATCAGACAGACATACTGCAATATACAATATCACACAATACGCCAGACAGACATACTGCAATATACAATATCACACAATACGCCAGACAGACATACTGCAATATACAATATCACACAATATCAGACAGAATATGCAACACACAATATCACACAATACGTCAGACAGACATACTGCAATATACAATATCACACAATACGTCAGACAGACATACTGCAATATACAATATCACACAATACGCCAGACAGACATACTGCAATATACAATATCACACAATACGTCAGACAGACATACTGCAATACACAATGTCACACAATACGTCAGACAGACATACTGCAATATACAATATCACACAATACGTCAGACAGACATACATGCAATATACAATATCACACAATACGTCAGACAGACATACTGCAATATACAATATCACACAATACGTCAGACAGACATACTGCAATATACAATATCACACAATACGTCAGACAGACATACTGCAATATACAATATCACACAATACGTCAGACAGACATACTGCAATATACAATATCACACAATACGTCAGACAGACATACTGCAATACACAATATCACACAATACGTCAGACAGACATACTGCAATATACAATATCACTCAATACGTCAGACAGACATACTGCAATCACAACATCACACAATACGCCAGACAGACATACTGCAATATATAATATCAAACAATACCTCAGACAGACATACTGCAATACACAATGTCACACAATACGCCAGACAGACATACTGCAATATACAATATCACACAATACGCCAGACAGACATACTGCAATACACAATATCACACAATACATCAGACAGACATACTGCAATATACAACATCACACAATACGCCAGACAGACATACTGCAATATACAATATCACACAATACGCCAGACAGACATACTGCAATATACAATATCACACAATACGTCAGACAGACATACTGCAATACAATACAATATCACACAATACGTCAGACAGACATACTGCAATATACAATATCACACAATACGCCAGACAGACATACTGCAATATACAATATCACACAATACGTCAGACAGACATACTGCAATATACAATATCACACAATACGTCAGACAGACATACTGCAATATACAATATCACACAATACGTCAGACAGACATACTGCAATATACAATATCACACAATACGTGCAGACAGACATACAATGCAATACACAATATCAATATCAAACAATACGTCAGACAGACATACTGCAATATACAATATCACACAATACGTCAGACAGACATACTGCAATATACAATATCACACAATACGTCAGACAGACATACTGCAATATACAATATCACACAATACGTCAGACAGACATACTGCAATATACAATATCACACAATACGTCAGACAGACATACTGCAATATACAATATCACACAATACGTCAGACAGACATACTGCAATATACAATATCACACAATACGTCAGACAGACATACTGCAATATACAATATCACACAATACGTCAGACAGACATACTGCAATATACAATATCACACAATCAATACGTCAGACAGACATACTGCAATATACAATATCACACAATACGTCAGACAGACATACTGCAATATACAATATCACACAATACGTCAGACAGACATACTGCAATTTACAATATCACACAATACGTCAGACATACATACTGCAATATATAATATCAAACAATACATCAGACAGACATACTGCAATACACAATGTCACACAATACGCCAGACAGACATACTGCAATATACAATATCACACAATACGCCAGACAGACATACTGCAATACACAATATCACACAATACATCAGACAGACATACTGCAATATACAACATCACACAATACCCCAGACAGACATACTGCAATATACAACATCACATAATACGTCAGACAGACATACTGCAATATACAATATCACACAATACGTCAGACAGACATACTGCAATACACAATATCACACAATACGCCAGACAGACATACTGCAATATACAATATCACACAATACCTCAGACAGACATACTGCAATACACAATGTCACACAATACGCCAGACAGACATACTGCAATATACAATATCACAAAATACGTCAGACAGACATACTGCAATATACAATATCACACAATACGTCAGACAGACATACTGCAATATACAATATCACACAATACGTCAGACAGACATACTGCAATATACAATATCACACAATACGTCAGACAGACATACTGCAATATACAATATCACACAATACGCCAGACAGACATACTGCAATATACAATATCACACAATACGCCAGACAGACATACTGCAATATACAATATCACACAATACGCCAGACAGACATGCTGCAATATACAATATCACACAATACGTCAGACAGACATACTGCAATATACAATATCACACAATACGTCAGACAGACATACTGCAATATACAATATCACACAATACGTCAGACAGACATACTGCAATATACAATATCACACAATACGTCAGGCAGACACACTACAATATAAAATATCACACAATACGTCAGACAGACATACTACAATATACAATATCACATAATACGTCAGACAGACATACTGCAATATACAATATCACACAATACGTCAGACAGACATACTGCAATACACAATGTCACACCAAACGTCAGATAGACATACCGCAATACACAATGTCATACAATACGCTAGACAGACATACTGCAATACACAATATCACACAATACGCCAGACAGACATACTGCAATATACAATATCACACAATACGTCAGACAGACATACTGCAATATACAATATCACACAATACATCAGACAGACATACTGCAATATACAATATCACACAATACGTCTTACAGACATACTGCAATATACAATGTCACACAATACGTCAGACAGACATACTGCAATATACAATATCACACAATACGTCAGACAGACATACTGCAATATACAATATCACACAATACGTCAGACAGACATACATGCAATATACAATATCACACAATACGTCAGACAGACATAGTGCAATTTACAATATCACTCAATACGCCAGACAGACATACTGCAATATACAATATCACACAATACCTCAGACAGACATACTGCAATACACAATGTCACACAATACGCCAGACAGACATACTGCAATATACAATATCACACAATACGCCAGACAGACATACTGCAATATACAATATCACACAATACGCCAGACAGACATACTGCAATATACAATATCACACAATACGTCAGACAGACATACTGCAATATACAATATCACACAATACGCCAGACAGACATACTGCAATATACAATATCACACAATAGGTCAGACAGACATACTGCAATATACAATATCACACAATACGTCAGACAGACATACTGCAATATACAATATCACACAATACGTCAGACAGACATACTGCAATATACAATATCACACAATACGTCAGACAGACATACTGCAATATACAATATCACACAATACGTCAGACAGACATACTGCAATATACAATATCACACCAAACGTCAGATAGACATACCGCAATACACAATGTCACACAATACGCTCAGACAGACATACTGCAATACACAATATCACACAATACGCCAGACAGACATACTGCAATATACAATATCACACAATACGTCAGACAGACATACTGCAATACACAATATCACACAATACATCAGACAGATACATGCTGCAATATACAATATCACACAATACGTCTTACAGACATACCGCTGCAATAATATACGTCAGACAGACAATGTCACACAATACGTCAGACAGACATACTGCAATATACAATATCACACAATACGTCAGACAGACATACTGCAATATACAATATCACACAATACGTCAGACAGACATACATGCAATATACAATATCACACAATACGTCAGACAGACATACAGTGCAATATACAATATCACATCAATACGTCAGACAGACATACTGCAATATACAATATCACACAATACCTCAGACAGACATACTGCAATACACAATGTCACACAATACATCAGACAGACATACTGCAATATACAATATCACACAATACGCATACGTCAGACAGACATACTGCAATATACAATATCACACAATACGCCAGACAGACATGCTGCAATATACAATATCACACAATACGTCAGACAGACATACTGCAATACACAATATCACAACATGCCAGACAGACATACTGCAATATACAATATCACACAATAGGTCAGACAGACATACTGCAATATACAATATCACACAATACGTCAGACAGACATACTGCAATATACAATATCACACAATACGTCTTACAGACATACTGCAATATACAATGTCACACAATACGTCAGACAGACATACTGCAATATACAATATCACACAATACGTCAGACAGACATACTGCAATATACAATATCACACGATACGTCAGACAGACATACATGCAATATACAATATCACACAACACCTCAGACAGACATGCTGCAATATACAATATCACTCAATACGCCAGACAGACATACTGCAACATATAATATCACACAATACATCAGACAGACATACTGCAATACACAATGTCACACAATACGCCAGACAGACATACTGCAATATACAATATCACACAATACGTCAGACAGACATACTGCAATATACAATATCACACAATACGTCAGACAGACATACTGCAATATACAATGTCACACAATACGTCAGAC